>NC_081545.1:7916915-7951853 GCF_901000735.1 Corylus avellana | reverse complement strand
TTTATAAAATAAGTGTTATTTATTAATATTATTAAGTAGCATGTGTATGCCCAATGTCGGTCAGAATTGAGTCACTAATACGGACAAATTGTGGAGGACATTCGAAAGGTCTTAAAGCCCATCCATAGTTGCCTGATCTGTCATATCAAAAGGGAAGCCAACTTTGCTGCACATGGGCTAGCAAAGCTTGGGATCAATCAAATCATGGATAAAGTTTGGATTGAAGAAATTTCTTGTTGTATTCGTGATGTTGTAATTCTAGAGCATTCTGCTCTTGTTATTTAGAGCTTTCATGCTCTAAATGTTTTTATCATGATTGAATGAAGGACAAATTGTGAAGGATATATTGAGAGGCCTTAAAGTACGTCCATAGTTGTTAGATCCGTGATATCAAAAGGGAAGCCAACATCGCTGCACATGGGCTAGCAAAGTTTGGAGTCAATCAAATCATGAATAAGGTTTGGATCGAAGAAATTCTTTGTTGTATCTGTGATGTTCTAGATGTTTTTATCATGATTGAACAAAGAAGAATATTATTATCAACAAAGAATTGAGTCACTGATGGAGAGATAATTACTTTTTGGGAAAAGTTCACATACCCCTCTCAAACTACCACCTAATTGATAATGTCCCCCCAAACTTTCAATTGTGACAATAATTCCCCAATGACGAAACTACTCTTAGTAAAATAAAAATACAAAATACAAAAACTTCTAGAAAAAAAACTTAAAATTGAAAGAAAAGAAAAAAAAATCGAAGGAGTGGCCATTTTTTTTTTTTTTTAAAATCCTTTTTATAAGAAAAAAAATTAAAAAATTTTGATTTTTTTTTTTAAAAAAAGAAAAAATTGAAATTTTTTGTTTTTATTTTTATTTTATTTAAATTCGTTTCATAAAATTAAAACTTTTCGCTTTTAAAAGAAAAATTAAAAAATAAAAATTTCCGTTTAAAAGAAAATTAAAAAATAAAATCCTTTTCTTTAATTCAAATTTTCATTTTTAGAAAAATTAATTTTAATTTTAATTTTTTTTTCGAATTTATATGGGTATTTTTGTTTTGTTGAGAAACATATAGGGGCATTTTTATCTTTTTGCTAGCCTTAGAAGAACATTGACAAAGTTTTAGTAGTTTGAGGAGGAACATTATCACAATTAAAAATTTGAAGAATACATTGTCAATTGGATGATAGTTTCAAATGTGTATCTAGACTTTACCCTTACTTTTTTAAAATGGATAGATGATTACTTTATAACGGACAAATGCCTGGCCCAGGGTCAATAATAACAAAGATATTCAATATTTTAACCCATTAAGGACAAAGTATCATTTGTTTTTTTTTAAAAATTACATTTTGATATCAACATATATATAGAGCACTCTTTAAATTTTCTTTTTGTTTATTGATAATATTTATCATTTCTGTTGCTCGCAATAAATGAATGTTTGTAAATGCATGATACATATTTTAATTTAAAAATGGTACGAAATGTAAATGTATAAAGATTTTCGTGTTAAAACTTTAATCCACGTTAGTGAAAAAAAAAAAAAAAAAAATCAATTCGTAGAAAAGGATGAGTATTAATTATTGAACAAACTCGATAGCGATGCGATATAAACTCAACTAACAGGAACTGTTCGTTGAACTTCCCCATCTAACTTCTTTAATTTCACGTGGAAGTACTCGAAGTGCAAAAACCCTAGCCGCAGAGTTGGGGAACGACCGAACTCCCCCTCCCTTCTCCGTCCACCATTTTTGTCGTTTTTGTTTTTTGGTTTTTATTGGGTTGATGAGATTCTTAGATTGGACTGTTCAAAGCTCGATCTACATCCTTTCGTCAGACCCACTTCGACACTTGCCACTCCACCATGCATACTGGCCCCGCCCACTTGCAACAGCACCTGTCGTTTCTGATTCTGGCAACCCTGCGAAAGATTGTGACTCGTAGCTTTCCTCCGGTGGTGTTTTGTTGGATTTTATGCTTTTTTATTTTATTTTATATTTCTTGTTTTTCCGTTTTCCCTGAAATTTTGTGGTCCTAGCCTATTGGTTGAGGATGTGAATAATTTCTAGGCTTGCGAGTTGAGGAGGATGAGTTTCGGTAGGAGGATGTTGCTACCTATGCATCGGATTGAGTCTGTTTGAAGCAGACCTGTTGTTACAACTGAAGATTAGTCATCAGTTAACAGATTTTGATATCATAGATAGGTCTTGAATGTCAGATTGTTATCTATGTATCTATGACTTGTAACATCGTAGGTTCGGCTATGATTTTTTCATACCTTTTGCTTTAAGAGTTTTAAGCCCGTGATCTTTCATCAATTAATGAGATTGGAATGATTTCACCTTAAAATAAATAAATAAATAAACTTCTTTAATTTCACGTGTGTTTGCCTTTATTTAAATCACGCTGTTATTATTTTTTTAAATAAGATTTCAACATTTATTAATAACAAAGCAATCAAACAGGATTAATTTGAGTTTACCTTGGGTTGGCTAGACCACCCCCATCCCAATGAGTGTGGTTTGGCCAACGCCAACTGTACGGGCCCAAAAAAAAAAAAAAAATTGTTTAGCCCTTGGGGCCATGGGGTGGTCCGGCCACCCCCTATGGCCAAGATGGGGTGGCCAGCCACCCATTATTTTTTTTTATTAATTTATCTTTTATTTTTTTTAATCTTAAATAATATTTTAGGGTAAAGTCCGCATACCCTCCTCAAACTATCACCAAATTGACAATGTCCTCTCCAAACTTTTAATTGTGACAATATCCCCAAAATTACCAAAACATTGTCAATGCCCCCCCTAAGGCTCACAAAAAGATAAAAATGCCCCTATATATTTCTCAATAAGACAAAAATACCCCTATAAATTTTATATATATAAAACGAAAAATTTTAAATTGGAAGGTTTGGATTTAAAAAAAAAAAAAAAAATTTAAACGAAATTTTTTAATCTTTTTAAAAAACAAAAACATTTTAAATTTTTTTCTTATAAAAATGATTTTTTTTTTTTTAAAAAAAAAATTTAAATGTGCCGCACTTTGGATTTTTTTATTTTTATTTTTTTTCTTTCAGTTTTAGGTTTTTTCTAGAAGTTTTAGTATTTTTTTTTTATTTTTTTATTTTACTAAGGGTAGTTTTGTCATTAGTTGAACATTGACAATTTTTGGTAGTTTGGGGGGAGAGTTGTCACAATTTAAAGTTTGGGGGGACATTGTCGATTAGGTGATAGTTTGAGGGGGAGTATGTGGACTTTCTCCAATATTTTATTATTATTTTTTGTTAGTAGGACATATGTCCCATTTGTAGTTCTAGAATTTTTAAGAAGAAATCTTAGCCATAAACTGGATATATTCTTGGATCCTATTCCCATTGGTTGATATATGTTAAAATTTCTCAAATCTAAACTCTATCTATAACACATTTAATAGCCTCACGAACCAAAAAATGACGGGCAAAATTGACATCTCGTTTTTATATGATCAATTCTCCACGAACGGAAGTGACACATTCTTATTTTGATTTTTGTCCACAATATGACCAAATTTGCTCCAATTAGATCCTTAAAAATTTTGAACATAAAAAACTAATGAGTTCCATATGAAAAATATTCATGCTAGTATGATAGAACATCTTCCAAATTGAAGCTTGTTCTTCCTGTCGGGAACTTTTTATTTTTTATTTTATTTTTTAAATTTTTTTGCCATTTAAATCCATATTTCGATTTGGCCCATTTCAAACCCAGAATTTCTGAAGCGACGTGTCGTTTTGAAGACGAGATGGAGCCATTTGGATTACTATTCATTTATCTGTAATTAATTATTGCACACGCATTACATCTAAAACAATATATATATATATATATATATATATATAATAAAAATTTCATATTTTGTCCATAAAAGTTCATGCGGCAAGATGTTACATCATCTTATTTTGTTGTCTTTTTTTCTTTCACTAAAAATATGATGTGACAACTTGCCACATAGACTTTTATGGATAAAATATAGAGTTTTTATTAGATTCTATCATTTATTTATATATATATATATATATATATATATATATATATATATATATATTGGATCTTATCTTATATTGTTAGATCTTATCTTATATTATGATTACGAAATGGCAATTAAAAGATCTTATCTTATATAATGATTACGAAATGACAATTAAATTACAAAGTATGATGGCAACTTATATTTTGGATCACTGATATTTTTTATATGAGAGCCACTTCTACGGGATTGTGGCATAATTTTGGCTCTTTAATGAGAGATTGACTTTTCAACTTAGTACAACTTAAGAAAAGAAAATAATCACACCAGATAAGGCTAATCCATTTAAAAAAACATTATCCTCTCTTTTTGGGATATAAAATTATTTATTAAGTTTTTAAATTCAATTTTTATTTATTTATTTATTTAACACCCCATTTTCAATTGATATATCATGCATGTTTCAAAAAGCTTTAAAGATGAAGACATTTTTTTTTTTTTGCGGTCTATTTTCTCCATTAAAAATTAAACAATGGCCAAGCAGTAAGCACGTCAAGCACGTCAAGCACTATTGCTGTATCTTAGATTTCCGTAAATGAGACTTTTCATTTTTTTTTTTTTTTTTTCTTTCTTTCTTTTTCTTCCTTTACCCTAAAGTAGATAAACATAATAGAAAAATGGGTATGGTGTGATTGTTGGGACCCTATGGGGAAGTTGTTGGCTACATTGCAATCCCCAAAGAATCATATTGTCGACCCAATTATTGTAGAATATATGGCTGTGTTAAGGTCCGTACATTTTGCTAAAGAGATGGGATGGCAAAATTACGGTGGAATTTGAAGATGATGCGTTACAAGTATTGTAAGCTTTAAAACATGTTGACAAAAATTGGTGTCATTATGACCTGTCAATTGACGATGCCCAAATTATGTAGAAATCTTTCTTACAGAAGGGGGTATTCCATGTAAGACAAAAAGCTAATGAAGCTGCTCACACGCTTGGAAAGCTTTCACTTAATTTCTGTAGGAAATGAAGTGATTCACATAGAAAATGTCCTTCAATGTGTCAATGATATTGTAATAGTTGGACGTTACTGTTAATTTTTATTGAATAGTTATGAAGTAGATGCTCAATATATACTTGGCTTCACAAGTAAAAAGTGTAACAATTGGTTGCTTATTTGAGGACCATGTAGAAACCTTACTCCCATGAATAAAACAAACCCAGTTGTTCTTTTTTTCATCATCAAAGTCTCTAGAAATAACATTCTCACTTGCGGATTTATTGAGCTCCACAAATTTTCTTGTCTCCACACATAAGACTGCTTGCTTTGGCTCAGCATATTCGTTCTTCACATAATTGACTTTCTCTTCACCACTATAAGTAAGAGAAATGTTAATCAACATTTTTAGGTATTCATCTCTCAGCATTTTCTTTGTATTTATTTATTTTAAATGTGGATGTATATGTCGAATTTCTCATACTCCTTTAGAGCTTATTCATAGTGATGTGTGAATTTCTCAAATTCAGTCAATAAATGGAAGCACTTGCTATGTTCTTTTTATAGATGATTTCTCATGATATACATGGTTGTTCACTCTTAAACACCTAAACACAAATCTGATGTGTTTGATGCTTTTGTTAGGCTCACGAATTTCTTCAGTATAGTCATAGTTTTGACTCTTTAAGACAATGTTACTGAATTTGGGTTCCAATCAATGGAGGATTTTTGAACAACCCTCGCATCACTCAAAATCTTCACCATACCTCTTTAATTAGTTGGTTTACAATAGCGAAGACTTTGTGATATAGTTGCATGAGCAACCCTTTGTACACATCAAAGTAATTTGTATTCAATTTATCCACTCATTGGTAGGAGCTGATAACCTCCTTATGACACATTAACAATTTGTTGGAAATCAAGAGGGCTAAATTGCATTGAATATTTTTGAAGGGCCAAAGTTTTTTTTTTTTTTTTTTTTTTTTTTTTTTTTTTTAAAAAAAAGTACTATTGAAGGTGGTCGGAGGTGGTCGCTACCCCCCCTCTCAACTCACAAGAGAAGCAAGCTTCTTACGCTTTCACTTTTAAGAATAATGTAAATTTTAAAATCACTATTAGGCTTATGATTGATTATTATTGAATTTTGATCAAATGATGATTTTTAAAAGTCACCTCAGTTTTTGAGTGATACAAAAGAAACACAAGAGTAACTTCTAAAATTACTCATCCGTCACTATATATGTGTATTTATGAGTTACAATGTTTTCTTCAAAAAAAAAAAAAGAGTTACAATTGATGCTTCTAATCTTTCAAATATTCAATTCATTCATTTACATTATATGTAACTCTCACCTAAAAAAAAAAAAAACTCACATACATGTATAATCTTATGTAAATATTTAAACAAATATTCCCTATATTTAACATATTTATGTTTCAAATTGACTTTTACATTAAATAAATACAAGACAACTCCATAAATGTAGAATAAAATGAAAATAACTAAATCAAGTTTAATAACCAACACAAACGTACAATCTCCATCCACTAAAAACCTTTTTTTTTTTTCTTCTAATTGTCTCTCGTGTCGTGTGCATATAAAACAAGAGATTAAAGTCGTCAAACAACACGTAAACAAACAAAAACAGACAATCTTCAAAAAAAAAAAAAAAAGAAAAAAAAAAAGAAAAAAAAAAAAAAACGTAAAAGGTTGAAGTGTTTTGTAACGGTCATGTCCTTTTTTTTTATCTGTATATTTCCCACGTTCTGATGACTAGGAAATTCACTAATAATATCATTTAATAACATGGTCCCGAATGTAAGCCTAAAACATTGTTATTTTATGTGGAAAACAAGATTTTTACCCTTATCTATGAAATGTTGGGTCTCTCCATTAGGGGTTCGAAAAAGGTTGAAGGGCTCGTAACGGTCATGTCCTTACCTGTGATTTTTATTTTGGTATTAGTAACACTTTATGCGACCCTTATTGAGAGGACATGATCTATTATTAGGGATCCCACTCCTAATAAAGACTCTCCGTTGTAACATTTTCCTCACTTCAATTAAAAAAAACAGGAAAAAGAAAAAAGAAGAGTAATGATATATACTACATTTTTATTTTATAATTATCTTACAATGCTAATTTGACAGTTCCAACCGAACCTTGATATTTTTTTTTTTTTTTAAACAAAGACTGATCCGATAGTTGGTTAAGACTGTCATGTTAACATTAAGGAATAATTATGAGATAAAAATGTAGTATGTAATATTACTCTTTTTAGGAATAGGATTCTCTCAGTTTCAAGTAAAATGTAAATGACCATTTCATTGTTTATATTTTGTTTTGTTGCATTTAGAAGTGTACATAGTACAATATTATTTAAAAATTTTAAATGACATGACATCATATATATATATATATATATATATGAAATTTAACTTGGACCATATATGAAATAGATCTTATTCCACTCCTAATGGTGTTTGTAATGAATTTTATCATTTTCAACAAGATCGAGTCATTTTAGTTAGACTCCAAAACATTTTAACTGGCCATTCGGACTTCATTGATCTTAACCTAGATATTTTATATGGGATGTACGTAACTAATAATAATATAAATGGTGTACTTAGCAATAATTTATAAAGCTTCTTTTTTTTTTTCTTTTCATTTTTTTTTAATTTTTAATTTTTGTTTTATTTTTAATTTTTTATGTTTCACTCTAAAAATGTCAAAACCCACTTTTCTTTTTTTTTTTTTCAAAAAAAATAAAAAAACTTAAAAATAAAGCTTTTTCTTAAAAAACTATATTTCCCGACCTAATATCTAACATACTCTAAACCTTCTATGCTGTGGTTGTCCTTCGTATCCTTTTCACAACATTTTTTAAATCTGAAAACAACTTCGGATCTTACTTAGATTTCATTCCCTTGTTTAGTGTAACTTTAACTAGCTAGGTGACTATTTTGGTCCATTGCCTAGATTTGTCGTGCTCAAAAAAAAAAAAAAAAAAAGGGTTTAAGGCATGCTTTAAATGAGTTTAGTCCTTTTTGGCTCCTTAATTATAGTCCGAAGGGTAGTATAATCGAGATCTTAAACTAGGTACAAATTTTTTTTTTGACATGTCCGTACAAGAGGGGAGATAGGGGATTTGAACTAGTGACCTCTGTTTCATGAGGTGCGACCTCCAGCTGATTGAACTAACTCTTGGGAACGTACATTGTATGTGATGTAACATCAATACCATAAATAGGAGGTTACCTTCTTGAACTGATACCTCATTTGTATTTACTCCTTAAATTATAATTTGTGACACAAGTAATGTTAAAAATTATACTTTTATCTTACCACTACCTCACTTTAATAATGTGACAATGCCAATCAACCTTTGGCCGGGTGAGATAAAATGTAGTTTCTAACATTAGTCTTTGTGACACATGACTCCCTTCAACTGCCAATTAGTTGCAAAAATACCCTTATGTTAGCTAAGGGCGTTAAAATGGACATAATTTGCAGTACGTGCCATACACGTGTATATTTTGCCAAGATTGTCCTAAACTATCATTTACAAAGAATCTCCAAACTACAACTTTGTGACACTTAACCCCATCAAATTACAATTTCGTTACGATTTGGTCAGTGTATTACATGTTAGCATTAAAATGGATAGAAAACAGTGTACATGACTTAGTACATATGCGTTCTTTAATTAGACTTGAAACACCCAAACTGTCTCGATTTTGAAAGGGATGTTCAGCCACTTCTAAATGCCTCTAAAGGGTTGTCAAACAACCCCTCAATCCCTACGCTATATGTTTTTCTTTTTCTTTCTAAAATTGATGCAATTTGGACGTCTCAAATCTAAAACATGCACATAAAAGTCATGTATGTCCTTTCCTATTCAATTTAACGCCACACTTCTTACAAATCGTCTAAATCGCAACAAAATAGTAATTTGATGGGCCAAATATCACAAAATAGTATTTTGATATATAATTTTTTTTGCAAATGATAGTTTAGGACAATCCAATTAAGTACTTCAAACCTAAACCTAAAATGATAAGTGCAAATAAAGTGTCGGTTCTAACTTCTATGGGTTGAGTGTATTTTCCCTTATAACTAACGTGTTGTTTAACAATGGTTTTATCCTCAATCTTTTCTTCCAATTATCAAGAGTTAATCTTGTTGTGGTGCATAATTATTCTCAGCTCTCGATGCATTTCCATATAGAAATGTTAAATACTATAATTTTATTAAACATCAATCCAACAAAATTAATGTGACACTCTTAACTGACTATTAAATTAATTATTATCAAATAAATAAATCTAATAGTTAATTTTAAATATCACGTCAACATTATTAAACATATCCATGTAAGCTAGCATCCATTAAAACCACCCTTTTGTCGTGTACGTACGTTGCGCTGCATCCGACTCATAATTAATTTTCAGAATGTTTTCAAACTCTGGTGACAACCTCAAATCTTAGCAGTAAGATTTGATTCCTTCGTTTGTAGTTTCCTTAAAAAATAATTGCCTGTTTCTCTAGAAGGTGGTGCTTATTCTAATTTTGTGCCATGCTTCAAACGTGTGTGTATATATATATTACTTCTTTAATTTTTGGGCTATTACAATCATTTAATTAATAGACCAAAAGAATATCAAACCAAAACAGAAAAAAGAGCTGGGTGACAGGATAATTAAAAACATCCAACGAATTTTTGAATTAATATTATTGTTAAATAAATAATAAATCTAATAATTAATTTAAAGTCAATTCGACATTATCAGATAATCCCATACATCCGAGTCTTGATATAAATAATGTTTTCAACCTCGTAGGATTTGATAAGATTTGATAATATTTTATTCCTTCGTTTATAGTGTCTTTCTTTGATAAGAGCCTGTTTCTCTATGTTAGTTTAAGAAGTATTAAATTGGCTGGATTCGTGTAAACAAAATAATTGTGTTTAATTAGCTTGTTAAATTGTGCAGTGTGAAAGATAGCAAAATAAGCAAAATATGTGAATCACACAGGGTCTCATCTGGAGGCTCGTCTGCACTACGTCCGGACGAGAAGAAGAAATTTTTTCCAGAAAGCTTCGTTTGAAGGCTCGTCTGCACCTTCGTCCAGACGAGATTGATATGCAAGAAAACCCGAGAGGTTCATCTGAAGTTTCGTCTGCACCTTCGTCCGAACGAGAGTGATATGCCAAAAACCCGAGAGCTTCGTCTGAAGTCTTGTCTGCACCCTCGTCCGGACGCGCCGCTACAGAGAACTAGTGTTAGCGATTTTTTAACCTAGATTCGTCCGAACGAACATTCATGTCGTTCGGACGCCTAGTGCATTGCGTGAAATATTTACTTAGAAAAATAGTTCTCGTCCGGACGAACTTACTAACTGTCCGGACGCGTAGTGGCAGATAAGGTTGTTAGTATTTGAATTTGTACTTTTAACTGGACTAGGAGTCTATGGTCTATATAATTGGAACTATGCATAGACGTAGTGGTACGATTTCTAATTAGGTTTTAAGAGATCTTGGGCTTAGCAAGGAGTTGAAGAAATCGAAGTCAACCGGAGTTCCGGTGAAGGGAGATCACGTAGAAGGGACAATCCAGATGTTCTGGAAGAACTACTGCGGTAGCAGATAAGTGGGTCGCTTGTCTGGTATACTTAAATGTCAAAGTGCATAGGTTATGTAAGTCTTCAACATTAAGATATTTCTTGTTATTCTACTGATTTAGTTGATTTCTTGGGTTTGGCTGCCCCGGAGAGGTTTTACATTTAGAGAATTCTCTAAATGGTTTCCTCTTCGTAAACAAATCTTTGTGTTTCTTGATGATTGATTTATTTCCGCACATGATTGTTTATTTTGGGAGTCGATTAGTATTTCACTCTAGAAGCTAGGTGGGGCTTATTCTAACTTTGTGCCATGCTTCAAACGTGTGTTACTTCTTTTTGGTTTCTCACAATCATTTGGGACGACAAAAAGTAGCTACAGACAAGTTTGTAGTTACAAACCAGTTTTGCTTTTTTATGTTTCGTAAGAAAAATTAGGAAAACAAAAGAATACCCCACAAATCAAACTTGCACATACAGATTAGCTTAGAAGAAGAGATGATGGCTTCGGATATAGATATTAGGTTAATTAGAAGACTAAACTTTAAAGAGCTCATTGGTGATGCTCTAATGGAAGAACCACATAAATTGTTCTTTGTTTTCATATCTTCTATTCATTTATTTATAGTATCTATTTTTTTTTTTTAAGAAAAAAAAAAAAGAGTAGTACGTAGAGTGAACCTATTAGATTTTGCTTGAGTTTCTTTATTGCTCGCTTCATTTTCTTCTTGTTAATGATTTATACCTCATTTTACACTTCTATCTATTCTCTGCATTTTCTATAATATTTCAAAACATTAACACCCCTTCTCTCATCTTGGAAAAAACTCACTCGTCAAAAAAATGAACAAGAATTTGATCTTCACCTTTGATATCACAAAACTTTTATAAATAAGGATTTGATATAAGAACATAGCTTTTTCAAAAAGAAAATTGGATTGAAAGAAATTATTTTAATTTAGTCTATTAAACCGACATATGTTCAAAATACATATGATTCTCATTCGATTCAGATAAAAACTTGATCCATTTGATAACCAAAATAACTTCCATAAACCCCCGGTAATGGGCAAAAATATGATTTATCCTATGGATAGTCCAACTAGACAGGCTAAAATTTGCAAAGAAAATTGGATTCAAATCCCAACAATCCGAGTAGCAAATGGAAGTGAGTTTTTATGGAGTCTATCTATCCAAACAAGTGAGTGAATATGATCAGAATCTCTGCAATTTCATAATTTAGTTTTTTACTTACTCGATAACATATCACCTATTTAAACAGTTGACACATTTCACGTAGTTAGATATAACAAAGGGTGAGATTTTCCTAGTAACATAATTCAGATTATGATCCGAGTGAAATGAAATTCCATATTAATTGGGCAAATGAATCTGATATAAATACTCTCACATAAATTGGTGGGATCTCCCTCCAACAAAGTTACCCAAATTAAATTCTATATACCCTTGGATTGGTGTAGAAAGGCTGAAAAAGTGTGAATAAAAAGGAAAGCATAAGTCTTAATAAATGCCCCAATGCAGGGACGGGCGCCTGACCCAAAATTGTCTCTTGTCAACTTTGACTTTACTTCTCAATATCACGCCCATGTACTTTCAATCACATGAACAAAATCTCACTCCACTCCCATTTATCACTTCCACTTCACAACCACCTCATCCTCAAAGTTTGACCCACACATTATTTTGACCACTTAACTTATCACTCCGTACCCCTAACATTTCCACCCATTAAATAAAAAAAAAAAACTATGCGTCAACGTCTCTCTAGAATTCTTAAGATTTATATGAGGATTGAGTTCCCATAATATATATATATATATATATATATATATATATATATATATATATTGGTTTTCAAGAGAATTGTCAAAGATGTCTTTCTGTTTTGACCTTATTTATGTAATTTTAACTAGAGTAATTAATGACAAACCCATTATTCTAGCAATGGTATATGTAAGACTCATATTTTCCTTTCTTAAAAGTAAAGTGACTTTTAAATTTATTATTTAATTTAGAAATAAGTTACTATTAGATTTCAATTTTATAGTAATTTTAAAAGTTATATTATTTTTAAGAGGATAAAAAGAAAAAAAAAAGAGAATTACAAATAATATTACTTTATACGATTAATTATTTTAATTGTATGATAGACGTATAATAATTTACTAAATAATATTATCCATTCTCTTAATTTGCTTACCCAATAAAGTGATCATTGAGTATAAATTTTGAAAGGACAAAATCCTTGTACATGTCGTAAAAAAAATTAAAAAAAAAAAAGGAGATAAGAAGACGAAGCTGTCACGTCAGGATTGCAATATAAATGTTGAGTATTATAAAACTGTGTATATAGATTTACTCAATAAAAAGATTATAAATATATATATATATATAAAGGAAAAAAAATAATAATAATAATAAAAGGCTTATAAATTTTAAAAGAACTCATTAATACAGTCTCCGGCCCACCCGTCCCACCGGCCCATCTGTCCCACTTGATCTCCCCGCTCCTCGATTTAAACCCCTCTCACCAGCCCCTTTTTCACCGCCATTACCACCATCTCCGTTCTCCTCCCGTGCCGTACGTTCTAAAACTTCCTTTTTTTTCTCCGTCAAACACTGAAAAAATGGGTAGCCTTGATTTGAGCTCCGTCGACTCTTCCTCTCCCCAGCGTGAATTCAAGCCCTTAGACCCCGAAGAATTCCGACAACATGCCCACCAGATGGTCGACTTCATAGCCGACTACTACAAACAAATCGAAACCTTCCCAGTTCTCAGCCAAGTCCAGCCCGACTACCTCCGCAACCGTCTCCCCGGAGCTGCACCATACCTTCCTGAATCGCTACAAACCATTCTCACAGACGTAACCAATCACATAATCCCCGGTATGACTCATTGGTTAAGCCCAAACTTCTTTGCCTTCTTTCCGGCCACTGTCAGCACCGCTGCTTTCCTCGGAGAAATGCTGTGCACCTCGTTTAATGCCGTCGGTTTCAACTGGCTTGCCTCCCCGGCGGCCACGGAGCTCGAGATCATTGTCATGGACTGGTTAGCCAGCATGCTTAAACTCCCGAAGTCTTTTATGTTCTCCGGCACCGGCGGCGGAGTCATTCAAAACACCACGAGTGAAGCAATTCTAGTTACTCTCGTCGCCGCCAGAGATCGCGAGCTACGTGCAAAAGGGACCGATGAAATACAAAAGCTCGTCGTGTATTGCTCCGACCAGACACATTCGACTTTCACTAAGGCTGCCAAACTTGCCGGCATCAGTCCCCGCAACGTAAAGTCTATCCCGACAAACATTGATACAGATTTTGCTTTGTCGCCAGTTCTGCTACGTACTGTTGTGGAGGCTGACGTGGCGTCCGGGCTGGTCCCACTTTATGTTTGTGCCACCGTGGGGACAACCTCAACCACTGCAGTTGATCCTCTCGAGCTGCTTGCCGACGTGGCAAGCGAGTACGGGATGTGGATGCATGTGGACGCTGCTTACGGCGGTAGCGCATGCATTTGTCCCGAGTTTAGGCACTACTTGGACGGGATCGACCGAGTCGACTCACTGAGTCTGAGCCCGCACAAGTGGCTGCTCTGCTACTTGGATTGCTGCTGCATGTGGGTCAAGAACCCGAGCTTACTGGTGAAAGCATTGAGCACCGACCCGGAGTACTTGAGAAACAAAGCGAGCGAGTCGGACTCGGTGGTGGATTTCAAGGACTGGCAAGTGGGTACGGGTCGAAAATTCAAGTCGCTCCGTCTTTGGCTCGTGCTGCGCAGCTACGGCGTAGCGAATCTCGAGAGCCACATCCGGTCCGACGTGCGGATGGCGAAGATGTTCGAGGGGCTCGTGAAATCCGACCCGCGGTTCGAAATCGTGGTGCCGAGGTGGTTCGCGCTGGTGTGCTTCAGGCTAAACCCGCTTTCATGGGCCGGGTCGGGTAACACAGAAGTCCTGAACCGGAAGCTGCTCGAGTGGGTGAACTCAAGCGGGCTCGTTTACATGACCCACACAATAGTCGGTGGGGTATACCTCCTGAGGTTCGCGGTGGGGGCCACACTTACAGAAGAGCACCACGTGGTTGACGCGTGGAAACTGATCAAAGAAGGAGCTGATGCCGTTCTTAAGGGCGGATGCAATTGATGATAAGCTCTTGTCACCTTTTGTGCCTTGAAACAAACTGGTTTCTGGTGGAGTTTTTTTTTTGTTTGGAAAATGCAGTTTATCTCTTTGAAATTTTTGGGATTTTTTAATTTTAATTTCAAAGTTCAAAAATTGGCAATCTACCCTCCTAAAGTTTTAAAATTTGACAATTTAAACCATCCGTTTAATTTTTTCGTCTAAATAGACGGAAATCTATGAAATTACATCATTACCCTCAAGCTTTTTTTTTTAAAAAAAAAAAAATTTCCGTACAATTTAACAGAAATTAGTAACGGAAGGTTTAAATTGCCAATTTTTAAAACTTCAGAGGGGTAGATTGCCAATTTTTGAACTTTGTGGTTAAAATTGAAAAATCCCTGAAACATCAAGGGTAAATTGCATTTTCCTTTTTTTTTTTTTTTTTTTTTTTAATATTTCCATTGAGGCAAATTGTGAAGGAAAGGGTGTAAAAGTCGAGTAGCGAATATAACTACTTAAAAACCCTTGAAATAAAAAAGGAAAGAGAAATAAAACTTAATAAATATTTCAACAACTCTTTACTCTCGATCTCTTTGAAGCCGAGCAGATGGATAAATAATAATAATAATAATAATAATAATAATAATAAAGAAGAAAGAAATCACGTTGAGTATTCCAAATTTGTTGGGTGAGCCGAAAGTGCCTTAATTAATTAGAATGGTCTAGAAATGGACCTACTGTCTTCAATATTCACAACTAATTAGGCAAAAAAGTCGCCTACTCATGAAAAGTACGGAAACCCTCGTGGCTTTTCATGTGATGATATGAATCCCAGGCCAATCTCCAATATATATTCAATTAATTAGGAGCAAAAATAAGAACAAATATCTTCCCAAGGAGCATGCATGATTTATTATTTAGCCTTTTAGGGGGCACTTCTTTCAGATAAGGCAGCTAAGCTTCCAGCTGGCCAAACACGGACATGACCTACCGATTAAGGAGCAAAAATTTGGCCCATGTTCGCCTTCTTCTGCCTTCTCTCTGGTCACCACTCCGCAGCCTTCTACTTTGAGTCATTTCCTCCATTACGGGCTTAGGGTCCACTTGACCTTAGGTCAAACGCGGTATTTTTAAACAAAATTGTAGAAAGTGTCCGGTTTGGAAATTGTATTTTCTAAAAAAAAAAAGGATAATCATGTTTTTGAATCACATATTTTAAAATATTAATGGCAATACAATTTGTTCCGGATAAATGATCACTTAGTTTTGATTACTTTTCAAGTATTTTGTTGTATTGTTTAAAATTTTGTGTTAATTTATTTTATATCGTTTTAGTATATCAGTTTATTAATTATAAAGTCAAGAAGAATAATTTTTAAATAAATTTGTTAATATTTTTATATTAAGTTATTATAATTAAAACTTATTTAGAATTTTTGCCTTCACAAACTCTTGAGAAATAAATAAGATACAAAGAATGGAGGGGCAAGTATTTATTTAACATGGTATACTGAATTTGAGCATTATTTCCGTCATTCACGTCGCAAAGAAACTCGAGCGGAAATGCACAGCCAACTAGCACCTGATCATCTCTGCTTGAATATACAATAAAGCATGACGAGTCGAGGAAGAGATTTAAACCTTCTCATCATCTCCAAAAACTTAAAAATAAAAAATAAAAAATAAAAGAAAAAGTTTTAATCTCAATATGCACTAAAATGTTTCAAATGTTTTGGAACTCAATCAACAGTACCCTCTAAAAGGAAATGCAGATTAAAAAAAAAAAAAAAAAGGAAAAATAAATGGAGATAGAAATATGGTAGCCATTTAATTGATGGGGCTTTAAACATGCACCAACCATGCAGGGGAAGGAAAACTGGGAAAGAGCCCAGAAAGGTGAAAAGTTACCTTTAGTTATTAAAGATGCAGGCCCTCTAACAACTCACACTTGGTCATTATACTGGGATCCATGGCAGGGGCAGATGAAGTACTTGTTCTGGTCACCTGCAGTCCATGGCACAACACACCAATGGCTACGTACGAAGACAACATTTATTCCATATGTTGCAATAGCTGTGTCTTTCTCCACAACAAGGTTGGTGGGATCTCCCTTGAAATCAAAAAAGTTATATTTCAAGTGTGCCTGAGACTGCGAGCGCTAAAAGTAGTTATCGTTTACTTTTATTTATAATGGCTAATCAAACATTTAAAAAGTTGGTAGGTATAAAAAATGCAGAATAGATTTTTGCTCTATTTGTGAATTGTGTTACTGTTTGTTTATTGATCCATCAATTTATTTAATATTTCTTTCTACTTCTCTATTTTTCTGAAATTTTCTATCTTCTTCGTCTCCCGCCTCTCTCGGCAGCTGTGATGTCTGCCTCCCAACGTCTCTCTCTCTCAGCTGAAGCTTACCTCCGTGGTCGTCCCTCTCAACTAAACGGAAGCTCTTCTCTCTCTCTCTCTCTCTCTCTCTCGTTTTTGCTTTAATTTAAGCTTTTTCTATCTTCTCTTGTTTCGCATAGCTAATCCCTCCTCCCTTGTGGTGTGAGTGTACTTGTTAGTATTAAGTCTCATATTGAGAAAACATAAAGAAAATAGTACTTAATATAGCTAAGTGGATCCAAGCCCGTTAGCTTAGGCTTTTGTGTTAAAGTGGTGTTCACATTTGTCTATTAATGTACCTTTTGGTAAAAACTCTCAAAGTATTTATCTCCATAACAAGTGGTATCAAAGCTATGATTAGCTTCCCATGACTAGTGTATGGACACGTGTGGTTTGGGAGTTGTGCTTTGTGGTTCTTAGGGCAACTTTTGATTAGGGGTGTCAACCCGATCCTGGTTATTGGCAAAAACTGGGAACCAGAACCGAGGTACTAGGTTTTTTAATTTTGAAAAACCAAAACCGGAACCGGGTACCCGGTTATACAATAACCGGCCGGTTCCGGTTGGTACCCGGTTATCTGGACCCCGTAATTGTTTTTTTTTAAAAAAAAAAATTCATTTTGGTCTTATTTTAGGTATTGAGCCTAATTTTTGAACTTATTTGAGGTATTGGGTCTAATTTTTGTGCTTAATTTAACAATTTTTTGCCCTTCTTTAAAAAACACAATTAGCATTTTTGTCCTAATAAGTTGGGCTTTGTTGTGATTGTTTTTTTTTGTTTTTTTGTTTTTTTTTGTTTTTTTTTTTTACCTAAAAATCCCGAAAAATCATTGTTTTTGGCTTTTTGGGCCTAAAAAAATAAAAATCCAATGTTTAAAAATGTCCTAAAACTTCATTGTTTAAAAATGCCCTTAAAATTCAATGTTTACAAATGCCATAAAAATTCAATGTTTAAAAATGCCCTAAAAAATTAAAAATTAAAATAAAAAAGTATTATTTTATATATATACCCGATTATCCGGTTATAACTGGGTGCTAAAAACCGGAACCGGGTACCCAGTTATCGGTTTTTTCCAACCGGTTTCCTGATTGGTACCCGACTTTTTTTGACACCCCTACTTTTGATGTAGAACACTCTTGGAAATATACAAAGACTCATAAGCAAGGGAAAGTTCAGTCAATGTGAAAGAGGCATACAAGTGAGAGGGAGATTGTTGTGAGTGGACTTGTGAATATTGAGTCTCACATTAATAAAGTATAAAGAAAAATAGTATTTAATATAACTAAGTGGACCCAAGCCCATTATCTTAGGCTTTTGGGTTAGAGCGGTGACGTAGTGGAAGACTAAAGTAACTAATCAAAGAGCAGCGTCTTTGATTCTGCAAGCAGAAGCGTCTTTGACTTTTACTCAAAAAGATAAAAACAAGTCCGCAGGTTAAAAAAAAAAGATAAAACTCCGCAGAGTATTTGAGAGAGAATTCTCTGATTTGATAATAATTCAATGAGTTGAGTTTTACATAATAAATTAGCCTATTTATAAAAGAGAAATATTTGTAGAGAAAGTAAACTTACTTCTAGTAGAGAAAGTAAATCTAATCCTAGTAGGAAAGTAAACATAATCCTAACAGGGAAAGTAAACATAATCCTAATAAGAAAAGGATTATAAAATAAATAAATACAAACTATTTTTTTTTTTCCTTTAGTGGGGACCACTGTCCTGCATCAGTCTCCCCTTCTTGAAAAGAGTTCATCCTCGAGTTAAGTTCCGAATCATCTAGTGGAAAATATTCTAAAATGTATGCCACGTTGAATGTTGAGAATATCGTCATTTCTTCTGGAAGATCGATGACATATGCATTGTCATTAATCCTTTTTAGTACCTTGCATGGACCATACTTCTTATTCCTCATCTTTTCAGAAGTACCAGTCGGCAGTCACCCCTTGTGTAAATATACCATCACAAGATCTCCTTCTCAAAAAATCTTTGATCGCCGACCCTTGTCTCCTGCCATCTTGTACTTAGCATAGGATTCTTCTAGATGCTGACGAACTCTCTCTTGGGTAGCTTTCACCCGTTTTGCTAAATGCTCCATTGCCACACTTGCTCTTGGTAACTTAGCTAAACCTGCAAGATTTACCGCAAGTCTGAGAGTTCTCCCATAGACGACTTCGAATGGTGCCTTCTCAGTAGATCGATTCACCATGTTGTTGTAGGCAAACTCAGCCTGAGCCAAAGCCAGGTTCCACTGCTTCGGTTTGTCACCTGCAATACATCGAAGTAAATTACCTAGAGTTCGATTAACAACTTCTGTCTGCTCGTCCGTCTACAGATGGCTCATGCTACTGAATTTCAATGTTGTGTCGAACCGCCTTCATAATGTTTGCCAAAAGTGAGACAAGAACTTGGTGTCTCGGTCAGAAGTGATAGACTTTGGGACTCCATGCAATCGAACCACCTCTCGGAAGAATAGATTGGCCACTTGAACAGCATCAGATGTTTTCTTGCAAGCAACAAAGTGAGCCATTTTGGGAAATCTATTCACAATTACCATTATAGAATCTGCTCCTCGTTAGGTTCTCGGGAGACCCAATACAAAATCCATGGATACATCTTCCCACGGTGCTTCCGGTATTGGTAGAAGCATGTATAATCCCGTATTTTGGGTTTGCCCCTTGGCGACTTGACAAGTTTGGCATCGTCTGACAAAATTACCTACTTCTTTCTTCAGTTACGGCCAGTAATACTGCTCCTCTACCAGAGCAATAGTCTTGTCTCTTCCTAAATGACGACCCAAACCTCCAACATGTAATTCTCAGATTATTTGTTTTCGTAAGGAACTCCTCGGAATGCATAGCCGATTCCCACAAAATAAATACCCCTCTTGAATGTGTATCTCAGAAATTGGTTGCCCCGCCTTGCAACGCTTCCATGATTCACCAAAATCTTCATCTTCCTCATATAACTCCTTTAGGCACTCAAATCCAGTCACTTCAATTTTCATGGTGATCAGCAGGGTAGCTTGGCGGCTCAAAGCGTTAGCTACACGATTCAGTTTTCTTTACTTATGCTTGAGAGAAAAAATGAATCGTTGGATGTAAGAAACCCACCGAGCATGCATCCGATTAAGATTCTTTTGACTATTGATGAACTTTAATGCTTGATAGTCGGTATAGAGGACAAACTCTCGTTGGATCAGGTAGTGCTCCCACACCTTGGGGGCTCTCAAGACAACATAAAGCTCCAACTTATATGTTGACCACTTCTGTCTTGCTTCTCCTATCTTTTCACTAAAAAATTTCACAGGCTTCCCTTCTTGAGATAACACAGCTCCTATCCCGACGATTGATGCATCAAACTCAACTTCAAATAGCTTGTCAAAGTCGGGTAAGGCAAGTACAGGTGCTGTGCATAGCTTTTCTTTGATAATTGAGAAACTTCGCTTGGCTTCGTCACCCTAGTTGAATTTTCCTTTCTTCATACACTCGGTGATTAGTGCTACAATACTGTTGAAATTCCAAACAAACCTTCTATAGAAAGTTGCTAACCCATGGAAATTTCTTACTTCTCCCACTGACTTGGGCGTGGGCCATTCTCGGATTGCTCTCAGCTTCTCTTCATCCACTCGGATTCCATTAGCATTGACTACGAATTTGAGGAAGAGTAACTGATCCATAATGAAACTACACTTCTTTTAAGTTGATAAACAACTTATTTTCACGAAGGACCTCCAACACCTTCCTCACGTGATCCATGTGATTCACCTGGTTGCGACTATAGATAAGAATATCATCGAAATAGACAATGACAAATTTTTCGATAAAAGGTTTCAGTACCTGATTCATGAGTCACATGAAAGTATTTGGTGCATTCGAAAGGCAGAAAGGCATCACCATCCACTCGTAAAGCCCCTCTTTTGTCTTGAACGCAGATTTCCATTCATCTCTCGGTCGTATACGGATTTGGTGATATCCACTCCTCAAGTCAATCTTCAAAAAAATCTTAGCCCCAGATAGCATATCAAACAAGTCACCTATTCGGGGAGTAAGAGACTGATACTTGACCGTGATCTTGTTTATTGCCCAGCTATCCATGCACATTCGCCAACTCCCATCTTTCTTCAATACAAGTAAGGCTGGTATTGCGCATGGACTCATACTCTCTCGTAAGTGTTCCTTCCGAATTAACCCCTCTACCTCCTTTTGCAAAATAGCATGTTCCTTTGGGCTCATTCGATAATGCAACAAGTTTAGGAGACTTGCTCCAGACACTAAGTCAATATAGTACTGGATATCTCTCATGGGCCGTAGTCATTTGGGCATCTCTTCAGGCATGATGTCTTGGAATTCTTTTAACATCAGTTGCATTATCTAGGGAACTTCTTCTGAGATGGAGCTCGGGGTTTCCTCGGTCACCATTGCTATGATGTCTCGGGCCTCCTTAACTTCTATAAATTCTAATCTAGTGGATAGGAGGACTTGCTTACCCTTGCAATGAGTAGAATTTTTGACTTCTTGTAAGGGTCGAAATGTTATCTTCCGACCATCCCAAAAGATAGTGTAGACGTTAGCTCTTCCCTACTGTTGGGCATCCACGTCAAACGGCCAAGGTCTTCCTAGGATTAAGTGGCATGCGTCCATCTCCACAACATCACTCAAAATAGAATCTAAGTAATGATTACCGATAAAAAATGTGAAACAACATCTCTCAGTTACTAGTGTTTCGGTTCTCCGCTTGATCCATCCGATCTTATATGGGGCTGGGTGCTTCTCAGTTTTCAAACCCAACTTCAAAACCATCTCCTTAGACACTACGTTCTTCCCGCTACCAGCATTAATAATCACATCACATACCCTTTGGTTGACTGTGCAGCGAGTTCAAAAAATCTTGTGTCTTTGAGATTGATCCTCTTGCCTCAGGGTTAAAAGTAAACGTTGAATTACTAAGGATCGGGAAAGTGAGATTCCCTCATCAGTGTCAGCCAACTCCTCTTCCATATACTCGAGTGTATCAATATCTCCATTCTCGGACCCTTCCTCTGGCTCGGGTTCGATCAAGTTTACCATTTGCCTCCGGGGACATCGATGCGACGTATGTCCCAGTTGGTTGCATTTGAAACACTTGTCTAGACCGGGCCGTTCGTACTGATTGTTAGCTGGTTGTCTTGGGTTGTTTGAACTGCTGTTGGCTCCCTTTCCCGTTGAAGTCACTGGTTGACTTGGTGTGACTGTCGGGACTAGAGGTTGTTTTCCCCAACCCTATGTTGGTCTCGTCGAATCGCTTGGGTTTCGCTCCCAGGTTGGGGCTCTAGGCCTCTCCAGTTGCTTCTCTACTCGGGTTGCCAAACTAACTGCCTCGTTCAAAGTAAAGACAGGATGCATAGAAACCTTACCTTGTATTGCCACACGCAGTCCACCAATAAACCTTGCAACTTGTTGATGCTTTGTCTCCGTGAGATTATTTTGGGCAGATAGGCGATAGAAATCATTGACATACACTTGGATGGTTCGACCTCCTTGTCGACACTCTTGGTATTGTAGGAATAATCGTTGCTCAACGTCCGGTGATAAAAACCTTGCTTTGAGTAGCCACTTCATTTTCAACCATGAAGTTACAGGTCTCTTCCCTTGTCGGGCTCGAAAAATCTGTAATTTTTCCCACCAAGCAGAAGCTCCACGTTTGAGCTTATAAGCCACCAAATTCACCTTCTTGTCTTCCGGAATACGCATGTACTCAAAGAATCTTTCTACCTCCATTATCCATTCAAGGTAATCTTCAATGTGAAGGTAACCAACAAATGAAGGGAGATCGATATTCATCCGGTACTCCTGGGTGTCTCTGTGATTCCAATGGGCACGCATCTGCTTGCGTTCAAACGACTCACACAACTGGCACACCTCCTGTTGCATCATCTGCACCATCTGTCGGAGCTCTTGGAATTCGTCTCTCAAACAAGCCTCTGATTGTTTGATGTATCGCTGGTAGTTGAATCTCAAAACAACATCTCTCTCACAAACGACGTCGTTATAGAAGTTGTTGTTGTAGTATAAGTTGGCCATCGAATCCGGATAATGCCGGCTCGGATACCCCAAGAATTTGGCTCTTGAAAGAGCCCCTCCCCTACAAGCAGCGTTGTTAGAGAAGTTTGTCACCGTTGCGCTAGTTGGCCATGATCGGGATAAAGCCTACTCTGATACCAGTTGACGTAGTGGAAGACTAAGGTAACTAATCAAAGAGCAGTGTCTTTGATTCTGCAAGGAGAAGCGTCTTCGCCTTCTACCCAAAAAGATAAAAACAAGCCCGCAGACTAAAAGAAAGATAAAACTCTGCAGAGTATTTGAGAGAGAATTCTCTAATTTGATAATAATTCAATGAGTTGAGTTTTACATAATAAGGTAGCCTATTTATAGAAGAGAAATACTTGTAGAGAAAGTAAATTTATTTCTAGTAGAGAAAGTAAATCTAATCCTAGTAGGAAAGTAAACATAATTCTAGCAAGGAAGTAAACATAATCCTAATAGGAAAATGATTATAAAATAAATACATGCAAACTATTTATATATTTATTTTTTCTTTAGTGGGGACCGCATGTGTAACACTCCTGCTCCAAGTGGTATGATATTGTCCACTTTGGGCCAAGCCCGCACAGTTTATTATTGGGTTTACCCCTAAAAGGCCTCATACCATTTAGAGAGAGTATATTCCATATAAACACATCATCTTTTCCATGCCCAAACAATGTGAGACGTCATAATCACCCCCTCTTAAGACCCAGCGTCCTCGCTGGCGACCCTCATGGGCTTGTGCACGCTCCTCCCAACTCAGGCTGGGCTATGGCTCTGATACCATATTTAACACTCCTGCTCTAAATGGTATGATGTCTTTTGGGGGTAAACCCAATAATAAAACCGTGCGGGCTTGGCTCAAAGCGAACAATATCATACCACTTGGAGCTATGTAACACCCCTGCTCCAAGTGGTATGATATTGTCCGCTTTGGGCCAAGCCCGCACGGTTTTATTATTGGTTTTACCCCCAAAAGGCCTCATACCATTTAGAGAGAGTAAATTTCATATAAACACATCATCTTTTCCATACCCAGGCAATGTGGGACGTCACAATCACCCCCTCTTAGGACCCAATGTCCTCGTTGGCGACCCTCATGGGCTTATGCACGCTCCCCCCATCTCAGGCTGGACTATGGCTCTGATACCATATGTAACACCCCTGCTCCAAGTGGTATTATATTGTCCACTTTGGGCCAAGCCCGCACGGTTTTATTATTGGGTTTACCCCCAAAAGGCCTCATACCATTTAGAGAGAGTAAATTCCATATAAACACATCATCTTTTCTATACCCAGGCAATGTGGGACATCACAATGCAAAAGGAACTACTCCTTGACTTGGAGAGGGACGGAGTAGAGATGATGGTGGGGGAAATCTAGTCTTACATGAGTAGCCTAACCTTGAAGCCAACCTTAATGGAGCAAATTAGAACCGCCCAGTTATAGGACAACGAATTTATTAGAAGCAGTGAATAAGTGCAAAAAGGGGTGTTACATATGGTATAAAAGCCATAGCCCAGCCTGAGATGGGGGGAGCGTGCATTAGCCCATGAAGGTCGCCAACGAGGACGTTGGGTCCTAAGAGGGGGTGATTGTGACGTCCCACATTACCTGGGTATGAAAAAGATGATGTGTTTATATGAAATTTACTCTCTCTAAATGGTATGATGCCTTTTGGGGGGTAAACCCAATAATAAAACCGTGCGAGCTTGGCCCAAAGCGGACAATATCATACCATTTGGAGTAGGGGTGTTACAGCATGTCTTGCATCAAATGGTGTTCAAATATGTATATTAATGGACTATTGGTAAAAACTTCAAAATTGTTTATCTCCCAACACCCTATTTCCCCTTCTTCTTCGAAGCCCATCCCCACTCTCCATTAAATACCTTCACTAGACGAAAATGAGTATTTAATATACTTAAGTGGACCAACCTCATTATTGAGCTTTTGGGCTAAAGTGGTGTTCAAATATGTATATTAATGTACTTTTGATAAAAACTCCAAAACCATTTATCTCTCCAACACGCTGTTTCCCCTTCTTCTATGAAACCCATCCCCCTCTCCATTAAATTCCTTCACCAAACGACACAGAGAAAGTGTGATAGAGAGAGAGAATTGTGAGAGAACAAAAAGTTTTATAAACGGTGCCGCCATCAACACAAATTTGACCGAGCGGCCCTCCGCCATCACGAATTGAAGTTGGTATTTGTAGTCATTAAATTCTTGATGTAAAATCCTTAATTTTTAATATCTATCTTCTTTGCTTTATAATTATTTTGGAAAAAACTTTACTTAACCCCTGAACTTTCATCACTTTTGCAATTACTCCCCTAAAGTTCAAAAACTTTCAATTAGTGTATCGAACTTCTAATTTTATGCAATGTCACTCATTCATTAGGTTTTTGCGTTAAATTTGGCCAAAATTTTCAAAACACCGTATTTTTTATTATAAAAAAAAAAATGAAACATTGTAGCGTTGGTATTTTTGCAATTTCTGTTAAATCCTTACCAACGCCTAAATCTTTACTATTTTTTTTTCTTTAAAAAAGTGGGGTATTTTGGTAATTTTGACATCATTCGTTAGGATTTAGCTGAAAAACCTAATGGAGGGGTAACATTGTAAAAAATTGGAATTTTAATACATTAAATTGGAAGTTTTTGAATTCTGGAAAGTAATTGCAAAAGTGATTGAAGTTTATTGGGGCGAAGTAAAGTTTTTTCATTTATTTTTCAATGATGGATTTGCATAACGATCCTTTTCTCGGCCCTTTCATACACGAGAGAGATTATAGTTACAATGAATATACAATGGCTTCTTTATATGAGAACATTGATTCCCAAGACACTTAACTCCAACCTCAAATCCACTACTAAAAAATCTCAACGGAGAGGAAATATTAGTGTAGAAGACAACGTGCTAGTATTGGCTTGGCTCACTCAGCCCTCTCATACATGAGAGATATTACAGTTACAATGCATATACACTGGCTTCTTACATAGGAACATTGATTCCCAAAACACTTAACTCCAACCTCAAATTGAATCCACTACTAAAAAATCTCAACGGAGACGAAATATTTGTGTAGAAGACAACGTGCTAGTATTGGCTTGGCTCACTGCTAGTATGGATGCAGTTCACAGTATCGATCAAAGAGGTTGGACATTTGGGGTAGAGTTCATGCGCACTATAATGAACATAAGATGCCTAATTTTTGTGTACTTTCTATGAACTCTATAACGAATCGGTGGTCAATGATCCAAGTTGATACCAACAAGTTTTGTGCATGCTTAGTTCAAATAGAAGTAAGGCATCCAAGTGGTGCATCCGAACTAGATAAGGTATGAATGGATAGTTATACCTTAAATTCAATGAGCCAATGACTAATTAGTATCAATATATTTATTATTGAATCTTTGCTTCTTTTTTTTTTTTTTTTTAGATTAAGCAAGCAAAGGAGATGTATCACAAGATCCATTGATGGGTTCATGATGAAGTTGTCTTCACGATTAGTTAATGCAGTATGAATGGATAGTTATACCTTAAATTCAATGAGCCAATGACTAATTAGTATCAATATATTTATTATTGAATCTTTGCTTCATTTTTTTTTTTTTTTTTAGATTAAGCAAGCAAAGGAGATGTATCACAAGTTCCATTGATGGGTTCATGATGAAGTTGTCTTCACGATTAGTTAATGCAGTTTTGACTATTATGGGTACACTTTGTTTTGAGTTCTTACTTATATATATATATATATTAAGGTTTACTATTTTCCCATTAATTTTCTCCGACTTTAATTTATTTAGTTTGGTTTAGTAATTTCATTTTAGTTTACTTTTCATTCTATTGCTCCACTTATTAGTGGAAAAAGAACAAACCAATCAATTTATGTTTATGTGTTATAATAGGAATTTTATTTTAGTGTCTACCATTCCCTGAACCTCGTACTTACCGAGAATTTATTACATGCAATAGCTTGCACATAAGTTTGCATTATTTTTGGCGCAACATGTTTTTGAGCTTAGTAAAAGGTTAATTTCGTAAATGACTAGAGGAGGCCCAATTAGCTAGGATTAATTTTGAGAGTTGTGGTTGTAGCATTGGCTGTGGTGTTATTTTTCTTTTTCTTTTGTGCTTATACATGAATGTAATTAATTATCATACTTAAACATGTCATGGGGAATCCTTGTACTTTAGTCATGTTGTTATTATATATTAGTCGGTACTACTAAATTCATTAATTAACTGGATAGATTGAAAAAGGAAAAAACATGTATTATATTGGGTAAAGTCCACTTAACCCCCTCAAACTACCATTCCAATGACAATCTACCCCCTAAACTATCAATTGCAATAATTTACCCTCAAAACTACCAAAACAATGACAATATACCCTCAATTTTAACAAAATGATGAAATTACCCTTACTAAAATAAAAACAAAAAGACTAAAATTTATTTTTTATTTTTCAAAATTTTAAAGGTATTTTGTCTTATTGAAAATTCTATAGTGGTAATTTCATTATTTTGTTAACATTTGGGGGTACATTGTCATTGTTTTGGTAGTTTGTGAGGTAAATCATCGTAATTGATAGTTTGTGAGGTAAATTGTTATTGGGGTGGTAGTTTGAAAGGGTTAGTAGACTTTACCGTATTATTTATTATAGTGGGTAATAACATCCGGTCCTCTCCTTTTAGCCCACATTTATTTTAGTGTAAAAGGTTTTTTAAAAATGACACGAATTAGCTACAGACATGTTTATAGGTAATCAAACAAACCACTCTAATAAAGTTACTTGTGTTCTTAAAGTACATTAGAAATATGTAAGAAGCTAGTGTGAATGGTTAATATAACAAAGTTGAGTCTAAACCCATGGGCTTAAGCTTTTGGGTTGTGTAGTGTCTCAATATATTATATTATAGGCTCACTCAAAAAAGACTCTCCAAGGTATTAATCTCCCTACAATTGATATCAGAGCAATGTTTAGTTTATTGTGACGAACGTTTGGACGCGTCTGGTTTGGAGTTGTGTGCACTTTTGCAATTCATGTACGTGTGACACTTTTAAAAATTTAAAAAGACTCATAAGCGAGGGGGAGTTGAGTAAATGTGGTGATGAACTCACACATATATAATGGGGAGTTTTTTTTTGAGTATATGTGTGAGTGTAAAAAAATAGAGTCCCACATTGAAAAAATATAAGAAATGTGAATAGTTAATATAGTGTTGTTGGTTCCAAACTCATGGGCTTAAGCTTTTGGGTTATGTGGTGTCTCAACATTCTATATTATGAGCTTACTAGAAAAGACTCTACAAAGTATTAATCTCCCTACAACTGGTATCAATGGGCCTTAAATGGGACTAGGTTTTCAAACTATACCACAAGGCCATAAATTAGGCCAACAAAGGGTCACCAAAAGATTGGGCCAACTATGGACCATAAATGGGCCTGCGTCTTCAAACAACCCCGCAAAGGCCTAGTAAATTGGGCCATCAAATGGCAAAAAATAATATGGCCAACATGGCCTCCTTTTTTTTTTTTTTTTTTTTTTTTTTTGAACTGATAATTTTTCTTTTATTTATTTCTTGGTTTCCAATTTTCTCTCCCTCTTTTTATTTATTTTTTTTTAAGGAGAAAGTACACTTTACCCCCCTGAACTATCCACTAATTTGCACTTTTAATTCCAATGTTTAAAAAGTGACACTTTATCCCCTCCCAAACTTTCAAATTATTGCAATTCGACCATTTTGACTCTATATTTCCCACAAAATGCCCCAATTCCAAGTTAGGTGGCCGGTCTGGGATGGTCGAAGCCACCCCTTAATTTTTTTTTTTTAATTTTAATTTTATTTATTTATTTATTTACTTTAACTTGGGATATGGGCATTTTGGAAAAAGAAAAGTCAAAATAGTCGAATTGCAACAATTTGAAAGTTTGGAGGGGGGTAAAGTGTCTCTTTTTAAACATTAGGGTTAACAGTGGAAATGAGTGGATAGTTCATGGAGGTAAAATATATTTTCCCCTATTTTTTTTTTAAAATGACCTTGCTGAATAGCCCAGAGGAGAGACTCTTTGCATCTCACAGTAGATGAAATGGCAATGGCGTGACTAAGGCTGGTGGGGTTGAACGAGATGTTGATGGCTTCGATGTAAACGGCCATAGCAGACGTCTTTGAAGCGCTGGAGACATAGCTGACTATGCTGAACCTTGTTGAGTCGTGGAAGGACAGAGGCGGGTGGCGGTGCACAAAACAAAAGAAGTAGGGTAGATCTGGGTTGCGGCTCATTCATGCTCCTCCCCCTTAAGAAGGGTACTTTTGTTCTTCAAAGTGAAAAGAAAACGAAGGCATAAAGAGACCCACTAGACCCATAACAGAGGGCCAGACAATGAATTGATTGGAAACGAAAGCTCACCAAAGGAGACATAGGGTGTTGTTGTTTTTTTTTTTTTTTTAAACAAACATAAAATCAAAAGGAGGACGGCTGCAAAATGCGGCAACAATGTAAGTGAAGAGCCGTAGGGGTGGTGTCGAGGGAGAAGGCACCAGATCTGGGCCTTGGATGGCTGGGACAGCGGTAGAGAGATCAAACCAGGCTACGACTGGTGTAATCCGACACCGCCCATGACAAGAGGCGGTGTTAAGCTGTTGGATTGCCTGAGGCAGCAAATGTTGCTGAAAGGCAATGTAGAAATTGTACAAGATTTTTTTTTTGGCCTAGTCATATACATGTGCAAGATCTACGGTAAAAAGATCTTCAAAATTATGGACCATCAATAACATGATTTTTTTTTTTTTTTAAAAAAAAAGAGAAATACACAGGACCACTGGATCGGACGTTGGTGTTAGCCGAAATGCTTTGATACCATGAAGAAATTTGTGTGCATAACTCACCTCATAAAACTGGTTCTATAAGATAGGGTTATACATTCCTTATAAATATGCCCAAGGTCTTGTCCACGGGCAATGCGGGATTATTCCTCAACACCCTCCCTCACGTGGAGGCCAGTATTTTTCTTGGTCCTTGTCACGGGGTAAGCAGTGTAGGCATCATTCATTATGTGGTAGGCTTTTGGCCCATAATTGACCTTGTTTTAAAGATTCTTGGCCTATCTTTATTAAAGGCCCAACTCCCCTTGCCGATCGTTGTCAAATTATTTCGAACTCAAGATTTCAGAATCTTCTACCTTGAGTTTGAGGGGGAAATGTTAGAGTATATTGAATGATGGGATTTGATGAAGATTGATGAAGATTACTGAAAATTCTAAAAACGACTCCAAATAACACCTATTCAAATGTCTAGGTGTTTCACAAAGATTATGCGGAATAAGATCTAACCTAACAGTTAATATTCAACCAAATACAGAAATGTAATGAACATTCAAGAATACAGATATTTGGTTATGAAGAGGAAACCATTTAGAGAACTCTCTAAATGTAAAACCTCTCTGGCGCAGCCAAACCCAGGAAATCAATCCACGATAAGAAGAATAAGGAATACAAGAAGAATTACAAAACCTTTGACTCTTCCTTGTACACGACAAGCGACCCACTTGACTTCTATCGCAGTAGCCCTTTCCAGAACATCTGGCACAATTCTTCTATATGATTTCCTTTTACCGGAACTCCGATAGACTCCTCAACCGTAGATCTATCATAAGGAATAACTAAAACTCTAAGAGATTCAATTTAACGCTCACCACATATGATCTCTCTTAGCACAGCCTTCGACGAACTCTCTGGGGGTGAAAAATTCTTGCCTTTCTCTTATATAATGATGTATATATATCAGTACATCAAACCCTAGATCTGGGCCCACTAAAAACACATTTTTGGGCATAATAGGTACGGGGTGTCCAGACAGGTTAATGGGCTGTCCGGACACGGCCTTACAGAGCAAAAATGAAGTTTCTGGAAATGAGGTCCAGACCCGGGGAAGGCCTGTCCGGACCCGGCATGCAATGGTGCTGTCCATCTTTGATCAACAGCTCCGATCGGTAGGCGTTTGTGGTCCGATTGAGCTGAAATTTTGCAGGGACGTTCACAACACATGAATCTACATTATGAACGGTGGAGATTTGATTCTGAGCATTCTAGATCAGTGTTTGAGCCTATGAACAGTAGCATCTGCATTTTAGAACTGAATTAAGCTAACACAAGAACTAACAAACTCTCCCTTTGGCAATTCAGTGACAAAACCAAAATGCCGAACCAATCCCATCATCTCCCCATATTTACTCCCCCTTTTGTTACAGAATGATAAAAGGTCTTAATGTTTCCTGAAACACTTCACAAAATACATCAAGGCATGTGTGGAATAAGAATACGTAAATAAAACTCATGAAAAAAATGACATAGAATGCAAGATCATAAAGAAACATCAGTAAAACTCCCCCTCAAGGAATGACTCAATTATCAACAAGAAATTGGAAAAGCAAAAACATGTTTCTCCCCCTCAAAAGTCAAATGAACATATATGATATATACATCAATGACTCATGTATTGCACAATGAATATCCCAAACATGCTCCAAATATGCAAAAATATACATGAGACTAGAAATGGCAAGAAACTCATATTGCTTAACCCAAGCAAAGAAAAATGTTCCATTCAACCCATGCTTGTGTGGTGTGTGTGTAAGCCATCCAAAGAGAAAAATTTTCAACTTACAAAATGAGGAGAAAGTTCACCACCATGAGGTTTTGACAAGTATATCAAATCAAAAGTCAAACTTTATCATACTAGGGCCTAGCCACTCTCATCCTATACATTTCTCTTTGTAAAACATTTTGCACAAGTTTGACACAGTGAAATAAATTCCTTTTGTAATATGATCTTTTGATTTTATTTGTTTCACTATTTTGTTTATTTTTCTCTTTGATAAAGTGTCCTTAAACTTTTGGTGCTTATCACAAAAAAGAAAGCAGGAATTTTTAAGCCCTAGGTTCAACTAGCATATGATCAATTTGAAAAATATGACTAGTCAAAAACCTCATATGGTTACCTAACAGACCTCACAAATAAAGTGAAACAAAACCTCAATTTAAGCTTAACTGTGCACAAGAGATAAAGCATAGGCAAAATGCATCACATAAGCTCAGGCTTTAGATAACCACAAAAACAAGTCCATTGACACAAATTTTCATCTCATGCATATTAAAAACATTCCAAGAAGCAAGGAATTAAATCCATAAAAAACAACATGAGAAATTAATGAACTATCTAGGTGCATACGACAAAAGAAAGAAAAGAAAACAATCAAAGTAACATATTTTTGTCTTTTTGAAATTTTTCACAAAAGAAATACACACGAACGAAAACAAATGCAAAACAAACAAAAGTGCAATGCATAAAGAAAAAAACATGTTTGAATTGAGATTACAACAGGCAATATATGAATGTCTTTTAGCATTAAACTTTCATCACATCTTATAGGTCCCATTACAAAATAATGATTTGTTTTAATAACTACTTCTAGGTCTTCACAAGACATTACACATTCATGAACATTTGATTAGCAAGTAGACAAAAATCTTGGTGGTCCGCACACAACATCTCATCTATAAGCCTTTCAAAGATCATAACATATGAATTTCTTGAAAAGTCCTTTATGAATATGCCTCATAACAAGAATCTCCAAACAAACATGTATACACTCTTCACACAAAAAGTGAAACAACAAAAAAATTGCAATGCATAAACTAGAAAGCGAAAAACAAAAAAAATGCAAAGCAAAGAAAAACAACATACTCTAGGATTTTCAAAAATAAGCAAAACAACAATTCCTAGACATGTTATTTACTCACCTAAATTTAGGTGAGATCACTACCACTCCCCCTGAATTGGTGAATGGTATCAACCTTCTTAATCCAAACTTTCTTCATATTGGGGACAAATGTGCGACTCTTGCCCAAATCATTTAACTGGGTGATAACACCCCTTAGCATGTTGAATAATTCCTCATGACTATTCCTAGAATGACAATAATCTCTTTTTGACTCATGATTATTCAACTAAAAACAATTAGGGCGAATATGCCCAATCTTACCACAATGATGACATGTAGGAATGAACCTTTGAGAAGGTTGGTTCCTTGCAAGGTAAACAAAGTTGGAGTTGCTTCTAGGTAAAAAGTGCTCAACATGAGAGTACTTACCTTTCTTACCCTTCTTACCTCTTGAGGTCGCAGTAGCTGTTTTCTTATTTTTCTTTAAGACTTCTTTTCCTCTTCTTCTTGAGGAGTGAACAGCAACTAGCTTATCTTTATCCAATGGCTCTTCCAAGTTTTCTGTTTCAACAAAAACTTTCTTGGAAGAAGAAGCAAGGTTAGAGGAATGAGCAATAATCTTGTCAAAATCAATCTCAGGTTTATCACAAGTAGATTTTTGGGTATGCAAAATTTTGTCAAGATTATCATTAGAGAATTTTTCCAATAGAGTTTTGGACTCCTTTAATTCATTCTCTAATGACTCAACTTTATTAGCAAGATCATGATTTTCAGATTTCAATGTTTTACACAAATCAAGAGAATCACTCAATTCACCAATTAGCTCATCTTTATCATGTTCAGCCTCTCTAAGTTTCTTTAGATTCTTGGAATTAATAACTTGTAGCTCAGAGAATTTCACAAACAACAAATTATAAGTCTCTTGTCATTATCAGAATCGTAATAAGAATAATACTGTTTATCAGAAGACATAATAGTTTCAAAACAATCAAGAGTTTAGGATATCTAGAAAGTATATAGGATCACACTCAGGAAATTTAATCCTTTGATAGAGTGAACCAGCTCTAATACCAATTGAAAATTCTACAAACGACTCCAAATGACACCTATTCAAATGTCTAAGTGTTTCATAAAGATTATGAGGAATAAGATCTAACCTAACAGTTAATATTCAACCAAATATAGATATGTAATGAACATTTAAGAACACAGATATTTGGTTACGAAGAGAAAACCATTTAGAGAACTCTCTAAATGTAAAACCTCTCCGGGGCAGCCAAACCTAGGAAATCAATCCACTATAAGAAGAATAAGGAATACAAGAAGAATTACAAAACCTTTGACTCTTCCTTGTACACGACAAGCGACCTACTTGACTTTTACTGCAGTAGCCCTTTCCAGAACATTTGGCACAATTCTTCTATATGATTTCCTTTTACCGGAACTCCGATAAACTTCTCAATCGTAGATTTATCAAACAGAATAACTAAAACTCTAAGAGATTTAATTTAACTCTCACCACATATGATCTCTCTTAGCACAGCCTCCGGCGAACTCTCTGGGGGTGAAAAATTCGTTCATTTCTCTTCTATAATGATGTATATATATCAGTACATCAAACCCTAGACCTAGGCCCACTAAAAACACATTTTTGGGCATAATAGGTACGGGGTGTCCGGACAGGTTAATAGGCTGTCCGGACACGGCCTTGCGGAGCAAAAATGAAGTTTCTAGAAATGTGGTCCGAACCCGGGGAAGGCCTGTCCGGACCTGGCATGCAATGGTGCTATCCAACTTTGATCAACAACTACGATCGATGGGCGTTTATAGTCCGATTGAGCTGAAATTTTGCAGGGACGTTCACGACACATGAATCTACATTATGAACGGTGGAGATTTGATTCCGAGCATTCTTGATCAGTGTTTGAGCCCATAAACAGTAGCATCTGCATTTTGAAATTGAATTAAGCCAACACAAGAACTAACAATTAGA
>NC_081545.1:7875668-7916815 GCF_901000735.1 Corylus avellana | reverse complement strand
TTAGCCTAAATTTAAGGATTTGATTATGATTTGATCACCCTAAATTAGGTGATTTGAATTTATGTGTAAGCTCTATAAAATAGAGTATTTTGTATTGTAAACAAAATTAGGCAATAAGAGTATAATGTATAGCTTACACATAAATTCAACATGTTATATTATGGTGTTAAGCTTTTGAATTATATGGTGTCTCATCATGCTATACTATGGGCTTACGAAAAAAGACTCACAAGGTATGAATCTCCCAAGAATTGGTACCAAATGTTTTAAGTCTATTAGTGAGTGTTGAGTCTCACATCAAGAAAGTAAAAAGAAAGAGTGGTTAATATACCAAAGTGGATTAAAGCCCAACATTGTAGACTTTTGCGCTAGAATGATGTTTAAATATGTATATTAATATACTCTTGGTAAAATCTCAGTTTCGTAAGTATTCGCTTTCCTCGAACAATCAAATGATTCTTCAGACATCCTAACTTCACTCATTGTAAACCAACTTATAATTAAACAAATGCTAAACATAGACTTAAAGCACTCTTAGGATTTTGAATCACACATCGAAAACACTTGGGCTTCCAACACATTTGGGATCAATTTGAAAGTTTTGGGATCAATCCGGACATTCTAGGATTCATCTTGATGGGCTGTAATCAATCCTGTACGGACCAAGATTGATCCTGCTTGGTAGGGATTGATCCTGGTGATTTCCAGCACCAGGTTTGGGCCTTTTGGACCTCCCGAACACATATGTAAACATCCTAAAATGTCTATAGGGTTTTGAAAACACATGGAAATGTTCACAAAAAATTTCAGGATATAAAGGTTACGCTTTTAATATGAGTTATCAAAAGTTCATATCAAAAACGTAACTTAGTTATCTTGAACCAATCATAAAATATTAAACGTGTGTGTTCATGTTGATTTAAAATGTTCTTTGAATATATTAAGACTTATATACGTAACATATAACACCATTTATAAAATAATAGTAAACCCAATGTTTAAAAAGTGACACTTTATCCCCCCCAAACTTCCAAATTGTTGCAATTCGACAATTTTGACTCTCTTTTTTTCCCCCAAAATGCCCCCATCCCAATTTTTTTTTTTTTTTAAAAAAAAAGTTTAAAACTTAAGAAGTGGCCAGCCACCCCATAATTTTTTTTTTTTTTTTAAACTTGGGATGAGGGTTTTGGGGAAAAAAAAAGCTCGAATGGTCTAGTCAACAACTGAATTTTTTTTTTGAGGATGGAGTTTTTAAACATTAAGGCTAAAAATGCAAATGAGTGGATAGTTCAAGGGGTAAAGTGTATTTTCCCCAAAAAATTTAATATTAATGATTAAAACGGTGTGGCTAAGTCAGAAATATGAAAAGAGCTAAAGAATCATAGGATTACAAAAGGTATATAGAATAAGCATAGAGGATTAAAGTTTTACCTTGAGAAAACAGAGGAAAAAGATCATCAAAGTCTTGGAAATCGTCGGAGACCATTAGTTTTGGACTGCTCTCAAGCTTTGACTTTAGAGGCTAGGTTTTTCGTGCAAATAGGTTTTAAGGGGTTTGGTTTAAATAGGTTTAGGGTTGAGTTTTTAGGATTTTTGGCGCTCAAAATCAGATTTCTGACGCTTGAGGATCGATCCAATAATGTAGAGGATCGATCATGTATGGATACCCCCCCGCCCCTTTTTTTTAAAAAAAAAAAAAAAAAAAGAAAGAACCCTAATTTCATGTAAACATATTTGTCTCAAGAATCAAGTGTATTTGAAAAAAGATTATATATTTTTTTAAAAAATAGATTTTATTTTTTGGTGTATTACATTAATATACCAAAGTGGATTCAAGCCCATTAGCTTAGGCTAATGGGCTTAAATGATGTTCAAATATGTATATTAATGTACTTTTGATAAAAACTCTCAAATCGTTTATCTCCCCAACTAGTATTAGAGCAATGGTTAGTTTTCTAAAACGGGTGTCTGGACACGTCTAATTTGGAGTTGCGTTCTGTGGCCCTCTAACGCAACTCTTGATGCAGGACACTTTTGAAAATGTAAAAAGACTCACAAGTGAGGGAGAGTTGAGTCAATGTGGAAGGAACTTATAAGTGAGTGGGAAGATTGTTGTGAGTGCACTTGTCAGTGTTGAGTCCCAAATTGAGAAAAATAGTGGTTAATATACATAAGTAGATTCAAGCCCATTAGCTTAGGCTTTTGGGCTAGAGTGGTGAACAAATATGTATATTAAGTTACTTTTAGTAAAATCTCTGATTATCTCCCCAACAACATATGCTTTCTTATTAATTTATGAAAATATGTGAGAAGAATATGCCATTAAAAAAACATGTCATTCTCACATGCTAAGGGACACATGTCATTTTTTATAAATTAGCTATAAACCAGTTTGAAGCTAATTTATGTCATTTAAAAAAAAAAAAAACTACTAGTACGTTTTTCTTAATTCTCAATATTTGGTAAATGCAAAAAATATTAGTCAACGAAAAATTATTTCTAAGTACACTACAAATATACCTTTGTATGGAGGAGGCATAAGCCATTTTTTGGAGTTTGTTTCCCTTTATCTCTTCCACCACCCTCTCCCCGAACTGAAACATCCCTCACCATTGTAAAGGAACCAAATTTCCCCTCACTCTTGCATGGTTCCCTTTCGCCTCTTGGCCGCCATCCCCTTTATCCTGTCCTAACCTTCCTCCCATATAGCAACCACAACCACCCTCACAAAGAAACTTAGCTTTCCCCTTCCTTTTTTCTAATTGTGGTCTACCATCCTCCATGTAATCTCTCTTAAACTCTCATTATCTCATGATTGCCCCCATCCATTGTAGCCTCCCAGCAACTGCCTCCTTCCTCCCCTAAAAGAAAAAACACACTTCCCTATCTCAATTTCCTTTGCATCTATGCATGGGTTTTTGTTGGATTCTTAGTTTTTCTTTTGAATTGTCGGCACTGGCGTTTGGCGTAATTTGATAATTCTGAGATGTTTCTCGTTTAAAATTTTATGTTGCAGTCTTGTAGTTGACAAATATTTTTGTACCAGCCAAACAATGAAAAATTATTTTTAGGGTCTTAACCAAACACTGGAAAATCAATGATTTTGACACGACGTCGAAAGTCAACTTGGCCGCTTTCTCTCCGAAAGGAATCGGAGAGACTTTCTGGCGGATGAGGTCATAGCACCGGAACATCAAACCATATTTATGAAACTTTGATAATTGGTCTTTCCGATCCGGCCTAAAACACACGGCCGAAGGATCAAGGAAACTCTCAACGGGGATTGAGAAGTCAACTCTCGCCCTGTACCACCACGTGCAATAAGCCAAACAAAACAGGCTTTAACTCGAGAAAAAGCTTTTCTATCAGCAAGTAGGCAGAAAGGTAGCCCTTCAGGTGATCTGGTTTGATTGAATATTTGATTGGAAACTAGACTCCAAACAACGCTTGGAAGTGGGTTGAATATGTGTTCATAAGATAATGCGAAATTTAAAAATTATCAACCACAAAAATTATTTAGTAGTGAAATAAAGACAAATCACAAAATATCAATCAACACACATTCAACACAAGGATGTTGGTGACGAAGTGATCAAAACCTTTTGAAGAATTCTTCAAAAGTAAAATTACTATGGGATAGCCAAATCTAATAAATCAATCAACTATAAAAGAATAAGGATTACAAAAAGTTCACACTTACAAAACCTTTGAAGTTAATACTCTTTTACATAAGACAAGCAACCCACTTGACTTCTACCCAGTAGCCTCCCCAAAACATCTGGAACAATTCCTCTACTTGATTTCCTTTTATCGGAACTCTCGTAGACTTCAATTGTTGTTGATGAAATTGGTTATGATTTACAACAAAAGACTCTAAGAGAGAAGTAATATTTGAAAGCACAAAAATAAGAATTTTCGTTTTCTACACATGAAGGAATAGCCTCTTTTTTCTCTGAAAATATTGCATACAATCCTTACAAATTTCGTGCTCCAAATGCCCTTAAATAGACTTGAGAAAGTGGCCACAAAATCATAAAGTCGGTTCCCAAAATGTCAGATTTTCAGACTTCTATTCACGACCCATTTTGACCCAGTAAACATTGGAATTGGAAAATGTTTGTGAAATATAAAGTTGTAGGATTTTGAGTCAACTTTCTAACACCATGAAGTTTGATTCAAATGGAGCTCGGAACCATTTTAGTCCAACTAAGTCAATATTGACATATGCACAAACTTTAATAAACATGTCTTGGATCTACTTTTTCACCAACTTAACCATAAACCAAAACTTAGTACCAAATATCTTTTGACGCTGAATTTGCCAACACTAAAAACCCTAACAATTTTCCCAAAAAACATTTTCAAGGAAAACATTTTTTCCTCATAAACCATTTTTTTCTTGAAACAAATGCAACCTTAATAAGCAAAATAAAAATAAATAAATAAATAAATAACCCTCCTAGCATTTTTGATGTCAAACATGGTAAAATAAATGAGTAAACTTCATTTAATACCCTTGAATTTTCAAAAATTTTGTGATTATTCTCCGAAACTTTAAAAAATCTTAATTTAGTGTATGCAACTTTATAATATTTGTAATGTCGCTTCTACCATTAAGATTTGAGGTTAAATTAGATGGAATATAGGTAAGTTGTCCCTTATACCAATGTATACAATTTTTAAATAATTAAAATTTCTAAGAAAAAAAAAATGGAAACCACGGCTTGGCAGTGGGTCAACCCGACAACAAATTTTTTTCTTTTTTAAACAGGGTTATTTTGGCATCCTCCATCAGGATTTATTTGAAAATTGAAAATCCTAAGAGAACGGAGACATTGCAAACTTTTTAAAGTTGGATAAACTAAATTGAGAGTTTTAAAGTTTATGGAGATAATTACAAAAAAGTTCAAAGTTCAAGATGGTTAACTTTATAAAAAAAAAAAAAAAAAACTCGTAATTTAGGTATCACTTTCAATTTTTTGCAATATCTCCCATCTGTTAGAATTTTATGTTCAATCCTATAAAAATTCCAAAACTACCCCTAATTTTTATTTTAAAATAATAAAAAATTGTAAATATTTATTTGTTAGTCAAGATTTAACAAAATTTGCAAAAATACCTACGCCTAATTTTTGTATTTTTTTTATATAAAAAAAATAGGGGTATTTTGAAATTTTTTACAAGATTTAATGGAAAATCCCAACGGATGTGGAATATTGCAAAAAATTGAAAGCTCGATACCCTAAGTTCAAAGAGGTTTTGTGAAGTTTTTCCTAAAAAGAAGTTATGTATTGACCTCTTTGTTACTATATGTTTCTAAATGCATTTTCTGAATTTGGTTACCAAACAAGTCGTGTAACATATTCGAAATATTTGAGAAATTCAATTAGAGAAATGCTAAATGCTATATACCTATTCCACTCTATTCCACTAGACTAATTTTGTTTTTTTTTTTTTTTAATTTTATTGCGAAAAACTCTATTACTTGTCCTCATATATATGAAAGATCTAATACTCACACTAACAATGAGAAATGGGATTAATTTTGAATAGGCATGCATTCAACAAGAACCTATACTAGTTATAGTTGCAATAGTACTCCACTACTGTAAGAAAATGGGATTAAAACTCTCTCTCTCTGTCGCAAGCTGGCTTGTAAGTACACTGTCATTGCCTTCCAAAGAGCATAAATAATTGATGTAGGTTTTTGATTTTGTCCCAAGTAGAAGAAGGTCCACTTGCTTGTCTACAACCAATGTAGCAGACGAAGAGTTTTATTAATGATGGTGTTATGTGCATGGGGGTATGGCGTGAAACATGCACTCATCATCATCATGCCTCTCTCTTTCTCTCTCTCTCCAAGTTTCCCTTCTACTCACGTAATGATCATTCCAAGCGTGCAATCCCTCTCCCTGTTCACCTCCTGCCATTCCCATTCTTTTGTAAAGTTATTATATATATATATTTAGAGGAAGAGTAAAAGCAAAAGGGAGTGTTATTATAGTCTTCCAATGAGTGAAAAAAACAAAAAATGGGTTTCTTTAGGCTTTCTCTTCCACCAATGCAGCAAAAGAGAATCAATTGTTTTCGTCAAAGAAGAAGACACCCAACAAGGAAAGTAAAAGCATTAAAAAAAAAAAAAAAAGGTTCAGATAATATATATATATATATATATATATATATATATATATATATATATAGCTTGAAGCAACCCCCAAAAGATGGAACGTTACGTTCTTCGAAGGCATATCGAAGTGAGGAAACACTTGAAAGCTGTTTGGCTTCTTCTGATATGTTTAGCTTTTTGTCTTCTAACTTAACCTAAAACATTTTAGAACTTCTCCCCAGACTCAAATGCTGATCAATCACGTACATTATAGTTTATTCCTTAAGACTAAAGGAGAATCCTATGGGGACTTACTTATATGAATAAACACATGGCAATGCAATCATATCATGCTATGTGGGCACCTTTCTATTCAACAACTTAGGATTGCTAATTAAGACTGTTCTTTGAATTAACATTAGGGAGCAATTAATTATGATCATAGATCAGTAAATCTACGAAGTGTTTAGGGAGCTTTACCCTGTTTCATTTCTCTTTTTGTCTTTAATTGCTATCCCTTGCTAGGTTGAAGATGTTAATATTCTCACCGATAAACTCCTAGGACTCGGTTTAGGTGGTCAAGAACAAGTATTGTAGTAGATAAACAAACGGTTGAGTCTTGAAGAATTTGAATTACAACATGTTTTTGTTAGGTTTTTAGTGCTGCAAATTCTTTGTCAAATCAAATCAGTAAAGTGTAGGTTTTATTAATTAGGCTAAGTTGCCACTTAATATTGACGAACCTAATGGCTTAATCAATCTGTACCTTGGTTGTGAATAAATTTGTGGGCTTTACTCATTTCATAAAATCGGTTCAATAGGAGAGGGTTGCCCACTCCTTATAAATATGTGTCCACAGGTGATGTGAAATTATTTAATTCCTCAACATTCTCCCTTACGTATAGCCCAGTATTTTTCCCAATCTTTGTGATCATGGGGTAAGTAGTGTGAGCACCATTTGTCCTGTGATAGGTTCTGATACCATAAAAAAATTCGTGAATTTAACTCATCTCATAAAACCAGTTCAATAGAAAATAGTCGTTCACTCCTTATAAACATGCTCAAAATCTTGTCCACAAATAATTTGAGATTATTTGTCAAACAGTTTGGTAGATGCTCGAACCAGGTGATTTCACACAAGAAACCAAGTTTAGAGGCAGAACGGGCCACTCGGTTAGACTGGTGGTCCAATGGGATTCGAATGGCAGACGCCAATTAAGTGAACCAGATTCACTCGATCAAATTAAAGTGACATTCGAAGGAGGTTCAAATGAGCCCATCAAGCAATTGAGTTCCAGATCTTACTAGTTGGTGTGGCTTGCACACATTAACGTTTGAACGAGAGGCTTCAAAGTTCAATGAATAAATTTAAGGATTCTATAACATATGCATGTTGGTCGTTGTAATTGTTGGATTTCGTCCGAACCTGCTAAGAAATGAAGAAACAATTGAGGTTGGCAGAACACTGCAATCGATTCACAATCTGTGACCGTTCGAACGGAAAGATCACATATTGGCAGAAGCGCTCCGTCGGACCTGCAGTAAGACAGCATAGAAACATTACGAGCAAGAAAACTGTGAAGCCCTAGCCGGTTTAGCTTAAAAAGTCATGTTTTTTTTTTTTTTTTAAAGAGTAATGTTAAAAGTAGGATTTTTGTCCCCCCAAAGATAATTTGACATATAAAATCAACAATGCATTTGAAATTGATCACTATTAAACTGAGATCTAATAATGATTTTCAAAGTCACATAACTTTTAAGAGATAAAAATCTGACCGAGAGTCTACTACACCGTTCCCCTAGCCTGCTGAATCATCAGTGTGAGGGAACTCATGGCTGGAGGTCCTGCGCTTGAATTACTTTTTCTCTAATTTTATATAAGGCTCATAACCCATGACTTCCAGACATTTAGAGAGGCATAATTCCTTTGTTGTAAGAGAAGTTTATCATATTTCAATCCAGTTTAGAAAAAAAAAAATTATCGATAAATAAAGCCGTTATCATTTAAATGACATTAGGTTCAGATCAAATTGAACCTTGGCTCAAAAAATATCGTCAAAACTGAGACCTTGGCTCTTGAATCAAATCCTTATACTCTGGCAGGAAAATCATTCTCATTACGCTATGTTCTATATATATATGTCAAGACGACTACTTATCAAAATATACTTGCACAATATATACCATCACGTACATTAATCCAAATTTAATCCTGTAACTTATATATATAATTTTTGTCCTATTTTCATTATCATTCCACCACAAAAAAAAAAAAAAAAAAGAAGAAGAAGAAGAAGAAGAAAGAAACCTCTATATCTAATTTCTTAATATAAGTAAAATGATTATATAAATCATACTATAAAACACTGAAAAAGCAAGCTAGCTAGCTTGTTCGAAATCACTAGAAAAACAAATAATGCGATGTACCACTTCAAAGGAAACGTACATGAAAATAATTGAATATGACTAAATAAATGCCTAAGGGGCCGTCTTGGGTGACAACCCAATAATTTTTCGTTACATAATTACCAATATATCATGAGGAATTTGGGTCAATTCAATTGAGATCTCATGCACCATTCGGATTGAAATTCCTTTTAATTAGGGTGCTCGAATTTCAGTAAAATTTCAACAGCCTAATTAAGTTAATTAGGGGGCAACAAAACTCTCATGCTCCAATGATCAGCTTAAAATATAAGTTTATTTGTCCTTTGTGAGCTGTCCAAACTTCAATCAAATTCAGAAATTCGAACTATATATAAAGATCTTCATTCGTCCCCATCATCAGCCACTTGATGAGCACTTGACAAGGTCAATGCCCCTCTTTCAAGGTCATGCTCCAATGTCGTTACCTTTTTTTTTTTTAAGTAGTGCTACATATATACTATACTTTCATTCTTTCATATTTCATTGGGTTGACTTGACATTAATGCCCATCAATATTTGTTTTTTAACCTAATAGAATGAGTATGTATATAGCATTTCTATTGTTGCTTTTATAATCATAGAATGGAGGCTCATCTGGAATTTATTTGCCCTATAAATGGTGCCCCATAAAGTAGGTAAAAGAAAATAGGTCCATGTGGGGTTTGGGTCAAAGTTATAAATGGATTGGTGAATAATTTCAAAAGTAGGTGCATTTGAGAAGTATGCTGTGGCCTTTTTGCACTCAACAATGACCGCACATATGATGACTGTTTGGCTTTTAAAATTAGACTTATTGTCTCTGTTCCCATTACCCTTTATAAGTTTGACCAATTGAGACTGAGATAGTTGCAAGAAAAGGGACCAGCATATTTAGCTCACAGACAAAGCAGATTAAACTGAGGCTTCTATTTTTTATGACTCTAAATACTCCTTCATGCATCTCCTAATTTTATCTATTTATATGTTGGAATTTATGCATGTCGTGGCTCATGGACCATAGAGGGGTCCTGAGTATTAAAAAATTGTCGGTGTGTATAGTAGGTATTATTGGTGCAAAAGCCACACTCATCAGTTGTCAGGAAAGTCTCACCTATTTAGCCTCTCAATCCTTAATGGCTTATGAATTATAACAATTTAGTTTTAGGACCACGTGATAATTTTCAAGAACAGGTAAAAGAAAAGAAATTTCAAAACGAGGGGGGGCCATGCAAGCCAACTCAAATTAATTAAGGATACATGTGTAGATCAAGTATGAGAATGATAACAGGCAATTATTAGAACACAAGCTTTCCATTGTCTGCATGATATCTCTCTGGTGGAGGCCCCAAGTGCAGAAGAAAATATTGTTATGTATGTAGAGCTGTAGAGGAGACTAGTACCTCAAATGTATTTTTCACTTGTTGACGTAATGAAGTCTAATGACTATGCCAATCCATTCAAAAAAAAGAAGAAAAAAAATATATATACATACCCCCTCTAACTAGTACTTCAATCAATGCCATTGTCATGATTTAGAGACACGCATAATCAAGTTTATTATATGACATTACAAAAAAACTAGTCATAATTAAAGTTCTTTATATATTCATTTATATAACCCAAATCAACCTAGATAATACATGTCAAATCTATATGAGATTAGACTAAACATGTGCCTATAATCATTTAAGCGATTAAATTTATTATTTTCTATTAGTTTAAGCTTTTGACATATGTGATGGTTCAACGGTACTATCACCACATTGGTATTCCCTTCCTAAAGATGGCTTAGTCCATTGCAATAACCTAACGATTAATCCTATTTATGCCTAAATATAGATCATCTATTGATTTCTATTTTCCATCCCATTATTGCAATCTTGTATTACATATTAGCATGGATATTTTCTCAAAAAAACAAAAAGCATGGATATAAAAGATAATAGTGTTTTTTGTCCTATTGACAGTCTCTTTCTGCTTGTAAGGCATAACCATTCGAATTTCACCCTTGAAAGTGGACTTTAATTAATTAGTGACAAAATATATATAGACGTCGTGAAGTACTCTCTCATTATAAAAACAAAAAACATAAAAACAAAATAGGAGTGAAAATATAAACTAGATTCCAAAAATACATATAAATGCGGTGAATAGGTCTTTATCAAGAATAATGCGGAATTAAAAATTAGAAGCTTGTAACAATCACTCACCAAAATATGTAAAGCAGTAAAACAAAGAGATACAAATATTTTGATGACAAGGTGGAAATCTTTGAAGAACTCTTCAAAAGGAAAAATCATTCCGGCATAGCCAAACTCAGGAAATCATGAACTATAAAAGAACTATAAATTATAAGTTGTTCACAATTACAAAACCTTTGAAGTTGAAACAAACTCGTTTAGACAAGTGGCCTTTTTTGCATTTTACTGCAATAATTCTCCCAAAACCTTTGGAAACTTCATCTGTTAATTTCCCATTCTAGAACCTCTGACAGGCTTCTTGATTGTCGATGAAGAGCAGCTTCTAAGATCACATCAGCACTCACTTTGAATCCTTAAAATTCTCTCTTAGAACAATATAGAACTTGCCCCCTTAATTGTTTGAGAAAATCGTGCTCTGAAGAGCTATATATATAGGCAACTAAAAATTTTGTTTAATTTCCTTGCTGAATAGGAAGACCATAATATAAAAAATTCGAGGCAACGTTTGGACGACTGACGGTCTCGTTCGAACGCATCTAGGGTTAATGTAAATCCAAGCTAAGATTGAAAACCCCTAAAACAGCAAGTGCTAAATTTCGTTCAAACGATCTGGATACCCGTTCGGACGAAGCTAGGCTAAAAATCTTCTCGTCATGTTTCGTTTCAACTCCCAGCGAACGACCTTGTGAACAGAGCTCTCTATATTTACTATGTGCATCTCCCGTTCGGACGGCCCAACAAACGCCTAGCAAACGAAGTTCTCGTGTTTTACTATGGAATGCATTTGTTTGAACAGACCAATGAACATCTTGCGAATGGAGCATACTGCATCTTCTTATTACTTTAGCCGTTTGGACGCCTTGCAAACGCTCTAGCGAACGGTACTCTTGGGAATTAGTATTGAGGCTTCACATTCTAACCACACCCGAATGTGCTTGCATCCGAAAGACAAAATAAAGAAAAATTACAAGGTTTTGAGCACTGAATTCGCCAATAGAATAACTAATAAAGAAAAACTTCAGAAAATTCTCCTGAAGTTCAAAAAATCTCAATTAATGATATTGAACTATTAATTTTTTTCAATTACCCTATACTGTTAGAATTTTTCGTTAAATCTTGTCAAAAGTCCCAAAATAGCAATTTTTTCTTATAAAAAATTGTAAAGATTCATGTGTTTATTTGTTTTAATAAAAAATCATATTTGCAATACTTTTACAACATCTTTGCAATATTTTTATTTTTATAATAAAAAAATATTTTAAAATTTTTGACAAGATTTAACGAAAAATCTTAACAAAATAAGATAATTGAAAGAAATTGAAAGTTTAATACCTTTAATTGAGAGTTTTTAAAAATTGTGTCAAAATGAGTAAAAGTTCATGAGAGTTTTGTAAAGTTTCCCAACAAAATAATAATAATCATGATAATAATATAAAGCATAATGGACTAATTAGTTTAATTGATCCATGCCCCCGACCCCCTTGATTGCTGAGCCATGGCATCTTGCTGGTTGACTTCCATTTTAATTAAATCATCCAAACCCCAAAATGTACAACCATTTCCATGCATGTAAGTGCTGTCTTTTGTCATATAATAGCCAATCTACATGTAAGGAGAGAACCCTCGCACATTGAATACAAGGGCATGCAACCAAGCTGTCACCCTGCCAAGGGAAGACTACTTTCCCTTCGAGTGGTTACATGGATTGGCGTGAAGCCGTGACATTTCAAACTTGTCATTGTCTTTCTATTTGTCCAACCATAGATTTCTTATCTGTGGAGGCCAACTTGGTTCTAAGCTTGGGAGGATATATAATACAAAATTACTGTCACTAAATTACTCTCTTGGCTGGATATGATCATTTCCATGGTTTCCTGTAGTTCTATTTGTGCATTGTACAGTAAATTAGGTATTTTAAAAAATAATAATTTTTAACTGTTTTTAGAGGATAAAATAATCATCATGAGATGTTTTGTTTTGTCCAATATGAAAACAAAATCAATTTAAATAAACATAATTTGATGTTCTCTAAAAACAATTTTTAAGCACATGTTTGGTAGAGTGGATTTTTGAATTATTTTTATTATTTCTTTCATATTGAAAAAAATATTCTTAGCTAACAGCTCCAAACAAGCCCTTAAATTATTAAATTTTGAGTTCTTTTTTTTTTTAATTTTTTTATAAACAATTAATATCCTCTAGAGGATCCTTATCCAATCCATATTGGGTGGCCTCGTATTTTTTTTAAGAAAAAAAAAATGAAGAAGAAAAACAAATCATTTTAATATTATTATTTCAAGTAGTCATAGGGTAAGAGATTTTGTTTGACCTCGATGTTCATTTGATAATAATGTGGCTAAAAAAGCAGAGAGAGATAATAATGGTATGTATGAAATAATTTCGAATAACACTCCAACTAATTAAAGAAATTAAAGAGCAATTTTTATGTCTCATATCATTCTCACCTACCTAATTATATTTCCTACCTAGATTTGAGAAGGTCCCAAGGTCTTTTATCATAAACTAAATGATGAATTAACGTTGTCAATCCATACCATGAGTTTGATAATTAGTAATAAATGGATTAGGAACTTCATGATTTTCGTTGATTAACAATCACTATAGGTTTTTTCCTAGAGAAAAAACCTAGAGAGAAAAAACTAGACCCGTGGGGGAGAAGGGAGGCTCCCTCCTCTTTTCCCCTCCCCCCTACTCCTTCTTTCCCCTCCCTCCCTTTCTTTTCTTTTTTTCCTTTATTTTTTTCAGTTTATTTGTCTGGTTTTTCTGACCAGTCTAGTTGCTCCGGCCATCCCTTTGCTTATACTGCGCTGCCTCCATCCGCCCTTCACTGTGTTGTACTGCTCTTCGCCTCATCGGAATTGGTTGGACTTTCGCCTCCCTTGCCTCGGTTGTTGTAGCTATTTGCTAGTTTTTTTATTGTATTTTTGTTTTTTTTTTTTTTTTTTTAATAAGGATTTGACTTCTCCTTAAATCTGCTTTCATAAGCGATCTTTGGGGTGAAGGTTTTTATCCAAGCCTTTGGGTTGAGGAGGACTAGTTTCGATGTGAGGGTTTTGCCCTTATGGCCGGAAAAATAAATGTTGAAAATATGGGCTACCTATGTAGTAGATTGAGTTTATCTGGCGTAGATATGTTCTATAATTGAAGTTTGGACATGCGTTAGCGGATGTTTAAGTTGTAGATAGGACTTGATTGTAAGATTTTTATGTTTGTTTCTATAACGTTGTAACTTCATAGCTTTGGCTATGATTTATCAGAGTTTTATGCTCTCTGATGTAAGGGCTTTATGCTCTTAATCTTTTTTCAATGAATAAATATGAAAGATTCATTTCAAAAAAAAAAAAAAAAAAAAAAAAACAATCACTATATCTTAATTATTTATGATAAATGCTACCGTTTTTCTTGGTGTTCTCCTAGTCTTACATGGATAATTTTTTTAAAAAGCAGAAAAAACTTACCCCACCAGTCCTTAAAAAAAAAGTTGAAAACAATATTCACATAGGACCAGGAGAATACTGAGAGAACATTAGGAGAAACTGTAGCATTCATCTTTATTTATTGATGTCTAAAAACTTAAATTTTGTATTTAATCTAAAAATAAATATTTTAGATAAACCTATGTTATTATTTTAGCAAGGTACCATGTGCGATGTGCAATCAATTGCTCTTCCTTATTTCTGCAAGGTCATTACAATATTATTTCCTATGATCACATGGTCTTTCAAAAATTGAAACCATCTTAATTAATTGTAAATGTTTATTGAACGTACGTAGGTTGAAGATAGAAGTAGAATAATATTATAGGGTGTAGGTTTAGCTATGTATAAACTATAGGCATTTGCAGGATGGGCCTGAAATACTGTTGTGAGACAACACCATCAACTCATCTATTATGTGGTTTCAAGATTACAACCTTCATTTTCATTACAGCTACCTATTATTTATTATTGAGATTCCATCAATTTTGATGTTTGAATTATTACTAATTCGAGCGGAAAATGTAAGAAAAGTTCTTATGCTACCTACTTGCTCGAACATGTCTTAAGCAATTACTTCTTCCTACTCAGACATGTGGACACTAGCTGTTAGAGCTCTTTCACATTTGTTGCTTAGATTACTGGAAATCTAGATCCTATAATTTTCTGCATTAGTTGGGATGTAGTTGAAACATAAAACACTAAAAACTATTTTTATTTTTATAAAACAAAAACTAAAAATACCATCCAAGCCCAAAAAATTTCCAGAGGGAGACAAGATAAGACAAAAAAAAAAAAAAACTTTGACGAAGTGGGACAAACTGGTAGGGGGAGATGGTTTTGGATGCCCCCACAAGCAAATTAGCTGCTTTTCAACGATTGTTTAACAACCATCTTTTTTGCTCAGAAAAATAAAAAATAAAAATAACAAACATTTTTCTTGGAGATGTAAAGTCAATGGCTTTTTATTAGTTTAAGATTTATTTTACCAATTTTAGTTGATTCCGGGTGTTTTACGAAATTCTTGTTCATTAAGAATTAAAATAATTCCAACTTAATTTTTTTAAAAGAAATTATCATTTTCTTTCCATAAGGGTGACAATTTGTGTTTTTTTTTATTAGATTTTAGTCATGTTAGGTTGAAAGTAAAAAAATTATATGGGTCAATCTAAAATGACTTAATTAATTAGTTATGTTAGATCTCTCAACCTTGATGTAACCCATTTAAATAAGTGAGTTAATAAACAAAATTCCTGATTATTGAGTACTAAAATGCCATCAATTAGAGGTGAAAAGCCGGTTAGCGGTTAACCGCATCCGAATAACGGCTTTTTAACTAACCACTTTTTTTGGGTTTTTTTTTTTTTTTGGCCGGTTTTGGACTGATCTTGGGTCGATTTTGGGGCTCACTTTAACGTTTTTGGCTCACTTTAAACAATTTTTCTTTTCCTTTCCATGACCATTTTAACATTAAAAATTCCTATATATCAAAATTTTTGTTGGTCATATTCTACAATCTATACAACATATAATACAAATAAAATTATAACAATTTTTGTAAATCATCACTTCACTTGTAATCTTATACACAACATACAGATAAATATATATAATAAAACTATATATATATTTTTAAAAAAAGAATTAGCGGTTAGTGGTTTTTAATAACCGCTTTTCCAAAAGCGGTTAACAGTTCTAAATTTTCACCCCTACCATCAATAATTTACCGTAAAAATAATTAAGTTATAGCTTTACAATACTCAATAAGGGTTTTTTTTTTTTTTTTAGTCTGAGAGGTGCCGTGATTTGAGCACACTTTCCATGTGCTAACCATTAGGCTTTGGTTGCTTTGGAAATTTGTAGATAATTTCAATTTCTTTGGAAAATGCCTTGGACTTGATTGAGCCCGAGTTTATTTAATTTGACCATTTTGATTTGGTTTGGTCAAGATTGAGTCTTGTTCATTTTAAAAAGCAATATTTGCCCATCCATTTGGATGGAAAAGATATATAATAAAAAATAAATAAAATAAGAAAGTGATTTACAAAATAGAGTACTTCTGTATTAAACCATTAATTATTTAATCCATTTTCAACATAAAATATAACATGTTTTATTAAAATAAATCATAAAATTAAGGACTTAGATTTCAATCTTAAAATTACTGTTATTATATTATGTTCAATTATAAATTATAAGTTAATAAAAAATAAAAATAAAAATAAAAAATTAGTCGCGCGTGAAAAAATTGGATTGGCTAGAAGATGGAAAGTCAAATAGAAGTTAAAAATTAAACCCGACCTTTTACTTTCCGTCCAATCATCTTCTGACGTATCATCATCGCCCTCTGCAGCACTGACCCATCGGATCATCTCCCCCCTCCGCTCCTCATTTTTCCTGCCCAATGTGTTTGTGTCTGCGTGTGAGCTGTGTGTCTGTGTGAGAAAGAGAGAGAGAAGATGTCAATGCAAAACACTATAAAACAGAGAGCTGCAAGCAAAGCTAGAGTGTAGTTGAAGTCTCCACAAAAACCTTCTTTTAATAAAACAGAGAACTTTCTCAGCTTTTCTTTATCGCTTTGCTTCCCTTTTCTTAACCATGTCTGGCGAGCAATATCTTCAACCCCAGTTCTGAAAAAGCTCTCCATGGAGTTCGATCTCGAAAACCCATTGACCGATTTCCATGAACCGCACTCTGACACCATCACTTCTCTCTTCCTCGTTGAATCTGATCACATGCCATCAGAAAACTACCTTCAGAGTCTCCAAGCCACAGATTTTGGTATCTTTGTTCGACAACAAACCATCTCTTCAATTTCAAAGGTATTCACGCTTTTCTTTACCTTATTTCTCGAAAATGTGCAAGAAAGAGGAAAATACAGAGTGTTTAAATAAACTCTTCTTTTTTTCGTTTTTTTTTTTCCTTTTCAGTTCTCTTGCAACTTCGATCCGCTCTTATCCTACCTTGCCGTCAATTATCTTGATCGCTTCTTATCTAGCCAGGGGATGCTGGTAAAGAAACCTACAACACGGCAACTTGGATAATTCATCATCTTTGTTGAGTATTGTATTTTGATGATAGCATTTGGAAAGTACATTATTTACTCTTAAAAATTGTGTTGAATGATATATATATATATATATATATATATAGTATTTTCTAAGGAAAAAAAAAAAGAAAAGAAAAAAAAGAGGGTCTTTTTCAGAATGCCAATATAATGGTTACATTAATTCGATTATTTAATGGTTTAATTGCTTTGAGATCTAAGAGTCTTGGTATAACAGCAACCAAAGCCATGGGTTCTAAGGCTTCTTGCCATCTCCTGCATTTCACTAGCTGCCAAGATGAAGAAAACAGAGTTTTCCCTCGCTGATTTTCAGGTAAACCAAACAAATCTCCACATTTTTGAATATTGAGCAAAGCTTATGTATTAATTTTAATTTTTTGTTCATTTGTTGGAACAGGGTGATGGAGGTTTTATTTTTGACACACAAACAATGGAGAGAATGGAGATCCTCATCTTGGGAGCTCTAAAATGGCGGATGCGTTCCATCACACCCTTTTCTTTCATATCTTATTTCATTTCCTTGTTCAAAGTTGAAGACCCATCACTGAGGCAGGCTCTCAAAGCCCGAGCTACAGAAATCATATTCAAAGCTCAAAATGGTAATTCCCAGAAAAAGATGAAACAAAAGTCAATATGAACTATTGGTCACTTTTCCTCTGCTTCAGCTCAGACAACTTTATTTCTTTTGCAGATATTAAGCTTTTGGAGTTCAAGCCTTCAGTAATTGCTGCTTCAGCACTTCTCTCTGCCGCTCATGAATTATTGCCCTTGCAATATCCTTGCTTCCGAAGCGCAACATCCAATTGTTCATATGTAAATAAAGTAAACATTCTAGCTTTAGTCTTTTCAAACGTTCTTGTTATTTTACTGATTAAATTATCTCTTTTCTAAGCTTTTGAATAATTAATAATTTAACTAGCATGAAGCTTCCATTTTAATTAAATATTTTATGTATTGGACCTCATTTGCTAGAGCATTCATATTGGTTTATGCACATTGTACCGATGAGCGTTCACATTGGTTTATACATGTTTTTATGCAAAATAATCAATCAAAACTCACTTTATTTAGTTTACCTACTGAGTTTTAAAAAAACATCATACATCCGAGTATCTATTTTTTTTTTTTTATTTATATAATTTAAATATTATTTCTTTAATTTTTTTTGTAAGGATTGTATTTTTTTCTAAATATCCTATTTTTCAACTTTTGGTAAAAGAGAGATGTGAAGAGAGAAATAGTATGAGAAAATTTTGAGAAAAGATAAATGTAAAGAGGAAAATAATATGAGAAAATTTTGGAAAAAAAAGAGATGCGAAAGAGAGAAATAGTATATTAATGAGATAGAAGTGTGAACAGTGTCCGCTACATGTAGCAGTGCATTATTCACAAATGTAATAAGAATGTATTTTCCATTTGAGATGCATAATATTTTATTGTTTTGTTTATCTATTTAAATAAAAGTAAAAAATGGCTAAGCAAATGTGAGTATATTATAATATAAATTAAATAATTAAATTTATAAGCTTAAACATTTGAACTTTTTGGCATTATCAAAATGATTTTCGCATTAAAAAATATGTATTACAGCAAGATGAACAGCTTATCATTGCAAAGAAACCTGCAATTTCATCATTTCTTAATCAATTTTATCCATCTTGTTTCAAATTTGGAGATTTCTCTATTGTGATGCTCTTGATTCCCAAATTTCTGATATATATTAGATGATGATGTTGTTGCAGGAGGAGTTGTTGCAATGCTTCAAGGAGATGCAGGAGATTGTGATAGATGGGTACGAGTCAGTGCTGGAGATGGTATCGAGCTCAGTGACAACGGTCAATGTGTTAGACCAGAAGTTTTCAAGCTCCGAAAGTGAAAAAACTAATGGCACTTTTACTACAATGAGGCCAGAGAGAGACATAAAGAGGAGAAAAATCATTGATTACTGTGGAAATCTCACGGTCCAGATTTCTCGGATTCCACAGTACTGATGAGCCTGATTCCAGAAAAAGTTTTTTCACTCATCTATGAGAGTAACGGTACCTGCTGCAGGGGGGAAAAACAGAAGAAAAAAAAAAAAGAAAAAAAAAAAAGGAGAGGTGGGGTGGGTGAGAAAGATCAAAGAAGTTGATATTTCATGGGCGAAATTAAATCACTGTTGCATGATCTGATGAGAGTATGGCCCATTGCTCTCTTTGGGTAAGACAGATGGGAGAAGAGAGAAGAGAATTTTTGTTTCCATTTGTTTTTCCTAGGGACCAAACAAAGACAAAACATAACTTTGAATTGTAGGGTTGAATTTTCTGTTTTATGTACTTTTTGTTTTAGTGTGGGTGTGTTAGCTTCTGGCAAACTAATAAATAATAATATCAATAAACAAAACATCAATTTTCTAGGAACAAAATTTTTTGTCTCTACTTCTGGTTTTATGTGGTTGTGTTAGCTTCTGGCCAAGGAATAATAATGTCAATAACAAAACAACAATTTTCTAAAAAAATAAAAAAATAAATAATAATAATAATAATAAGGAGAACATCACTTTGGCCCTTTCAACTTCTACTCGATTTTACAAATTTTCCTGAATTTCTAAATCTCTCATTTTGGACTCCTGAACTTTCAATCACTCTCAATGTGGATCCTTCGGTTAGATTTTAAATGTTACATGACGTTTATACCCCTGACTTTTGTATAAAATTCTAACTTTCAAAATGTTTTTTTATTTAAAATAAAAATAAAAATCAAGGACATTTTGGTCTTTTTTGTATTTTTAACTGTTAAAATTAACGGAAGGGTTTTAATTGAGAGTAATTTAAAGTTCAAGGATCCAAAATGAGAGATTTAAAAGTTCATGGGGGGTTTGTAAAATCGAGTAAAAGTTTAGGAAGCCAAAATAAAGTTTTTCTAATAATAAATTTGTACCTTTCTTTATGTGCAGCGCGGGAATCTAATGGAAAGAAACTATTTATGGTTCACATTTGTTTTGTTTTATTGTATTTATTTGAGTTTGATGATTTCAAAATGCGTAATTTAAAAATAAATTTAACTTTTAAAATTGTGCGTTTTTAAAATGCATTCTTAAACTGTGATTTGGTTTGAAGTTGTATTTGTGGTCTTTAAAATCACACTGCCAAACACATTCTTATCAAATAATAATTCTTTAAAATCCTATAAGCTTCGGTACCTTTGCTTCATGGATTTGCAATAACTATGTTTTTTTTTTTTTTTTTCTTTTTTCTTTTTTTTTTTCAGTTTTTAATTATTATTTTTCTTCTCTAGACAACCATCAATGAATTCAATAGGTTCATAGGTTGTCCCGTGAATTTGGCTTTAATAACAGCAGTAGTTTAATTAATAGTCAAGATTGAATCTTAAAGTTGATTTATTTTTAAAAACTTTTAATATGAGAGAAAAAATAAAGAGAGATTTTAAAAAATTTAATCTTAACCGTTGATTAAACTATAACATATATGCTGTTATTTTACTAACAGCATGTAAGCCAAATCTGTCTCTTATAATATAAGTTTCTTTTGAGGTATAGGGTTTTTTGTGACAAGAAAATTATTAATCATGTGATCCCTTGGATGTGAGCCGTTGGATGGTCCCCCCCTAATGAGATATCCTTATCAAAGATATCTGGACCCCAGTTTTTGAGATCCCTGCCCCTGTACCAGAAAGATGATAGTAACTGAACAGAGGGATTGTGGACCACTAGATGGGTTAAAATTGTTATGTACCAAGATTGGATATGCAACGTCCTATACGGTAGTGCTACTTCTGGGTCACATACACAAAGTGCACCCACATGGTTTATTAATTGCTTCTTTTAATGATGGTGTCTCCTAGGACAAGGGATATTTTTGGGTTCAGACACAAATTTCAAAAAAAATTTGGGTTCAGACACACAAATTTCAAGAAATTTCTTTCAATCTACTGTAATAAATAACAAGTGTCATTCAATTCAACATGTTTGAATTTAAAAAATTAATGTTTGCATTGATATTTTAGTGGAATGACAATAAATGACTCTTAAAATATTAAAAAGAAAAACAGAATAAGATCCTCTCTAATTCATTTGAACCGGATATTCTCGAGTTCATTTAAACTAGAGATCAGGATCCTAATTCAAAAAAAACATGTGAGACGCTCTTATTAGACTAAGTTTGAGGAAATTTCCTGAAAATTCATGTCCCTCTCAAAATTACTAACAGTTTAAATGAAAAATTATTGAAATGATAGAAATTTCCTCCAACCTAGTCTAAGAAGAGCTTGTTTGCGATTGCGTTTGATAAATATAGCTTTTAAATTAAAAATACGTTTTTTGGCAAAAACTTCAGTTTTAATTTTTTGCCAAAAGTTCGTTTTGACCATTTTTAAGTTTTTTGAATCCTTAAAAGTGTTTTTAATTTTTTTCACCAAACAACTACTTTTTTTTTCAAACGGATTTTTGAAACCCACGTATCTAAATAAATTTTGGACTGTTCTGCCCATCTACTCAGACGAATGAATCTGATGTAGACTCTCTCGTGTGTGCTAACAAATTTAGACTGAAAATTGCTGAAAATCCTTATCTCTATGATTGGTGTTGTTTACATCAATACTTCTACGTTTATATATTTAATTGGGGCCGCATATCATTAGAATTTTGAACGATGTTATCTTCTAAATTAGGTAAAAAAATTTCTTAAAACTGTCGTATTCGAGGTTTTTTTTTTTTTTTCTTCATCCATTTACTAATTGGCTGAATTCTGACACTGAAAGAGTTGGTAATCTAATACAAAAGTTTGATTTTTGCAATTCTAGTCCACATTCTAGCTAACCCAAAAGCCAATCAGATTGCTAATATAAAATTTACATGTAGAAATTCCTGTTGACTTGCAAGAAAAGTGGTTAGATCATGTGGTCTCTATGTAGTGACATTTTAGGTGAGTAATGGACTTGTTTTCTCCTCTCATCCATGGCAGGATAGTGTCCCTATCAGTTCTACTCAACATCTTCTTCCAAGAGTTGTTGTACAATTAATTAAACTAACAAAACTATCCTTCTCATTTACTCATTTCTTCTTTCTTTTATATATTTAAGAGGCTAATCAATCACATGAGCAGTTTTAGAAAGCTTTTGATGAAGGGAGTCGACTCCAATCAAAACTAGAATCATTCTTAATAGCATATGGTAGTAAACAAAAACTAGAGATGGAAGGTGAGAGGGGTGGTTAGGAAAGAGGGAAAATAACGAATAAGGTAGAGAAAAATCATTGTCACCCAAAAGAAAACAGAAGAATATATATATATATTAACTCACAAAAAAAAAAAAAAAAAAAAAAGAAAGAAAGAAAGCAGACTGACTTTTTGTCAAAAATGATGAAAGTCTAATTATTACATAAAATCAAACTACGAAATAAATTAAAGATTATGTCAAAAATTTGGCGAAATTTGATAACAAAATCACTATTAAAATGAGAAAATAAATATTTCCTAAAATTACAAAGAAAAATAAAAATAAAAATAACATTTGGAAGGGAAAACACTGGATTTTTGTGCCTAAAAAGGGCACTCACAAAGCCTAGGTGAGTGGGGATGACTTGCAGACCGAAAATAGCCTTTTTTATTATTATTATTTTTTTTTTTGTATGTTCGCACAAAAGAGGGGAGGGAGATTCGAACTAATGACCTCCACTTCATTAGACGTGGTCCTAGCCGATTGAATTACCTCTTAAGGACCAAAAATAGCTTTTTTGATTGGGATCTTATGCGCAATTCTGATACTCATAACAAAAATTAGGTCGATTTGCTGCCATATGCACAAGATTGTCCCAATTATGCCTGAAGCAAAGTCTCTGTTATGCTGGGGGGAGGGTCTATATAGTTGCAGTAGTACTATTTTGAGGAAGGACTTGCCCTCAAATATAATTAATTGATGTATTGAAATGAGTTCTACATTCCCTCTTTTGCTGATATGGTTGATTGTCAAAAAATGTTATGATGCTTTTTTTTTTAGTTTAATGAAGCTTCACATCTTTGTCGAATTTGATTATGGGCACTATTGTGCACACATAATTCTGTAACTTTCCTTTCTTTTTCCAATTTTTAAACCCGTTAGTAACAAATGAGTCTTATTTTGCTTGATTTCCATTGCCGGGTCTGAAGAGATAATGATATAAGCAACACATATCTTCTCAAATACTGTATTCCAACAAATCAGCATATTTTTTGAACCATGTTAAATTAAAATGACACTTTTCCAAATTGTGTTTGTGAAAAATCATGGTTGATTAGTTGACAATGCCATTTTTGTAAGTATGCTCTTGGTATTTGATCTCTATCACTAAGATAGTGCAAATGTTTTTTTTTTTTTTTTTTTTCTTAAGCATGGATCTACCGGCAAATTTGCTAAATTTATTCAAACATAAGCTTGTTTAGAATTGGAGCTCACTAAAATTATTGTATCTTGCCATAATCTCAGATAAGAGTAATTATATATTTCCTACAATTAAAATATGTAACAAAAACTATAAATATTGATAAACAATTATATATAAAAAAACGGTTATCAAAAAGAGAAATCTAAATATAAAAGCTTAATTATTGTAAAAGTTTGATTACGTTCCTAAAACATTTTTTTTTTAAAAAAAAAAATTTAAAAGGAAAAAATTGATTTGAATTGTAGAAGGTATGAATTGAATTGTTGAAGATGACTAATTCTAAATGGCCTACTTGTGTCCTACTAAAAATGATGTGACTATTAAAATCACTCTTAGATCAAAACTTAATAATGATCAATCACAAACCCAATAATAATTTTAATAGCCATTCTTAGTAAGATACAAGTAGGACACAAGTAGACCTCCTATAATTACTCGTGGAAGGCTTAAAGTAAGAAGAAATACTTTAAGAAGAAATAGCAAATTCTTATGATTCTTTAATTTTTCAAATAGCACTCAGTGCTACGACCAACGCTTTTGTAAATCATACCTAGCAAAAGATAATACGGTTTCGCAATTCGTAAATCAAATTAAGTTAAAGTCAGCGTAGGTAGATTTTCAAGTTTGGAAAAATTCAAAAAAATTATGGCCTCAGAGTCTGGCAATTCACTAATAACCGTTATTTTTAAATGTTCCAATTGTACTCGAAATAGTGCTAATCGAAATGTTGTCAACGCCGCTTGGAATTATTCAAAATGATTGTTTTTGTTAAACAAACTTTAGAAAAAGAAGAAAAAAAAAAAAAAATTGATTGTGTTGTCTTTAATCTTTGTAATCACGGCAATGACAGTCATGGAGTTTGGTCATCTTGGAAAATATTTGCCCTCCGCTAATTTGCTGAGCGTGAGCAGGGCATCCAAAGAAATTTTACGAGTGGTAAGAGAAATTATTGGGAGATGAGGAGGTATTTGACCTCTCTCGACACCTTTCTGCCACCATTGGTTTCCGCACAACAAATGCTTATCCCTTATAAGCTTCACTTTCATGCGATTTGACACCTCCTTCTAATAAAAAATTCGCTTTACCTTGTGCAACCAATCAATTAATCCTTCAACCTTCATAGTGTTAGATAATTATGGAACTTCAACTTTGAATCCTAAGTCTTTATATTGCTCATTCCAACTATGATGTTTCCAACAAAGAAGAGGATTGTGTTACGGTTTCTCAAAACAGGATTCTAAATCACGTTCATTCATTTTGTGATCATCCATGTTGGCATCGCCAGACACTAGGTTAATTCTGCTACTTGTCTTTACAAATCTTCAAATCATCACGTCTTGCACACTACGTTTGTGATAGGAGAGTTTCACATTTGGAACCTGTCCACGTCAACAGCTAGCTATGAAGAACTAATGAAATTCATTCTCAAGAAAATGTTAAGCTATAATACCAATTGATGCTAAGCAGAACTAGAATTATTATTGATAGCATATAATAGTAAACAGAAACTAAAGATTGAAGGTGAAAGGGGTATTTATGAATAGAGATAATAACGAATACCCAATCCGCCCAAAAAAAAAAAAAAAAAGGAATAATCCGAAATCCAAAAAATTATTCTCAAAACTTAAGTGCTTGAATTTAGCCCATAACTCGAGCTTATATAGCCAAAGCAAACAAACTTTTTGTCAAAAACCGAATTATTACATAAAATCAAACACAGGATACATTAAAGATTCTGCAAAAAATAAAACAAAAATCGGAAACAAAATCACAGCTAAAACAAGAAAATAAATATTTCCTAAAATATCAAAAAAAAAAAAAACCCTAAAATAGCGATTCAAAAGGGAAAATGTGGATTTCGGGCCCAAATAACATCGCTCTCAATGGCAACAACATAGGCGTTGAAAAGAGCTTTCATATTGGTGTCTTATGCGCAATTTTGATACTCATAGAAAAAGTTATGCCCGGTTATTGCCATATGCATAATATTATCTCAATGGACAAAGTTTTCTTCTAAATTGGGTTAAGAAATTTTCTTCAACTTTGTCTATAAAAGTGACATGTGTCCATTTTTTTAATAACATATGAGATGCACATGAGTTTTTAATAAAATTTATTCTAACTTTGTCCATTTATTAAAAAACATGTGCATCTCACATGTTCAAGGAACACATGTCACTTTTATAAATTAGGTTAAATGAAATTCCTCCAATCCAGTTTGGAGAAAAACTTTGTCGTATCCCAATTACACCTAATTCTACCAATTCTTACACTGATTTTCTTGCGCTGATTTTCTTTGTCAAGATATTCCGCTCTATCAATTCAGAATTTGACAACTTAGCATTTGTCAAAAATTTAAGAAATTAAAAAACGGATTTAAAAATTGAGAGAGTGAAAACGATTACTACTTTTTTTCTTTTTCTAAAATAAAATTGTTGGCTTTTTGATTTTTTGGCTTTTGAATTTTCAACTTAGGCTCTATACCATCTAGGCTAGTTCTGAATTAGGTAATGCAGAAGCTTTAAACACATACAAGACATAAGTCCAACCAGTTAATTATGCCTTCAATTCAATCCTCCCATTCAAAATGAAGAATTTCAAGGCCAAAATAATTGATATAGGCAACTCCGTGTCAAACACACAGAAAAGAACTAGTCATACAAAAATAAATTAAAACTAAAAAACCTACCTTGTCAATTTTCTTTTGACTTACCATTCCATCAAAATTAACCACTTTCTTTTGACTTATCATTCCTTAATGACGGTGTTAAGATCATATTACATTTTACCACCAATAATTTCTTCTTAAGTAGTGGGGATGTTTGACAAAAGAATCTATGTTCATATTAATTTGGCTTAAGTGTTGTAAAAAATATTTTTCTAAATCGTTCACATTTAATTTTAAGTTTTTTCAGGAGAAAGAGAAAAATACTGAGGTAATTACATTTTGTCCTATGAATTACAGCGCCTTGGCATTTTTCTCCATGAATTACCAACTATGACACCTGACCCCATCAAACTACTATCTTATGACAAAAAGTCTCATTCCGTCAGTCAAATGGGTTAAAATTGACGGTCAACGGTTATGTGCAAGTCATGTGCCATTTTAAAATTTTTTTTCTTCCACTTTTGCCCTCATTTTAAATTGTTTTCATGTGTTGGATTAGGGTTTAGGAGGGTATAAGTGTCATTTTCTCGGTCTAAAGTGAGGGCAAAAGTGGAAGGAAAAAAATTTAAAATGGCAAGGTGCTGAAAAGCTAGCCCACAATGATAATTCATGGAGAAAAAATGCCAAGGCGTTGTAGTTCATAGGGACAAAAGGTAATTACTCCAAAATACTGTAATTAAATTTGGACTGTTCTTATAATATTTGATTTTAAGCACCTAAGCCAAATATCATCCATATATTTACGTGTATGAATTTCAAGAAGACAACATATCATACAGCTTGAGAAATGCTACCCGTGAAAGTTCTGAACAGCTAGACAGTTTTAGAGGATTTTTTTTTTTTTTTTTTAATGTTGTCAGGTATGCTTCACACATATGAGGAGCACATAAAATAAAAATAAAAAATAAAAAATAAAAAATCTTTGTCCAAATGAATACAAAATACATACATTAGTCTAACACTCTATCCCTTTCTACCATGAAGATAGACTTGTAGACAAATCAAAACCAGAATTTGCAATGAAAAAATAATAATGGCCCTAAAAAGTCATACAATTCAGAGACGTACATCTGCATTTCTTTACAGAAGACACCCACTATATATAATGAGTCAGAAGAGAAATTGAATTTCAAGGCTTTCCAATTGCTTTCACATTTCATCAATAACATTAACACCACAACAACACCACTTATGGGTAATTTATGATCACAAAAGTACAAGCACTCAGCTTAATTAGTTTTTATTTTACAAAAAGCTCAAGTGGGTCATATTTTGCCACGAGAACACAACTTTTGCTCAACAAAAATCCACCTTTCAAGAGGGTCACTGTGAATAAAAAAAAAAAAAAAAAAATTATTCTTGTGGACCCATGATTAATTAATAAGCATCTGCCTCACCAATTCCCATCGCCAGCTAAAGGGTAAACACAAAATAAATAGTGGAAGCTAGAGATTGTAAAAAGTAGTGTTTGAGGGGAGTGGAGAAGCTTCTTCATTTCTGTTGCCTTGCAGGGCTGTGGCAGCTAGCCATGCAACTCTTCAGTGCAATTAAGTGGTGGTTCCCCTCTACAAAGTCACATGTAAACCGAGAGGGTGATGAAGAGCTAGCCCACAATGATAAGCCTCCAAAGTTCATAAATGTGAAGGTGGCCTCTTGTCTCCTTTGGGGTGATGAAAGATAGCTAGAGTATAGTAACCACAGCTTTATAGCACCCCCGCTGTGTTTGCATAAATGTGCAGGTGGCTCATTGTCTCCTAGTTGTAGCAATTAGATGATGGATTTTTAAGGGTGGAGCTTACAAGTTAAAGCCTCTCCACAGCCCTTTGTACGTAGTATGGGGCAAGGGCTACTAACCACATATCACAAGTAACGCTTCATCAATATTGAGAATTCTCAACAATTGGCAGAGTGTTGGAATTACAATAAGTCTGACAGTTAACGGGTTAAGATTGAGGGGACTAATTCATCTAATTAAATTGGTTGGATTATGATTTACTAATATAGTCTTTAGCCAATCTCTCGATATGACTCGAACCTAACATTCAATACTAGGGCTGGTAAATTTTTGATACGATTGACCTACGGTGCGAACCTGACATGCATGAACCTAATATGAAATTAATGGATTAAGGTTGAGGGGTTTAATCTACTTAATTAAATGATTTGAATTATTGTCTACCTATATAGACTTATATCAATGTCTTGGTACAACCCAAACCTAATAAGAGATATTAGGATTGGTAATTTTTTGCATGATCAAAGGTGCGAACTCGACATAAACCCATGCAAGACGAAATTAATGGGTTAGGATAAAGGGGTCTGGCCCATTTAATTAAATGAGTTAGATTAGGGTTGACCTATATAATCTTATTTCAATGTCTGGACATGACCTAAACCTTACACGCAATATTAAGACTGGTAATTTTTTACACGACTTACAAACCCATGAAATGAAATTAACGGTCTAGAGTTGAAAGTTTTGAATCGTTTAATTAAATAGGACAGCTTAAAATTAACTTATATATTCTTATATTCATACCCCTGACAGGGTCTTAAGCCGACACACAAACATAATTTGCTACTTCCATTTCAAGCATGTCGATTGTAGAAGATCTCCCAATCCAACCCTTGGCTTCATTGGAGGGGGTTCTTAACAACAATCTTTTATGCTACCCAATACAGTCTAGATATATGGCCTGGACTCGAGAGCTATAGGTTGATCAAACAACTAATAAATGTGGGCTTTACTTCGAAAGCTAGTCTTATGAAACTTTGCAAACTCAAGTTCACGGCGGCCCGTGGACTCCTAAAGTAATTGAATTACATTGATTGTGGACCAACTTCGGGGTTTTATCCAACTTTGATTCCAGCCATTCCAGGGAATTGTGCCTCCTTATTTTAGATTCTATAATAAGTGGAGAAGAACCCTCGTCTATGAAACTAATCTTCAATATCTTTCGGTGTAAAATAATTTTCAGAAAATGTTTTCGTATATTCGGCTGTTTGGTGTGACATAAAATAATAGTCAACGAAAAATATGTTCGCTTTGACCAACAAAGCCTCTTTAATTTTTTTTAAATGGCTTCAATTTTTGAAAACAGTAAACTATTTTTCAAGTTTGAGCATCTCGTTCTCAAATCGATAGATCCAATTAGGACGTCGCCGGGACCTAATCGGGACATTGCTATGATAGTTGAGACCTCGACGGGACTTGATCGGGACCTTGTCGAGACCCGACCAGGGCCCTGCTAAGACTTGACTAGAATCACATTAGGACTTGAATGAGACCGTGCTGTGACCCCGCCAAGATATGATCAGGACCTGACCTGGACCTAACCCGGACCTAACGGAACTTGATCGGGACGTAACTGGGACCTGCCTAGCCTGGAGCATGATCTGACCAGGACCATTCCGAGACTTAACTGAGACCCTATCGGGACTTGACCAGGATGTCGCCGAGTCCCTACTAGGACTTGATCGGGACCCCACCGAAATTTGACTATGATAGTGCCGGATCCCGATAGGGACTTGACCAACACAACGCTAGCCCCGACTAGGACCTTGCCAAGACTTGACCGAAACCCCGCTAGATCCAACCAAGACCTCGTCGGGACCCGACCAGGACGACATCATGACACCACCGATAATCAGTTAGGACACAGCCAAAACCTACTTAGTACATTTTTCATAATTTAAAATTTAATAAGATTGAATGAAAATATATGTATAAAATTACTTTTGATTTTTCGTACGCATCAAACACCGAAAAATATTTTTTAGGAAATCATTTTTCAGGAAAATATGTTCAGCGAAAAACATTTTAAGACAACATTTTAGGTCAAACAAACACAGCCTAAATCATAGTTTTGCATTCATATTAATTCGATTACATGATTGATTTTCAGCTTGTTCGAGCATTTTCACACCATATACATTGATTACGAATTATCCTTAAAAAAGATCGAACAAGAAATTGAAGCGTATACGATAGTTTATTATTTGAACAATACAATATAATGTGATGGATTTGGTTTAGATCTTGTAAAAAAATATAGGAGGTTTTTTTGAAAAAATTTTAATAGTTCATATTTAAGAGAAATGCTACCGTCTCTAATTTTTTTTTTTTTCTCTAAAAATGGTTTCTCAAATGATGTGTCACAATCTTATGAGTTGGTAACACATTTTTCAAAATAATAAATCGATGATGACACGTCATTTGGAAATCAATTTTTGGAAAGAAAAAAAAACAAAAAAAGGAAAAAAAAAAAGAAAAAAAAAAAGGAGAAGAAGAAAAGAAAAGAAAAGAAGAAGAAGAAGAAGAAGAAGAAAGAAAGAGAAGAAGAAAAAGAAAGAAGAAGAAGAAGAAGAAGATGAAAGAAGAAAGAAAGAGAAGTGAGAAGTGTAGCACTTCTCCATATTTAATTTATCTTTCTCTTTCTCATTTCTCATGAAAACTTTGAAATTAAATCTAAATGTTGAAAAATCTATAAGAGATCTTCTGTATTTGCACAACACCTAAGCCAAATATGTTTGGTGATATGGTGATGATTAATTTGCATCACATGCAAAAAGAAGTAATGTGAACCCCCACCTCAAGCAAAGAGAGAGAAGTCAGTCCAAATTATTTAGTATAATTTTTAGAGAAATGCTATTTATTATTCTTCCATACTTCTCATATCATCTCTTTTTAAAAATCAATCATTAGATTTGTAGAACACATGTAAAAAAAATGAGAAAAGATGAGAGAAGGATGAGAGAATATTAAATAGCATTTCTCTAAAAATTGAGATGTGTTTGAAATTGAAATTGAATCAAATCCATTCTTCTGCACAGCAAATCATGCTCCATATAGTTCAACACATGCGACTGATGACGACAACCCCTACTACCAGACTTACCACCACAATTAAGATTTTTTTTTTTTTTTTTTTTACACAAATAATTTTGTTAATGTGTTCAGTGTAATACAATACCGTACGTGAGAAGATGTTAGGTTTTGCTGAAATTAGGGGGAAACTTTATTTACTCCTCATGAATTTACGCACATTTTGCAAACACCTCTCTAATGTTCAAAGTTTCTCATTTTGGTGTATCTAACTTTCGTTTCGTTTCAAATACCCTCCTACCATTAGGATTTTCCGTTAAATCCTAACGGAGGAGTGTGAAATTCCTAAAATGCCATTATTTTTTATCAAAAAATAATTTTTGATAAATAATTCTTTATTTATTAATAAGCTTAAAATTGGAATTTTAAAAATTTGAAGTCCAATATTTAACGGTAAATGGGTATTTGGAATGAAACGAAAGTTGAATACACTAAAGTAAAAGATTTTGAACATTGGGGGGTGTTTACAAAAAACGTGTAAGTTCATGATGGGTAAATGAAGTTTTCCTTGAAATTATTTTATGAAATTAAAATTTCAAAATTTTAATTATTTCATGATTATTTCAATCGTTATATTAATAATCGTTTTCCTAGTATCATGTTAATAGTTATTTATTTTAAATGAATAATTGTTTTTTTCTATTACCTTGTTTGATCAGTTACCACTATTACTTCAATTTCTCCTATTATCTTGTTCTATGAGATCATGTTTGATCAAGTTACAACGGCTTTTCAACGTTAGATTTTAAAATAATTTGTAACTGGTATTTCAACTTATATAAACTGCTTATGTGATTATATGAAATTAAATATATAATTTTTTCCAGCAGTTTATGATTTACAAATACTTTTATGTTCTATCTCTTCTTCTCTCCATTATTTACTGCTGTTAGAAAATATTTTTTAGTTTTGGATAGTGTTTAGAGTTTGCAATCTACACACTACATCGGGCAATATTGTATCCTGAGGATAAAAATTGCTCTTATTTCATTTTGCAAAACTTCTAATACAAGTGAGGCAATATTTATTTAAGAGATAGAGTCACAATCATCTTACTGTTCAGATTTCAGCAACTTCTCATTATGTATATGTTCTATGTTTATTTTTCTTGCAATTCCCACATCATTATTTCCAACAACGTTTGCATGAAAGGTTTACACTAAGTAAAATATGTTGAACATATGTAGCATGATTTGAACAAAAAGTGATAAAATGGAAACAAAAGGGAAAACATATGCTCTACAAGACCACATTAACTCATTGTTTGGTCAAAAGTGAAAACAACCTGACCCATGTGGGCACAATTACTTTATTCCCACAAAGTTACTCAATTATCCAAAAGGACCACATAAAATATTTCCTAATTTATAATTCCCTACAAGGCATTTTCAAAGCTTGAGCTACTAGCTAGACAAAAATATGTGACCCACAGATACATATAGTACTATTTGCAACAACCCACCAGAACAACATTAAGACTAAAAATGAGCGAAAACATTTCAAAATAACATCACTATTGGAAACAATAAGGGATCATTGTGGGAAAAACAAGAGATTACCTTAAATTTCTACAATGATCCACTAAATTTGCAACATCATCGACTTATAGGCTTACCTATTTGCAAGATCCCATAATAGTATATCCTAGTTGTGGATTTGATTCGAAAACGAAACAAAAGGGAGGATGGTGAGTTAGGGTTTCAAATAGGCACAAAAGGTCCTTAATTAGCGCTTTAAGATCAGATTTTTATTCCTTCATCAATTTTTAGGATAATACTAAAAGTGACTCTTGGGTTTACTTCACACGTTTGGGGTGACACTACAAAAATTATGATCATTAGCGGCGACTCCAAGTTGCCGCTAATAAGGAAAAAGTTGCCGCTATTCACAAATACCGGCGACTCGCGGCCGCTATTTGGTGGTTGGTAGTAAGTGGACGGTGAAGCTAAATACCGGCGACTTTCAAAGTTGCCGCTATTTGTATGTCATTAGCGGCGACTTAGAGTTGCCGCTAATACTTTTTTTTTTTGCCGGAAAAAATGGTTCAAAATGGTTCTAAGGTTGCCGCTAATGATATAAGAAAATTAAAAAAATAAAAATAAAAAAAGTCAATAGCGGCAACTTGGAGTTGCCGCTATTGTTCTATCATTAGCGGCAACCCATAGTTGCCGCTATTTATCCAGTATTACCGGCGACTTATAGTTGCTGCTATTTGTAATAAGAAAATTAAAAAAAAAAATTGGAAAAGGTCAATAGCGGCAACTTGAAGTTGCCGCTATTCCTCTATCATTAGCGGCAATCTAAAGTTGCCGCTATTTGTCTGTAATTAGCGGCAACTTAGATGTTGCCGCTAATGAATTGAAAAATAGAAACTCAATAGCGGCGACCTAAGGGTCGCCGCTATTGAAAAAAAAAAAAAGAAAAAAAAAAAAGAGCACATATATATATATATATATATATATGCAAACACTACACACTTGAACCAGGAAAGAAAAAACTCCAAAATAACATTATTCAAAAGCAAAAATACAAGAAAAATACATTACTTAAAAAGGGTCATGTTCAAATAGCTATATACCTCCTCATGGAGTAGAAGAGTGCAACTTTCTATTTAATCTTAGTCAATCAGCAATCAAGATTCAATCAATTTTAAGCAACATAGAAGCATGAAAGGAGGAGGTAATAAAAGTATTTGTAACTACAATACAATCTTATCAGTTTGTAATTTGATGAAAAAAATAATTTTACAAGCCAAGTTTTATCTGTATCTTTAAAAATAATATCCATAACCTACATTACACACACCACCACTTAGAACCGACAATTAAAAGTGAAAAGGAGTAATTTATCATGATTTATTACCTAAATATTGTTCTACATTTGACAGGGGTAGGCAGACAGAAGTTTCTTTGGCAAAGGTTACATGACTTTGGCTAAAGATTTGATTGCCATGGTAATACACAATCCAAAATATAAAATTACTTAAGCTTTTCAATTATATACCAAGGTAGATATTAACTGCTAAATCACAAGGCCTGTCAACTAGTTTATAATAGACCAAGAAAGAGATGGGAGTAGACGGTGAGGGGTTAGTCACGTAACTGATGTTCAGATGATATCAAGCATATAATTTGAAGAAAACATGCAGGTAACAACTTGAATGTACAAATTCATTTAGCAGCCTTTTGAAAATCCCAAAAACATAGTCAGCTGAACATGCACTGACCAACTTTTGATTCTCTTAGTTTGGTAAAGGCAAGCATGCTGTTTGAAAGTTAATAATTTTGGCAAAATTGCATTGCGCTAAAAACAAATCTTAACTGAGCTCAAAGCATATAGCGCAATGAATGAGAGTGGCAACATTTGGTCCCCCACCAGAAATCTCCTAACAGACCCTTTATCAGGCCAATTCTTAGTCTAGAAAACTCTCAAATCAGTATCTCCGTCAATATTTGCATTCCCTACAACCATCCATTTTTAATAAATGCAACCCTCAAGTATGCATCTCATGATATAATTGCATGAAAAGGAAAAGAATGGGAAGTGTTCCACCTCCGGTTTAAGATCTCGATGCACCACACCCTGAAGATGACAAAATGCTACCACATTCAGTATCTGTACCATGACATGACAGCCTTTGCCTCATCTTCTGAGTATTTTCCACCCCTACAAAAGTAATAGAATAACTAGTTGACGACTACAGTGATGCACATCTGAAAGCCCAAGAGAAAAAACCTACAAAAATAAAGAAATAAAATAAATGACTACCTTGAAAGTATTCTGTCTAGAAGCTCCCCTCCTTCACATAACCTGAAATATTCACAATAAGAATTAAATTCCATAAGGTCGAAGGTCTAGTACAATGCAGTGAGCAATCATTCCAGGGACTTCTATGTTATAAAATCATATTTAGTCAGCCACAATTACAGATTCCATATGCTTGTATTTAAGAGAGGCACAAGAATATTGGTAAATAAATAAATAAATTGTTATTAAGCCCACATGAACCATCCATAGAAACATAAATTCATCATTCATGTCAACCAGTTATTATTTATATGAGCTGCAGTAAAACATTTGATGTCAAAAAGCAGAGTTTGTTCCAAGCTTACTCCATTACTATGTAGACATTATCGTGGTCTTCAAATGCATCATAGAATTGTACTAGATTGTTATGTCCTGTCAAGGCTCGCAATATTTTCACCTCCCTTCGCACATCTTCAATCGCAATTGCTGATGTCATCTGGCAACAAGGATTAGAACAGCATGAAAAAATAACAATGAACAACCCATAAATGAGCACTATAAAATTTTGTTAAATATTTCAAATATCCAGTTATCCACCAACTCCCAAAAGTTTACTAAACTGTAAAAAAAAAGACCATATGAATAAAATTTTGGAAGCTAACCAAGATGTAAAGAACCAAAGCAGCCCAAAAGGTTATAAGAAGCCCTTTACTTATCCACTAAAGAAAAGGTCATTAGAAATTCTAAAAGACATGATTTATTACCTAAATCTTTCTTAGCTTGTTCTGTTTTCCCCTGTTCTTGCAATTTCATATATCGCTCATGATCTTTCTGTTTCTCTATCTCCTCTCTGCATGATACACAAAAGTTGATAATAAATACAATTGCTTTACATGCAAATCTGTTCAAAGTATAAAGAAGTATGTACTCCACAGAAGATTTGTGTCATAGGACTGAAAAAGAATCAAAGAAAACCACAAAGATATATTTAAAATAAAAAATAAAAAATATGGACTCCCACTTCGAAATAGAACATAAATATGTCCTCTTGAAGAACAAAAGTGACCATTAACAAACCTTTCACGCCTAGAAAGTTCAGTTGTTTTCCCCAACTGCACAGGAAGAAAAAACATTACTTCTATTTTTGGCATAAGTTAATAAATGAAGAATGCATGAGAAAATTTGGTGGAGCTTACATCGATATCTCTGGCTTTCAAGGACTTTTGCTTTACCAAATTAGGATTTTCAATCTGGATAATACCTTGAGTGCCTTCAGCTTCTGCTAAACATTAATTGAGAAAAAGACAATGGAATCATGTTGATGAGCAACACCCATAAAACAATCCAAAACATAAGCACAATAAAGCCATCAAAGTAACAGCTGGTCAGTATTACTAACTTCATTATTTCCTTCAGATTCTTCTTCAGATCCTTTTTGAGATCCTTCTTCCTCAGAAACTTCCTCTTCATATTCAGCTTCTTGCTAATTACATCAAATTTATGAAAAAAGTGATGCATAACAACATAAAACAACTCAATAATAAGAAACAGGAAAGGCAACCTATTCCATAACAGACTCTTGTTGCAGAATCAATGGCACTTTCAATTAATCAATAATCTGGATTGCTACAAAATGTGTGTGTGAGTGAGTGTGTGTGTGTGAGAGAGAGAGAGAAACCAGAGATAGAATGGAGTCGCGATGGCAACCAGCAGAATCAGTGGCAGCCAAAGGGTCCAAAATATTTAAGATACATTTTCTTGAGTCGAGTATTTTCCTAAGGTGTCCTAAGAATAAGAATACTGACAGCAACTTCTCTTCACCTAACATACCATCCATTTTTTTTTCAAAAAGGTTTTAAGAGTATACATGAATATAAGAGATATTTCACTTATTAGAGATTTGATAATTAATACAAAATCCTAACGATAAGAACAACATTAAATTGCAATTTCAAAACCTTTGTACAGTTTGGAAGAAAGTGAAGTTCAAAAAAAAAAAAAAAAATTGAAGAGCAAAGCATATATACAAGCGACTTGATGACAGTTGCTGCTAGCTGTAAGCAATCAAAAAAAGACACCTGGAGATCTGTACAGTTAAGAAGATGACTTGTCCTATAATTGAGTTACATGTAGCTGTCCTCAGCAGAACAACAGCTCTACATACATCGCAACTGTGTGACAAAGTCAAAAAGCCTACAAATTATGAATGTGTAAAGATATATATATATATGTACACACACGAAAACTGGTTATAATTGCTAATGAGAGATCTGAATTGAAAATTGCTAAGCCTGTTGATAGCATCAAAACTTGAGTAGCACATCCCGGCCATAGACTAGGAAAAGCTATAGGGCACATTTATTTCCTTTACACAATCATTGTATGGGATTACAATTTCAAAACAGTACCTGAGTTTTCTTATAGGTATGAATGTGATAACAGAGCCAATACATTCTATAGACCACTTCAAGGCAAGAGTCCTCTGCCAAAATGAAATTCATAAATCCTAATTAACTTGATGCTGCATGTTGTGGCATAAAGAACCATAAAGGAAACAAAGAAGCAGTAAAACTATTTTAGGGGTAGCGCATTTACTCGTATTTCTTCCATCATAGAACATTTTCAAATCCCCACCAGCAGAAATGCTCGGCCAGCACCCTGAGTAAGATACAAGACGACCAACATAACAAGCTTTAGTGAAGGAAAATCAACAGTTCATGGAGATAAAGAGTCCAAAAAATTGGATCAACCACAAGGCTAAGTTTTCAGAAATGTAAAAAAAGGATATGATTAACTATTCAAACAAATTGTAGTTTAATATACAAATTACAGATTTCCATCTCAAATCGACAGGGTAATTGGCCCTTCCCTAACGAAAGGCAATTGAATCAATAACATATTTTGCCTCTTAATTTAACTGTTGTATAATGGCATTTAAATGACTAATAAAGCTTGAGCAATTGGCATGCCATGCTAAGATTAGATAACTGCATTGGGACAGCCACTTCTACGAGGAACTTCGTATAATATAATCTATGCATGTCATATTAATCAAATAAAAATTTCAAGTGTTTGGGCAACCATCTAACAATGGTTAATGGAAATCTTTTCACATACATTTTGAGATAAAAACTTGCTCATATACAACAACCCAATTGAAACAGAAGAATTTCTTTAAATTTATAGGTCTTTGTTGGAAATCAAAATGCTGTTAAATACTATGGCATACACAAATAATCATTCTTTCATAACATTAAATTTGTTAGAATTCTAACCATTATTTTTAACAAAATGATTCAGATTTTACCACCTCAACAGTCAGAGTTCTAAACGATCCTCAAATTTTTCTGTACATAATGGCTAAGATTCTAAGAACTAGAGAAAACGTAGAGGATCCTGATCCATCAATAACATAAAATAAACAAAAATGACCAGATAATAGTAACTAGTAAATAAGAAAATTTATCCTTACTGGAAGAAATGGCTGGATTGCAGAGAGTCCCATCCTCCCTTTTCAGCAATACCCTCACTCTCCCTCTTTGCATGAAGTCGCGCGGATAAGCCTTATCTAGCTGCCACCAACACCCTCAAACATTTTCAAGACCCATAAAAAATTACAAAAAACTAAAACTAAAACAAAAACCAAAAGCATCAACCCGTAGATCCATCAGCAACACTCTCAAATACTTTCGAGACCCATTAACAACATTCAAAAAAATTTGAAAAAGAAAAAACAAGAAGCACCAATCCTTAGAAAAGCGCAAAATGAAATGAACAAAAACAAAAAGCACGAACCTCAATAGCATTAGGGAGCTTGAGATGAGCGCAGCAGTCGGCGATCTCGGTGAAAGTGGGATTTTCGCATGCGTTGGCGAGGCTTATCCGCCTCCCTTCCGCCACCGTTTTCTTCGAGTTTATGTAAATTGGGTAGAACACTATCCACCTCTTTATATTCTCTATTTCTCCTCCTCCATCCATGTCTCTGATTCAAAAACCCTAACCAAAACAGGCATAAAATTCACAGATCAAGATACAAAACTATACAAATACAGTATATAAGACTCGTGATTCAGGCAAATCCAATCTTCCGTGTGTAAGGCGGAAGCCCCCAAAAATGGGTGATCAAAAATCGAATCACTATGCGTATCTTGGTGGCCATTACTTTTTGGCTGACTCCTCACCCAGTTCTATTGATCAGAAGTATCCAGCAGCGCCGCGCCGGTGTAGAATTATATTATAGGGGCCGATTAAGGCTCTCCTTATCCCCTTCCCTTTTCTTTCCCCCTGACCGTGCGTGTGGGACTTTGGGGTTAGGGATTTGGATCAAACAAATATGGTCTGAACTTTTCGGAAAACATCAAAAATGATCTGAAAATTTCAGAATATTAGCGCCAATTTCAGATATCCCGCCACTGGATGGCGCTTATTTTTCGCACTCAATAGGGGCGACCTTAGTCGCCCCTAATGAGCCTCAAAAATTTTTTTTAAAAAGGGGCGACTAATGAGCCTCAAAATTTTTTTTTTTAAAAAAAAAATTATACTTATAATTTATAATTTTTATTTATTTTATTTATTTTTGTTTTTCTTTATTTTCTCCTGTAATATGTTTTTATTGTTATAATATTAACTAATAATTTCCGTTTAATAAAGATCATTAAGTTGATATTTATCTTATAATTAATTATAAGATCAATACAAAATCCAAAGATAATATAAGATCAATATAACTAATACACTAAGATAATATAAAAAGCTTATAGTTTAATTGAATGTTCGATTGAACCTTCAATTGTATTCAGTTTGATCGATCAATTGATCTTATCACTATCAATCTAACTAATTCATTAGGATCAATCAGATGTTTGATCGATCAATTGATTCCATTACGATCAATCGAACTAATTCACTATGATCGATCGGATTTTTGATCGAATGTTTGATCCTATCACGATTAATCGAGCTAATTCACTATGATAGATCAGATGTTTGATCGATCAATTGATCCCATCACAATAAATCGAACTAATTCACTAGGATCGATCGGATGTTCGATCAAACATTTGATCTTATCACGATCAATCGAACTAATTCATTAGGATCGATCGGATGTTTGATCGATCATTTAAACATATCACGATCAATCAAACTAATTCATTTAGATCGATTGGATGTTTGATCGAACATTTGATATTATCATGATCAATCGAACTAATTCATTAGGATCAATCGGATGTTCAATCAATCATTTGTTCTTATCATGATCAATCGAACTAATTCATTAGAATCAATCGGATGTTCGATCAATCATTTGTTCTTATCACGATCAATCGAACTAATTCACCTTGATCGATCGATCATTTGATCCTATCACGATCAATTGAATTAATTCACCAAGATCGGTCGATTGTTCGATCAAACATTTAAATAAGAATAAGAAATAGAAAACTTCAATAATAATTAATACGAGAATTTGTTCTCTTTAAAAGGAAAAAATAAATATTGATTTTTTTATAAAAAATAAGAATAGAAAATAGAAAAAAATTCACCAATAATTAATATAAAAGAAATAATGACATATTATTGGAGGTGAATTTTTGGTAAATAATCTTTTCTATTATATATGTAAGGTCAATAGCATTGCCCCAATATTTATAATTTAATTAATTAATTAATTTTTTTATTTTTTTTTTTTTCGGTGGTAAATAGCGGCAAATACTAAGGTTGCCACTATTGAGGGATCACTAGCGGCAACTTTTTAAAGTTGCCGCTATTAGGCACCAAATAGTGGCAATTTTATGTCGCCGCTAATAGGCCAAGTATTTTTTTTATTTGTTTTTTGTCTGGACGAATAGCGGCAACTACCAAAGTTGCCGCTATTGATCTCCAATAGCGGCAACTTTTAAAGTTGCCGCTATTAGGCCCTTAATAGCGGCCAGTTAATGTTGCCGCTACTAGGCCAAGTATTTTTTTTATTTAAGTGCCCAATAGCGGCAACTTTTAACGTTGCCGCTATTAAGTGCCCAATAGCGGCAACTTTTCACGTTGCCGCTATTAGGCCAAGTATTTTTTTATTTGTTTTTTGTCTGGACAATTAGCGGCAACTACCAAAGTTGCCGCTATTAAGTGCCCAATAGCGGCAACTTTTAACGTTG
>NC_081545.1:7852788-7875568 GCF_901000735.1 Corylus avellana | reverse complement strand
AATAGCGGCAACTTTATGTTGCCGCTATTAGGCCAAGTATTTTTTTTATTTGTTTTTTGTCTGGACGATTAGCGGCAACTACCAAAGTCGCCGCTATTGATCCTCCAATAGCGGCAACTTTTGAAGTTGCCGCTGTTGCGCTCATAATAGCGGCAATGGATTGTTGCCACTAATTGTGTTTAAATAGCGGCAACTCAGGTTGCCGCTATTGAGTGCCTAACAGCGGCAACTTGGTAATGTTGCCGCTAATGGGTAGTAAATAGCGGCAACACAGGTCGCCGCTATTAGTATTGCTGCTAAATATCAACTATTTTGGTATTTAGCGTCCGCTATTAGCGGCAACAATAAAGTTGCCGCTAATGGCCTCTCATTAACGGCGACTTTTAAAAGTTGCCGCTAATGACCCCTCATTAGCGGCAACTTTGGGGTCGCCGCTAATAATTTGGTTGCTAATGACCAAATTTCTTGTAGTGTGACTTGTGAAGCCTGTCGCTTGCGATCGATTTTATAAAATGGATGTTGATATGTTAAATGATGTGTCAGTACCATACGTGCCTATTTGATGACGTGACTTAACAAATCTCGTTTTATTGGATGGAAATTACACGTGAGGACCCATTTGATCGTAAATGGCATATTCACCTAGGAATTTATTTTAGATTTACCTTATATATATATATATATATATATATATTGAGGGTACTATATTCACCAAATTTGGTGAGTATTATAGCACCTCACCATTTTTTTTTTGTTGAAGTAGCTAGCTGGATGTCAGTGATTAATTTCTTATTCAAAATTATAATTACATTCCAACTGGCTAAAATAACCCTTAGCTAGTGGGGTGTGAATGCTCTTACCATTCAACTCCACTGGCTAATTTAAGCTTTTCTTTTTATTTCTTCCTGCGCAAGGCTAAGTTATGTGGTGTAAATAGAATTTTATAAGGCAAAAAGAAAAAGGAAGAATTAACAAAGTAATTGTCTACCATTGGTCCTAAGAGATTGAAGACTCCAACGACCATTGGCTAACATTAGAAAGCTTCTTTCTAGAAGTTGGCCCCAAATAATATTGAGGTCGTCAGTGTCATATAGTGAGCTGGGCATGGTGCAAACCTGCGAGGAAGGCAGTCAAATTTGTTTTCATTCTCTTTCTCACTCCTTTTCTCATTCTCTTTTCCTGATCCTCGTGTGCTTCTATGGCGTTAAGAGGAAGGCAATTGAGCAAGACAGTCAAAAAGTATATATGAATGTCTTTTTTTATAATCTTAGTTTCCAATTAGTTGTCGTCGACGTTGTCTGGCTGAATTCCAGTCAAACATGTTTTTGTTTGCTTTCTCACGAGCTCTTCTTCTTCTGGTGTTGGATTGCATCGAACGTTGATTACTCAAAATACTAAAATAAATAAAAAGGAGCACCAATATTGTCATCTTCCACAATGTGTATGCAAACCATAATTACCACGTTAACGTTCATGACCTGCAGATGAGATGGCCCATGGTGGCTTTATTCACCGTGGAGGAATATTGGAGATCGATTTTCACGTAATTAAAGGCGTAGTTTGACAATAGTACTGAAAAGAAAGGACTTTAGTCATGGGAGATCGATGAAGTTAAATTTGATAAGAAAGATAAGCTCAAACAAAGCCCCCCCAAAAAAGAAAAAGCTTATGCCGGTCAAAGATGAATCTTAGAATATAAATTAAAGGGGTAACTTCACTTTAGACTCCTGATTTACTACACGATTTGACAAACCCTCCAAACTTCAAAACCTTTCAATTTGAACTCTTGAATTTTCAATTACAGTCAATTTGAACCCCTCCGTCAGATTTTAAATGTTAAAAGTGAGACAATAATGTTTATACCCCTGACTTTTTTATAAAATTCTAAATTTACCCTTAATTTCAAATTAAAAATAAAAAATAAAGTAAAAAAAATGAAAATCAAGGATATTTTGGTCTTTTTAAGTATTGTCGTTAGAAGTTAACGGCTAAATCTGAGGGAGGGGTTCAAATTGACTACAATTGAAAGTTCAATGATTCAAATTGAGAGATTTTAAAGTTTGGGGGGACTTGTCGAATCGCGTGGTAATTCAGGAGTGTAAAGTGAAGTTATCCCTAAATTAAATGATTAAATTCATCATTTCTTATAAACTTAGGTTCTGTTTGGGATTGTGATTTCAAAAAGTGAGATTTTCAAGTGTGCAATTTGAAAAATCACGTTTTAAAAAAACATAGTTAAACATTTGGTAAAATCATAATTTGACCTTAAAAATCGCAGTTTAGCCTTTAAAATTTAACGTTTTCAAAAAATGATCTCCTTACCTGCGATTTGAAAACACAGATTTTCTGCGTTTTCAAATTAACGCAATCCCAAATAATTAATTTTCTGCAATTTAGTTTAAAATCTCACTTTTTGTTTATAAAATCGCAATGTCAAATGCACCCTTAAGGTTTTGAGTGTAAGTAGCGGCCGTTTAATATGGTATCAGAGTAGATGACATAAGTTCGAACTCTGACTCTATAATTCATCACATTTCAATTAAATATTTAATGTGAAATAAGTGGCGGTTAAAAGAGAGCATATAAGAATCCAAAGTACAACTGTGCGCATTAATTTTGAAGGTTTTTTACATTAGCAATGCAGTCTGGCCTGCTAGATAGAAATCTGATAAGCTAGCCTGCATAAGTAATCCATACATATATACATATATAGGCCATCATCTCCTACATATCATCCATATATATATATATATATATACCTGGGATAATATTTTACCACAATGCGCGCCTTGGATAAGTCGGTTTTAATGACAATACAGTACACATCATATATAACACACTGGGTCACCATATATTATACTGATCATCTTCATTAATTCTCTGGTAGTTCTTGAATTACTTGGTGGATCAAATCTATGCCGTCATTGAAGCATGATGATGATTGACTAAATTCTCCCTCAGGCAAGGATGCTGGATACTTTGTTTGGATGTAGGTATCTTCCATTAAAAATGGTTCAGTCCAAAAATTCTCAAACGATTGTTCAAGTGTTTCCAATGTCGCAAAACAATCTTCTTCCATAGACACATGTCTATTCTCAGAGCAGGACAAGGAGGAGAATTCAACGGGACATGTTTCAGGAGATAATGAAAAGCTCTCTAAGATTTGGTAATAGGGTTCACTGCATATATCATTTTCAGCTTCCTTTATACCAACTTGATCGGCTTCACGGCGTCGGTAAATTTTTCCGGCAGACTGATCTTTCCCCTTAGATATTGGTGTAGACATTTTCTTTGTGCGGTTCTTCAGGTGGGTGTGCCAGTGGTTTTTTATTTCATTATCTGTTCTTCCAGGCAATCTTGTCGCTATCATCGACCATCTGAAAGGAAAGTTTCATTGAAATATGTTGAATGTTTCGAAAGAAAAAGTGTCAGAAAGACATGTCATATGACATGAATAAGATTTAGCATGTGCTAATAAATATTGGATAGTAGAGTATGAAATTAACGTAGTCAACACCCAAAACACATTGAAAGAAGTGCAGATTTTGTAAATAAACTTATTTTCATGAACTTATGGTAATGAAAATAGTTTTCCATACTTATTCCCAAGTTCACCATGCAATTTGGTGATGAGAAGATCTTCTTCCTCAGTGTAGTTTCCCAGTTTTACATTTGGCCTGAGATAGTTCATCCATCGCAGTCTGCAACTCTTCCCACATCTTGATAGACCTATAATCCATATATATAATAAAGAGGTCGATTAACATAAGCTGTACTACTGCATGTTATACCATATATACATGATTCCATTTTATTTATTTTTTTCTCATCTTTTTGGTTCTTCCAAATAAAGAACATTCTTAAAGAAAATGAAAGATATGCAATTATGATTAATGAAGTTGAATCACACATAAAAATGAACAAGAAAAGGAAAGGAAATAAGTGATTTAATATCATTTATGGCGTAAATATATATGATACGCCATAAATGATAGAACCCTATTCATTCTTCATTTTTTTTTTTTTTTTTCTTCAGTGAAAAAAAAAGAAGGTGTTATCATTCAATACAAAAGTGCTTCTTAATTGAATTGACTTTATCAGCTTAATTAATTTAGTACCTGCAGATTTGGGAAGTTTCCGCCAGTTGGAATGGCCTAATTTCTGAATATAAGCTCGTAATATATTATCCTCTTCTGCACTCCATGCACCTTTCTTGAGTCCATTTTTGTCATAGAAGGGAGTTTTCACCATCTTTCTCTGATCTCTCTAATAAATCTTTCTGAGGTCAAGTACACCCTAGCTCTAAGTCACACTTATTTGTTTTTAAAAAAAAAAAAAAAAAAAAGGGTAAAATAATAGTTCATTAGTGATGGCTAGAAAATTTCAGTCTTGAAAATGGAGTCATCATATTTATAATAATATTAAATAATAGAAAAAGAAGGCCTATACCGAAGCTGCAACGAAAATGACTCGAGTGATCGAATAAGGAATCTTCAGAGTGTTATATGCTTCAGCATAAGCTGTTTTCCATTATAAAGAAGAGACTTGCTGATCATATCCAGAGTCATTGCCATAAAAGTTAAAATATCCGGCTCCTATATATTGATCTTTCTAGCTAATTAAATGAATTTGGAGATCCTCAATTGGCTACCAAACAAGCCTCACCTTCTGGGAAAATAAAAGAAGATGAGAAGTGAGAACATAAAATCAAATAAACCATTAATACTTTAAACTTTTCTCTTGTTGGATTAATTAATGAGAAAATCATTAAAATTCAGTAGGCCTCAATGGCTAGCTAGCAAGTCCCTCAAATTTGTATGGAGCTGTTGACCAAGGAAAAGTAGCAGCCTTAGACTGCTTCAGTGGGGGTGTGGCACTTGCTGTTGGTGTTAATGACTTAGAATTGACAAGTCTTAGTGGGACCAGCCAGGTCTTCTCTCTTCTCCTTCTTCAACTCAAAGTGCTATTAATTCCTTCGCCTGTTGATCTTGGGTTCTCCTTAAAAGAGCATTCACACAGCTTCCTTATACGTGATTCTCTTCTTTAAATTTAGAAAAAATGTATAAAAGGTTACAAAAATTCATTTATAGCAAAATCTTTAAATGATTCCTAAAAGTTAGGATTGTTACAGTAAAATATGTTGTATTGAGCTCAACTGTAACAATCATTATGCTTATTAAAATAGAAAAAATTCGATTCCCTCTCTTTTCACGTCACAAAAGTAAAAAAAATATATTATTTTAATGATACAAGGAAGTGTTAAAAAAAGTTATTGTGGAGTATATTTAGATAAAGAGGTAAAAAATAGTTTTAATGTTTAAATTTAGGAAAAATGACGAGAAAGCTCCCAAGAGCGGCTACCTTAAGACTGCTTCCCATCTCTATAGAAAAAATATAAAAAAAAAAAATCAAAAAAACTCATCAACAACAGCTTCCTTATATTTTTCTTATACATTAGAATTGCTACATATAACCATCAACATGATTTATTATAAACATAAAAAGACATTATCTCTCCTATCACACATCTCTATACAAAATATATGAATATTGTTGTGAGTGACATGAATAAATCAAGTCTTGGATGTGGGGGCCGGCCACTTGTTGTCTTAAGTCCAATTGGTTTTTGGAATTGAAGCCTTTAGTCTCCTTTTAGGAATTGGTTTTGAAGTCCTGCCCTAACTCTGATTTGAATCCTTGTTTGAGAAGGATTGCAACTCCTTTGTCCAACGCCGACTTCAAACACTAATATAATTAAGGAGCATACGTTCAGGTTCAGCCTTTAGAAAATAAGCACAGCAAATTGAAGGTATTCTCACGGTGTTGTGCCTCATGGGCACTTAGAGAAAAAGAGAGTTCTTTGTGTTAGCTTTTCTGAGATTTTGATATATTGAAACTTAGACGATATTATTCGCAATTTCACATCCAATGCTACGTAAAAAGCTAGCTCTTACTCATATTTGACGACAAAGACCTAAACTTCTACATCAGTGTTACAGCTTTCACCAAAAAGAAAAAAAAAAAAAAAGGCTTTTTTTGTCTTTCTTTTTTCTTTTTTCTTTTTTCTTTTAGACTTTGTAATTCAAAAATTAAATTACGTACGAATATCCATTTTAGCTGATTAATTTATTCTAAATAAGAAATAATTTGTGAAATCAAATATTTAGAATTGATTTTTATTATGATTCTTAATGGGAACTGTGGTGGCCAAATCTCTAGCCACCGTCACAAAGACCACCAGCGACTGGGCACTGCCGTAGGTGACCCGCTTTGCAGTTCCGGTTGGTGGTTGGTTGTCTAGCCACCTTGACATGCGCATCTGACCACCGTGATTGGCCGTTCGGCGGCAGCGCGCAGGGAGAAAACCCCTTGTCAAGCTGGGCGGAAGCCTGCTGTTGCTGCCACCGACGTTTCGTCGCTTGCGGTGAACAACAGCCCTCATATCGACCGCCTGTGATGGACGAAACGACGGCCCTTTGCCGGTTGCCAAGCTCAGTTGGCTGTTGGGTGGCGACCTTGCGTGGCAGGCCCATGGGCGGCGGCGGCCGGCTTAAGGATATCGGGCATGGTTGTTGTTTTCCTGTTTGGGTTCAGACCCATACACATATCGGGTCAAAAGGTTTGGGCCTAATGGTATATGTTTTAAACCCAAGTCCGATCCAGCATTTTATTAAAAAAAATAATAATTAGTTTATACGGGCTGACCCAAATGGGCCAATACAGTAACCAGTAGCCCAATCTTGCAATCCTTCTGGGTCCAGGTCTGTAGTGAATTCTACCAGCCCAACCCGATATCGTAGCCCATCCGGATATTTAAAAAAAAAAAAACAACAACAACAACAAAAAAAAGGTTTTGGGCGCACCTGGGTTCTCTAGGGTAATAAAGGGTAGGGCCGTCAAAACGGGTCCGCGGGTCGACCCGTTTACGACCCGCGGGGACCCGCGACCCGTTTAACAAAGACTCAAACATGACCCGTTTATTAAACGGGTCGGACCCCCCGACACGACTCGAACCCGGGTTTCACACGGGTCGCACGACACGACCCGTGAGACCCGTTTAAACTAATGGGTCGTGCTGGGTCGACACGACCCGTTTACCCGTTTAACTTAAAAAATGATTTTTTTTTTTGTTTTTAAATAAAATAATAATATTTTTAGCAATTATCTCTTAAAATTAAACTCCTAGCAGACTAGCCACACCAAATCACTTAATAGTTATAAGTTAATATGCTTAATTGTCCAATCAAATAACCCAAAAAAAAAAAAAAACTAAATCATTACAAATTTACAAATACAAAATGAGTTCTCATTTTTGCCACTTCTTGTCCACTCTTGAATAGTTGAATGATCAACAAATATGCTCATTTTAACACGCTCCAGATGAACTTGGAATCTGACAGGAACTGATACTATCCAATGTCAGAACATCCTCTTCTTCGTTATCCACCGTCATTAAAGCTTGTTCTATATCAAAAAATAAGAGGAGAAATTAATGTCATTAAAGTAAGATAAAAAAATTACAAGTAAATGAAAAAAATTAAATATGCAAATAACTAATATTACCTTGCTTTCCATATAACCAATCTTTAGTACAAATTAATGCCTCAACAATATCAGGTTTAAGTGAACTCCTATACTGATCAATCACACGTCCACCAACACTAAAAGTGGATTCTGAAACAACAGTCGAAATAGGAATACTCAAAATATCACGAGCCATGGCAGCTACTTCAGAATAACGAAATTCATTTCGTTTCTAAAATGAAAGGATATCAAATGTCGCATTCTTTTCCACATACTTGGGCTCATCCAAATAAAGTTCTAATTGAGTCTTGTTTGCATCAGAATCGACTCCATCAAATGCTAGAAATTCCTACATGAACAGAGAGAATATAAACATAAAATTAGTAAATGGTTATGAGTATATATATAATATACTAAGTAAGTTACTAACGAGCTAAGAAACTTATGATATTATTCACCTTTTCCCAATCTAGGTCTTCTTGTGGCCGAACGACTGTGGAGCTTGAAGTTGTAGGAGTACTATACTCCATAAAAAGTTTGATTAACTTGTTAAAAACATTATTATACTCTTCAGAATCAGCTCCATAAATCTTCGTATAGTAGTACTTTACAAGACGAAGCTTGTAACGAGGATCCAAGACAACTGCAATGGTTAACGCTACATTAAATTCTGACCAATATTTCTCAAATTTGGCGAGCATTTGATTTGCCATTAATTTCTTATACCCATGTTCGCCCACTTCTTGCCTCAAGTTCACATAAATCAATGCAACTACAGGAAAGTATAAATTGGCTGTGGGATATTTGGTACCAGAAAAAGCACATGTGGCACGATAGAAGCAGCCCAAAAAAGTACTGATATCAATCACCCTTTCCCATTCAAGTGAACTAGGACAAAATTTATAATTTTTATCAGTCATCTCCAAATAAGCAAAAGCACGCCTATAGTGAATAGCACTCTCAAGCATAAGATATGTCGAATTCCATCTGGTTGGCACATCTTGTCTTAACCCCTTGTTACTGTCCAATGACATTTGATTGACAGCATGAAGAAAACTTTGTTTTCTTACTTGTGATCCTCTAAAATACTTAACACTATCTCGAATATTTTGGATAGCATCAGCAATCTCTTTCAATCCATCTTGCACAATCAAATTAAGAATATGGGCACAACAACCCATTTGAAACAACTCACCTTCACAAAGAAGGGCTTTCCTCATGTTTAATTTTTGTTTCAGTTTCTCAACACAACCATCATTTGCAGAAGCATTATCTAATGTTATAGAGAAAACCTTTTTATCAATCCCCCACTCTGGTAGCAAACTATCTATCTTGTCAGCCAAAGAATCACCATTATGTGGTGGGGGCATAAATGAAAAACTTATCACCCTTTTAAATAATACCCAATTTTTGTCAATAAAATGAGCAGTGAGACAAATATATCCATCAGTTTTCAAAGAAGTCCACAAATCAGATGTAAAACTAATCCTTTCAGGACAAACAGTTAACAAAGACTTAACCTTTTGTTTCTCCAACATATGCGTCTTGACCAATTCTGCCTTAGCAGTATTTCTAGAGATTAATGGTACATCACTACGCAAGTATCTATGCAACTCTCTTACACCATCATATTCAACATATGAAAATGGCAAGTCATGCTTAATAATCGTAGCAACCAACAATTCTCTATATCTTTTTGGATCAAATTTTGAGGTACTTACTGACAGAGTTCCTTGATCTCTAGATAGGAGCAATTGCTGAATATCATGATCATTTTTCCCCCCACAAGCCTTCATATGCTTCTGCAGATTTCCAGTTCCATGTGAACTGTTAGCTATATATTTATGATCACAAAACTTGCATTTTGCCCATATCCTTGAGTCATTTGGATCTTTAGAACGAATTTCATCAAAATGGGTCCAAACTACTGAGGTCTTCTTACGCTTCTTTTGGACCCTTTTGTTCGTCATCGGATTCGTATGAACAGAAGGATCTTCATCTCCTATTGTATTTATTTCAACCACATCATCATCGAATATAACCGAATCTTCGTTAATCACCTACACACATAATCGTTAGTAAGTTAGTTAAAGATAAGTTCAAAAGTAAGAATCAAACCAAATTTAGTAATGCTATCACAAAACTAGAATTAAGTAGGCATTAATTCTTTGTCATTCATCAAACACATTGTTTGTTGTCAAATTGTGTTTAGCAATTTTATATATATATATATATAAATTGGAGGCCTCCTAGGCTCCTAGCATGTTCTAGGATGAGATTTTTTTTTTTTTTTTTTTTTTTAAGTATTCTAGGATAAGATATTGAGTCTCAAAAGAGTAACAACTTTAAGTGCTCAACTCTAGGTATAACATATTGTTAAATATTTCCACAACAAACACAAAAGCCACATCCAAATTGATTAGTTAAGCCTATATGAGACCAAAAATATATTTTTCTACCCCAACCAAATTGATTAGTTAAGCCACATCCATCTTTCAATACATACACAAGTTTGGCTCCTAAGTCCTGATTGATTAATCCATTATCAAAAGTATTTTTTTTTTTTTTTTCAATGAATGGGCAAACAAGCTTGAACAAAGAAGAAGGCTAGAAGGGTGAAGCTCATCTGCTCATGTTACTTTGAAGTTTGAATAATATTTATGGGAAATTCCGAAATTGGTTCAATTCAGTTCATGGGCTTTGGTCAAAAGCAGCTCACTTCAAAATTTAAACCCTAAACACAAAATCACTTCAAAATTTTCACAAACAAACACAAAATCACTTCAAAATTTCCACAACAAACACAAAAGCCTAAAATGAAGCAAGACCCAACAATCCACAAAATCACTTCAAAATTTCAACAACAAACACAAAAGCCTAAAATGAAGCAAAACCCAACAATCCACAAAATCAGAGCATCAATATTCAGATTTGAGAGAGCAAGAGACTGAAGAGAGAGATACATACCGGATGCGACATCGGCGGAAGAGAGAGAGCGGCGGTAGAGGAGGCGAGGAGTGGCGGTGGTGTGGCGTGGGTCCGTGGGAGTTGGGACGTGGCTGCAGGCTGCGTGAGGAGTCTGATGCTGACAAGTGGAGGAGCGGCGAGAGAGAGACCGGTAGTGGCGTGGCCGTGGGCGGTGGCGCGGCGTGAGGTCCGGTGAGCTCGAAGGAGGAATGGGCCGAATGGGTCGAATGGGTTTCCGTTTCAGTGGGACGTGGCTGCAAGCTGCGTGAGGAGTTTGATGCTGACAAGTGGAGGAGCGGCGAGAGAGAGACCGGAAGTGGCGTGGCCGTGGGCGGTGGCGCGGCGTGAGGTCCGGTGAGCTCGAGGGAGGAATGGGCTGAAATGGCCGAATGGGTTTTCGATTTTTCGTTTTCTGGAATGGAGGAACCGAGGAATGGCGCGCCTGACTCTTCTAGTCTTTTCTAATTTTCTTTAATTTTTTAATTTCTTTTAGCCTTTAGGTTAAAAAAAACAAAAAAAAAAAAAAACAAACGGGTCTGGTGGGTCACCCGCGGGTCGACCCGCGACACGACCCGCCAAGCACTCATAAACGGGTCATAAACGGGTCGACCCGTTTATGACCCAAACACGTTTAAGGTAAACCCAAACCCGCTAATTTCGTGTCGTGTTCGTGTCGGGTTGTCGGGTCGTGTCAAAATTGGCAGCCCTAATAAAGGGCAGCATTTTGGACCATAAGGCCTTGCGTCTTCATTTGTTGCAATGTTAATTTTTTTCTTTAAGTACAACTTCATTGCAAACAGCAGAACAAATTATAGAGGCAAGACACGGGGAAAGACAACAAAAATAAAAGAAAGTACAATTCAATCACACAACTTTTTTTTTTTGTTTTTTTTAGTATGAATAACACAACTAAGATAAACTACAAGTACCTTAGAGATAGGAAGGAAATCCCAGAAAATAGAAGTCACTTGGGAATGCAGCCTTTGAAAGCCTCGGCCCACTATGATGGATAAAACCATCGAGAGTAAAAAAAACCCGTATAAACTTAGATCTAATTTAGCTTCCAACAAAATCGAATAAACTAAGAAAAGATAACTTAGATCTAATTCGGCTTCCAAGAAAACCAAACAGACTAAGAAGACAAAAAATAGCATAATAGGGATCTCCAACACAGACAAAGAGTCTGAAGCCCAAACAGTTTTGGGTTAAGTTGTAAACAACACAATAACAACACACAACCGAACAAAAAAAAAAAAAATCAACTTTGGCAGACAAGGAGATTGAGGGAGGTGGCTTGAGGATATTGTCCTGTGTTTGAAGGCCACGCGCTAGTAAGTGAGATCCACGCGCTGACGCAGGGATGTCGAGGGGAGAAGCAGATGATGGGGCAGGGAAACTAGGACTCAGGAGAGTTGGTGGGCTGGTAGTGCGACGCGTTGCAAACTCGAACTGGTGGAGAAATGAAGATCTAACTTTGAAAAACCCAAACTTCAAATCTGCACAAATCCGGCCAGCCGACTCGATGGGCAAGACAATTGGCGAGGAGGGTGAAGTGGCAAGCGAGGTAGGGAGACTGTAGCAATGGTTTTATAAGGATCAAAGATAAATCGTCAAAGATGATAGATAGACCCTCATAAGAGACTAGAGGATATAGAGAGAAGCTCAAACGGGTGGTTTTGTCGATAGTTTTGTCAATGAGTATCTTGTTTATAAGGTATTTTGTCAGAGAAGATAAATTATTTGGTGTGAATGATTATATTATTTCTTGGTATTTCAGTTGCAGCTGACATGTACACTTCCTATTAAATGATGCAAAACACGTAGTTTATACCACAACTTAATGGAAGTTATTATCTTTCTCTGTTTCTCAACCACGCGGTACTCTAATGAGAGAGGATTCGACTTCAACTCAAGAAAGCCACCATAAAATAACTATCACCTAAACATCAATTGTTAATTTTATACAATTGAATTCACATTCCAATTTTTTTTTTTTTTTTTTTTTTTTCAATTTTGTTTTCTACTCTTTAAACCATCCAAACATAATTTTAAGAGTTTTTTTCCTTGGTATTCGTAATTTTGAAAATAATAAAAAAGAATACAAAAAAAATCACACAACCAAATAAGTTGTAAACTACGATTTTAAAAGTCAAATTACGATTTTACTAAATGTTTAAAAGTGTTTTTAAAATTCACGTTTTCAAATAACATATTTTAAAATCTTTATTTTTAAATCACACTTTTTAAAATCGTAAAACCAAACAGACCCTTAGTGATCTTATCCTTAGGTTTGCATATCCTCCCTCTTAGCTTCGAAACACCTTTCAAATGCCTCCTCTCTCTCTCTCTCTCTCTCCCTCATTTTCCTTCCTCTTGGCTATTGGGTGGGGAAGGGATTGGCTCAAACGCTCAATTACGGTTCCTAGGGGTATTTATAAAAGGTTCGTCACATTTTCTAAATTTTATACATATGACTTTTGCATGCAAATTGTCATCGTTCAAATGGTTCACGTACCATTACAATGCTTGATCCTGATTAGGTTGTTAACGTGGATCATTAGAACGATGACCCAGAAGTTCTCACGCTCTGATGCTACATCATTCAAACGCTTTTCAAGTTTTTTGAATGGTGCATCTAAATCTTGACATTTGAAGTGTTTCTAAGCCTTTATTTACTTTAAGGTTTCTTTTTGTTTTTCTATTCTAATTACTAGTTCCCCATAATCTCGTAATTTATTTTCTTAAATTTATTATTTCTACAAACTTCAGATTTTCTTTGAATTATTTTATAAATTGTCATGTGTTTATTTCGGGTATTATACATTTATTGCACTACAGCATTTCTCTTAATTATAATATTTTAGGTATTAAATTTCACTTATAAAATGAAATTTTAGCTCATAAAAAAAATACAAAAAAAATAAAAAAAAAACTTAAAATATTTACTAAATGATTCCATTCTTTTATTTTCTATCAACTTAAATTTTTTTTCGTAACAGGTGATTTGACATGCAGTTTTTCACTATGTAATAAACCATGACAAATTCACATGTTGCTACTTGCCATGTCTTGGTTTTGGCAAAAAGCATAATATGGCAACTGAGGCGTCCGTACTGCAATGCAAATTAGGCAATTCGCAACCTGCTTGTGCCAGCTGGGCCCCATAGCCCTTGGGAGGTGGGCCCACAGCCGAGGCCCTCTTTACATTGGCAGTTTTCCTTTTTTTTTAAAAAAAAAAATGAAGAATATTAAACTTAGGATTATTCTGAGTAAGTTTACAATATAAATCACAATTGCCACATATAAACCATATTAATCCGCAAAATAGAATTGAAGTAACTGCACGCAAATCTCTTACAAACCCAAATCCCAAAACAAATCTATGCCATCATCATGATATGAAACATACGGCGACACGAATCCCCCGTCCAAGAAGGGTACTGATGAAGGACAACTATTTTGGATGAAGCTGCTGTTGTCGGCTACAAATGGTTGTGTCCAAAAATCTCCACCAAATTCAGGTGTTTCTGAGGAAGCAAGAGTGTCTTCGACGGCGCAGCAATTTGTTCCTGATTGAATTGCATGATGATGAGAGCTCAAGGAGGAGAAATCACTCGAACATGTTTCAGGGGACACTGGAGAGCTCTCCAAGATATAGGGAGAGGGGCCAGCTTGATGATGATCAGCAGGAGTATTACTTTCAGCTTCTGAGTCTTCACTGTTCAGCTCCTGCTCTTTCATCTTAGACGACGTCGTCTGGTTTTCCTTTCCTCGTTTCTTTAGGTGGGTGTGCCAATGGTTCTTTATTTCATTATCTGTTCTTCCTGGTAGTTTTGAGGCAATTATGGACCACCTGCGAATAAAACAATTAAACACATAAGTTTAATTAGCAATTTTTAATCTGTTTTAAGTAATTTCGAAATTCATTTCCAACAAGTGATGACAAATTCATACTTATTCCCAAGTTCTTCATGTAACTTGATGATTATTTCATCTTCTTCTTTGGTGTACTTTCCCAGTTTCACATCTGGCCGGAGGTAATTCATCCATCTTAGCCTGCAACTCTTCCCACACCTTGATAGCCCTGTCAAATCAAAAAGAAATTAATTTACAAATTAATTTTCTTTAACAAAACTAAATAAAAAGAATTCAGTTTTAATATATATATATATATACCAGCAAACTTGGGAAGTTCTCTCCAGTTCCAATGGCCATATCTCCCTACATATTCCCTTAACTTATTATCTTCTGCTGGACTCCACGCACCTTTCTTCACTCCATTTTTGTCATAATACGCACTTTTCACCATTATTTCTAAAGCTCTCTCTGTCTCTCTCTCTAAGATCAAGTTTTCCAGCTCAAATAAATACTTTTACAGCACATATATATATATATATATATGAATCCCAAGTTCGCACAGAAAACGTGTTTTATGTAGTGGATAGCTACTAGGAATCTCAAAGGCTCCAAAGAAGCTTTCTTTTTTCTTATATTTTACAGAATGAGGGCCCCAAAGGAGAGCCAATGAAACATGTTTAAGATTAAAAAAAATACTGCAAGAGTGAACGAGGAGACTTCATAAAGTAACACATGAAACGGGCAAAAGAAGTCACTTGCTAGGTTAAAGCTGTGCTGCCTGTGCATCGCTGTAATTTGCTATGCTTTATATATATTTATATATAAATAATAATAATAATAATAATAAATATCTCTTGGTACTACTTTCTTGTGAGAAAAATTGTTTTATCTATGATAATATACATTTTTTTTTTTCTTATAATTTTTCCCAAGTCATCTATGTCTAATTATTTAACATAAATATATTTTTGGCTTTAATATCATGCATCGTATATCATTATTTATTGCAAAAACTTAAACCGACTAAAAATAATAATTTTAATTAATACTTAATTAATTCTTTACCCTTTATAATTGAGTGCCGTACTATGAGTGGATTGATTAGGATACAAGTCCTTGCGTATGACTACAAAAGAAAACAATCAATGATTTGTTTAAAATAAAAAAACAAAAAGAAAGAGCTAGGGATGATAACAGAAGATTCGCGCGCAGGAGCTTACTTCATCATCCATCTCCGAATCTTACTTCAGCCGCATCCATATAATTGCACAGGGAACTTGACAAAACTACAGGCCGTCTGACTCCCTCATTAATTCTTTTTAAATTTGTTTAAGATAATATACAAGAACAGTACACATCATATTAAAATATTAATTAAATAATTAGACTTTCAAGATTAGTGACTATTAACCATATGTATCCTGATCAGACGATGCAAAAATTCATTGCTAATTGCCCAATTTGGACATATTTAATCTATGAACACAAAAGTCATCTGTCATTAATTAAGCATTTAACAAAAATTAAAAACAGTTTGTTTCGATAACAAATAGGATCGTGCTTCCAAAATTTTTTCCTCTATAACCATAATGCAATATATAATTGCATAAAAAAATGTTTATTAATTACCTATTGCAATCATTATAATTACCATCTTAATTACTTGATTGAAAATGAGTGAATCAACGGCAGTTGATCTATCTGGGCAGGTGACAAGTACAATAAAGAATAATTATCTCAATATAAATTAATTAAAAATTATAATTTTATTTTACCATATTTATGTTGATCGAGTTTTTGTTAAAAAACAAAATTAAGAGTTAATTAGAACATGTCGCATAAATTTGCTCGACAGAATTTTCTTTTTGTCATGTGAAAAGCCCATTATTTTTAATAAAACTATTTAAAATTCATGTATATCCAATAAAGTTAGATCAGGACATTCATGCAATGTGACAATAACTTTAATTAGAAGTTGAAATGCAGCTTTTGTTTCTTTATTTTATGGGGCCAGGTGTCAGCTGGTTACTGATAAAGAATGCATAATTAATTAATGTGATGTGGAGTACTGCTCATGTATGGATCATCCGTATGAATCCACCCATCGAGGAGTCTACTCAACCACACATGATGACATCCCAAATGATAGGCTCAATCGTAGCTTCGATCACCTGAGGCGTCAGCAGATTCCCCAATACATACATACACATATAAAACGACATGCACGTCAGTCATAAATGATTAAATGTTTGTCAAGTCGTTTCCACCAAAGGCTCTCCCTTCTTCTTCAACACCTTATCATCAATTTTAATTCAACATATTGACAACGATGATACATTTATATACATATATATATGCGGATTAATATTTAATGGATCCCTGTGTATGAATGTTGGGAAGAATAAAAGGCACTGAGTGTCAATGTCAACCATTTTGTGGTCATGGCCAACTGCATGTGTGAACCAAGGGATTATTGATTAGAAGAAAAAAAAAACAAGAAGAAGAAGGGATTATTATGAACCCTATACAGCTGGAGATTTAAATTAACCATCAATTTCATGATTGAAGAAGGCCTTGTATATATCCATCTGGGTAGTTGACTAACAACACTTATAGTCTATAGAGGTAGCTAGAGGAAATTAATGTTAGTTGCATTTTTGAGGTAGCTGCCAATATTTTTGAAGAATTGATCAAGTCATTTTTTCTTCCGGTGATTTTGGTATCTCTGCTGTATATCTATCTAGGTATAATTTTCTCGGGTTTATATGATCATTTCTTGAATTTTAAAGTGAATCCATGCATCTTAGAGAGTTTGAGTAGATTTGAAACTTTTGAATACCAAAATTCTTGTTTCCGAAAGCAACATCCAATAATTTATTTTTTAGCTTCTTAATTTACTAGTAAAAGACGTACGGGAAAATTCACTTACACAGCTTTCCGATGTGTTATTGGTTTTACAACGTTGAACTCAGATTATAAAAAATTGCAATGTTAGTATCTCATTTTTCAACCTCTTTTAATTTTACCCCTACATTAGGATTTAACCAAAAACCTAGCTAACGGAGATGCCAAAATGACCAAATTACCCCCATTCTAAAAAAAGCTGAACATTTGTTGAGCCTTGACCCGCTGTGGGTCTTGGATTTTTTTCTCATGTTGTTTTACTTCTTTTGGTTTTTTTAATTAAGGATAAATTTGTATTTTTATAAATTTTATAGAAGTATAAATTAGAAGACATTTTTTTTTTTTTTTTTTTTTGATATACAAAATTCTAAAGGTAGGAGTGGAATTAAAATGGGCTATAAGTATAGGATATTGACATTACAACAACCATGACGCTTCGTCGGGGATGGGAGGAAGTAAAGTTTTAACAATAAGTATTTCACATGCCCTTGTCAAAGCAATATATACAAAAACCCGTACTATCTATTGTTCAGTGTGAATGAACACCAGAATAAACTTTTCCTCCAAACTGAATTGGAGAAAATTGCTTTAATTCAGTCTATTAAACTGACCGATCAAAATACATGTAATTTTTACATACATTTTAAATAGGATTAACAAAGCATGTGATTAAAAATATATGTGAAAATCACGACACTCTAAAAATGTATGCCAATTTAATAAACTAGATTGAAAGAAAGAATTTCTTCAACCTAATTTATGCAAAAAAACAAAAAAACTTTGTTCAATGCCATTTAAGAGGTTGTTGGCAAGGCAGTTGGGTGATTTGAACTACTCTATTTCTCTCTCTTACCAGAAACTAATGCATACTAGAATATAGATGACTTTGGTGAACTACAGGTAATTTGAATAATACTGAAGAATATGGTATATATATATATATATATATATATATATATATATAGGTCAAGTCTATTAATAATTAAGCTTACACAAACGCATATGGAGGATCATGTTCCCATGTGAGATCCATACACATGCATGCACATGGTTAAAATTATGCAATCTCTACATTCCGTACAAGCTACAGAGAGACTTTAGTGCTGGACAATGACTTTGGCTTTCCACATGATCCCATAGAATGAAAGGCCGCTCTCATCATCATCATCATGTGCATGCAATTAATTATCGGGTGAAGTAAAACAGAACGGCACATCGGCAAATCTTTTTTTTTATTTTTTTAATATTAAAAAATTAAAAAAAATGAAAATAGCATGACATGCTTAGAATCACAGCTCTTAATTACCATATATCTTTTGGGTCATATTATAGAGATTTACGGCAGTCACCTATATATATATATATATATATATATATATATTGGTTACCACGCCAGTGTAGATAAAGGAACATAATTAATCAATCGGAGAAATTTCCGACATGATTCGTAGATTTATTTAATAAGTGGGGTGAAGCTGACGTATGTTGATGACATGGGGTTTACATGACGTCAAGGGAGTGATGTCATCATAAATTAGATGAAGAAACTGATCAAGATCAAGTAAATAAATTAATCAAAGATGTCAGTGTCATACAGAAAGATCATGTGGAAGAAAGACAAAGCCAACGTGAATTCACACGAAAGGTTGAATTGGTCAAATCCCATGACTCTGCGGTCCAGAACAACAACCTTTATTGTCACCATTCAAACTGCCAGTCTGCCACCTTGCTCCTTCTGCCTGTGATGAAATTGGGAATTTAATTTTTAGAGGGGTCGGATTGTAATTTTCTTTTTAAGGGAGTTGGGCAATAGGGATTAGGGTCTATGTTCTGAGTCTTCTGACCACAAAGGACTCTATTGGGTCCCTCACATTTTTGTCCAATTACAACAAGTTTAGAAAATTTCTGGCATCCTTAATTATAGGAAAAAAAAAATACAAAATTAGTCATTATAGTTATTTGATTTGTAATTAGCTCATTGTGATATTAAATTGAATTCAAAGGTATTTGAAGTATGCACCAAAGAAATAATAATCCATACATAATCAAAGTTGGTTTATTGACTTAACAGATTCCGATAATGTAACACATTAGACTCAATAAAATTTTAACACGTGTCCTATTTATTTTAAGTTAGTGTCACACTTCAAAATCTGTTTAAGTCGATGGAAAAAATTTGATTGTAGAGAGTAAATTTTGTTTTGACGTTCCTTGGGGACCTCTGAATTTATTTTGATACTGCAAATAACTTATTGCAAATAAGATAAACTACATGAACTAATTTTACATTTTTCCCCCTAATTATATGAGATTCCGATCCTAGCCATGGTCTAATCATATTTTGGTTACTAACAATCTTAAGCTGGATCGATCCCTTCTTCCTAAACCCTTCTAGCTTCGTTTATAATTCAAAATTTCAGAAATTTTTTACAAAAGTTGGCATGGCTAAGTTAGCATTATTTATAATGTGTTTTACCCAGTAATTTTACAGGTTAAACCTGTATTTTTAAACAAAATCATAAAAAGAATTTCGATTGAGAGCGTGTTAAAACAAATGACGGTTTGAAAATGTGAAAAAATTAATGTTTTGAAACTGAAAGCAAGAGGTTGCGTCCTTATTTAAAAGAAAACTCTAATGATTTGTTTTTATTTTTATGAGCTCTGATAGCATGTTAAATCACTAATTATCAAAAAAGCTTAAGCAAATATATAGGAATGGATAAATGTAATCATTTAATATATATTCTAACATTTAATACAAATACATATACAAATTTAGGATTTAGTCATGAGAAAAAAATTGAAGTTTTACCTTTTTTTTTGTTTCGGTCATGAGAATTCACAATATGATTTAATGCATTAGGGATGCTTAGTTTAACAACGTATCGAATGGTATAAAACATTTAACAGTTTAGTAAACATTTACTTAATTAACTCAATCTCATCCTCGATCTTGGACATCCTAACTTCACTACATTACAATTCACGTACTAATATTAGACATGTCCTACACTAGGAACCCTAAAATTACTCATGGAATCTTAATCATGGTGACGTAAGCCTTAACCCTTGCCTTAAAAGTCCTAAATACCCATTTTTGACCTCATCAATCATTTACCCCAAGGGGTCGAACCACAAACATAGTCTACAAGAAAAGATGTTGGCACCACACGAAAATTCAACCAGAATTAATAGTAGCATTCTAGGACAATGACAATGCCAAAAACAAGACTAAGCTAAGAGTTTAACCAGAAATTTTCGTGTGAGGAGGGTAAAAACTTAAATAATAATAATAATTAATGAGAGAAAATTAATATTTGGGGTCTCCTTCATTAAAAAAAATTAAATATTTGTAGAGGATTGTTTAAAATTTTTGGAGAACTAGCTTTAGAGTTTGTTTGAGATTGCGTTTGAAAAATATAATTTTTAAGTCAAAAAGAGCTTTTGGGCAAAAGCTTCATGTTTAAGCTTTTAGTAAAAGTGCGTTTTAATTATTTTTAGGCTTTTTGGACCCTTAAAAGCGCTTTTAATTTTTTTAGCAAACGAAAACTTTTTTTTTTTTTTTTAAACTAACTTTTTGAGTGTTAAAAACACTTTTAAACCTCTCAAACACAATCTCAAACTGACTCTTAGCCTCTAAGCCATAAGCTAGCTCCACCGCTCTTGCCCGTGAATCTGTGATTAACATTTGCCCCGGAAGTATCCGTTCATATTGTCAAATTTCTATATCACGTTGGATTCCAAACTCTTTCTTAGAAGGTCCTATTTATGTCAGATCATAATGATGTCATTCAATGTGACTAAGATTAAGAATTGAAAAGATGAAGAAACAAGAGGCAAGACCAAAATATGTCATATATATCACGTTTCAATTTTCGAGCTTTTAGAAGTACGTAGTACTATAGATATGATTACAATTTACTTTCGTTTTCATAACGTGAATAACATGTTATTAACTTAGTCACTTCTAGTATGAATCAACTATGGTGGCTATAAAATAATACGCTTCAGGTCATTCTCACCCAAAAACCTTTTTACATAATGAATAGAGTATTATAAGGATTCAAACAAAATGACAAAATATGAGGGGGCTCATGTGACTACTGAAAAAAAAAAAAAAAAAAAAAAAAAGAAAACTTGTTTTTTTTTAAAAATTTTTTTTTGGGTTTTCCTTTTTTGACATTTCCGGAATCGCTGCCGCTAAAGTTATGTTTCTTGATGTTTTTCTTTAGACAGTAAATTCTAAGAGCATGTTTGTGATTGTACGTGGTTAAGAAATAAAGTCTTTTAAGTAAAAAAAAAAAACACTTTTTAGTAAAAATTTCTTTTTTTAAGCTTTTGTCAAAGTGCGTAAAAAAAAGTCAAAAAAATACTTTTAAAATTTTTTACCAAACATGCTAAAACCACGTTTTAGATATTAAAACTACTTTTTAAGCTCTCAAACGCAATTCTAAACATATTCTAAACATAACAAAGCAAACGCTAAGGAATTAAAAACAGAAAAACAAATTGTTGTTGTTTTTGGTAGAGGCCAAAAATATACCTAAGACTTCCTAATGTTTTTGTACAAAACGCCATAACCCTAGAATTCCTATCGTTTAGTTAAAAAGCGCAAGTAATATATAGTACTATCACTACAAAAAACACAATTTTTATTGACATAGGTTTACTGACGTGTCAGGTCGTCTGACACGTCAGTAAATCCTCCTGACGGGGCTTTCCTGACGTGTTTCGGTCGTGAAGAATGTGGGTGTCAGGAAATGGGAATTCCTGACGTGTCATTTTTGGCACGTTAGGAATTACTGACGTGCTAAATCCAACACGTCAGAAAATACTGACGTGTTGGATTTAACACGTCAGGAAAATTTTTTGACGTGTCAAATTTTGACACGTCAACAAATTTTCTGACGTGTCAAATTTTGACACGTCAGTAAATTTTTTTAATTAAAAAAAAAATCCAAAAAAAATTAAAAAAAGAAAAATTAATTTTTTTAATAATTTTAAATTTCCTGACATGCCAAAATTGACACGTCAGGAAATTTAAAATTATTTTTCTTTTTTTAAAATTTTTCTGGATTTTTTTTTCAATTAAAAATATTTTTTTTAGTCTGAAGAAGTACGTTTCTTCTTCCCCCAGCTCTCTCCCTGCTGCCTTCTTCCTTCCTCCATTTGCACTCTCTCTCTCTCTCTTCTTTCCTCCATTTTCAAAAACTCAAACCCAAAAAATCTTCAAAAAATCAAAAACCCAAATCAAAATATAAACTTTATCCTTCTTCCTTCTTCTCTTCAAATAAAAAATAAAAAATCTCTCAAATCAAATCAAAATAAACCAAATCAAAGCTTCTTCAAATCAAAAATCTCTCTTCTTCGATCCTCTTCTCTTCTCCTTTTTTTTTTTTTTTTTTTTTTTTTTTTTTTTTTTTTTTTTTTTTTTTTTTTTTTTTTTTTTTTCTGCTTCTCTTCTCCTTTTATTTATTTATTTCTGTTTATCTTCTTCGATCTTCTCCTTTTTTCTTTTTTTTTTTTC
>NC_081545.1:7825299-7852688 GCF_901000735.1 Corylus avellana | reverse complement strand
AGCTCCACCGCTCTTGCCCGTGAATCTGTGATTAACATTTGCCCCGGAAGTATCCGTTCATATTGTCAAATTTCTATATCACGTTGGATTCCAAACTCTTTCTTAGAAGGTCCTATTTATGTCCGATCATAATGATGTCATTCAATGTGACTAAGATTAAGAATTGAAAAGACGAAGAAACAAGAGGCAAGACCAAAATATGTCATATATATCACGTTTCAATTTTCGAGCTTTTAGAAGTACGTAGTACTATAGATATGATTACAATTTACTTTCGTTTTCATAACGTGAATAACATGTTATTAACTTAGTCACTTCTAGTATGAATCAACTATGGTGGCTATAAAATAATACGCTTCAGGTCATTCTCACCCAAAAACCTTTTTACATAATGAATAGAGTATTATAAGGATTCAAACAAAATGACAAAATATGAGGGGGCTCATGTGACTACTGAAAAAAAAAAAAAAAAAAAAAAAAAGAAAACTTGTTTTTTTTTAAAAATTTTTTTTTGGGTTTTCCTTTTTTGACATTTCCGGAATCGCTGCCGCTAAAGTTATGTTTCTTGATGTTTTTCTTTAGACAGTAAATTCTAAGAGCATGTTTGTGATTGTACGTGGTTAAGAAATAAAGTCTTTTAAGTAAAAAAAAAAAACACTTTTTAGTAAAAATTTCTTTTTTTAAGCTTTTGTCAAAGTGCGTAAAAAAAAGTCAAAAAAATACTTTTAAAATTTTTTACCAAACATGCTAAAACCACGTTTTAGATATTAAAACTACTTTTTAAGCTCTCAAACGCAATTCTAAACATATTCTAAACATAACAAAGCAAACGCTAAGGAATTAAAAACAGAAAAACAAATTGTTGTTGTTTTTGGTAGAGGCCAAAAATATACCTAAGACTTCCTAATGTTTTTGTACAAAACGCCATAACCCTAGAATTCCTATCGTTTAGTTAAAAAGCGCAAGTAATATATAGTACTATAGAGGTCCGTTCCAAGCCCTTCCCTAGTTGGCCCAAACAAAACTGCAATTGAGTGTTTGGTTTAATTGGAGATATAGCATTTAATGTGTTTGTACCTATTTTGGGAAGACATTTTTCAACAGAAAATTATCAGTAATCCTAGAATATTTAATGGTCTGATAGGATTGCTTTGAAATTTATTATGTTGTAATTGTTGAAATGTTTTGTCACTGAATTTTCAAGTAGGAAAATTGTTAGGTTTTAGTGTGTCGACAATTTTTTTGTGTCAAAATTGGGTTATAACATTTAGGATTAAGTTATGGGTCGGTCAAGGACATGGGAAAAAAAAAAAAAAAAAAAAATCTCTATGAATGTTGTCGATCGTCCAAGAAAGACTGATTGAAAGACTTAATCAGGATAAAATGACCATATCTTTTGATTTCAACATAAGATGAAAGCAATCTTGATGGCATTGAAAATATGAATCAAAGGGCTACAAATTCATTCTTCAATAGAACTTTATTCTACACTTAATTTATAGCATCCGTCTGCCAATAAAATTTGATCATTCAACTACATTTTTCCTTTTTCGTTTTTTTTTTTTTTTTTTTTTGCCTCTATTTATTTTCTGAAATTTGTGTTTTTTTCATTTCTTTCTGATTTTTTTGGAATTTTTTAATATTATATTTTATAAAGGGTATTTTTTTTTCTCATTTTGAATTGCATAAAATGACCACTATACCCTCCAAAATTAGGATTTAACATAAGAAAGTAACTGAAGTGGGACATTATATTCACTGCCAAAGAAAAAAAAGAAAAAAAGAAAAGAAAAAAGGGCCCAATTAGTGACGTTTGGGATAGTGAAGTTTTGAAAAAGGTCATTGAAATGCTATGTTTTACTGTTCAAATTACACTATTTATAAAGTAGTGACATTTAAATAGTGTTACTATTCACGCGTTGAAATGTGTCATTTGAACAGTGTGTTATTGTTCAAACTACACTAAGTAATTTTTGAAAAAATTGGCGCTCAAAATTTGCATTTATAACAACGACATACACCCCAAAACTTCAAAATTTATCAATTCAATTCACCTAATGTTTCAAAAATTTAATTGTGTTGGGGGTTTTTCAATTCAAACCTCAATGTTTAAAAATAGGCAATATACCTCTCTAATGTTTCAAAAATTTTCAATTCAGACCTTCCGTTATTAATTTTCGTCAAATTTGACGGAAATCTATGAAATTACGTAATTACCCTCAATGCTTTTTTTTTTTTAAAAAAAAAAATTTCGTCCAATTAAATGGAAATTAGTAATTGAGGGTCTGAATTGAAAATTTTTGAAACATTAAAGAGATACATTGTCAATTTTTAAACTTTTAGGTTCGAATTAAAAAATTCCTGAATCTTAATGGAGGATAAAGTGAATTTAACCCTAATTTCTTCTAAAGAATAAAATAAAATCGGAATAGAACAAACATCTTGTTAATGGCATCTAATGTAATCCAACAACTTTTGATGGTTCACATTCACAAATGAATTTATAGTTAATATTGGTACTATGTTTCATAGGGTTGCTTTACACATCCAGCTAAGTGGGTTGTTTTGGCATTAAGACCTATTATATGTTACATTTCATTCCAGCTAAGTTGATTAGAAAAGGAAATGTATAAGAGATGTACAGAAGATGTAGGAAGATCATTTATGTTCCTATATCTACAAATTTAGTCCATTGATAGTCAAGGAATGCTCTTTGCAGCTCTAGTTAGAACAGGACAACTCCATCACATCGAACTATATATATATATGTCAGAAATAGATAAGACCAAAAAGGCTATTAATTAAGATGTTAGCTAGCTAGGGTGAAGACCAGCAACTGTGAATATTAATTTATCAACTACTTCAATAAACAAATAAAACAACAAAGTATTGGCAATACTGCCAATACATTAGTCGCATCAAACCGGCCAATTAGTGTAAACAGGCGGCAAATTAATAACTTATATATGTAAGAAAATTGTTAGAATATTAATCAGAATATTCTTTGTATTTGGCCTTTATTTATTTAATTTTTTTTCTAAGGTTTATTCTCTTCTTTATTTAGTATAGCCTGTATTGGGTTCTCTTGTTCACCCCTCCTAATCCATCTCTGTAAATATCACTAAATGTAATACAATTTTAATTATACTTCAATTTATTCAAGATGTAGCCCATGCCTAATTCTTCTTTTCTCTTTCTCTCTCTGCTTCCGCTCTCTCTCTTGCATGACAGTTTTTCATCATAGTAGGTTTAGAGAAAATGTCATATCATATGATTTTGATATCAAATGGAAGCAAGCTTGGTGGTGTTGGAAAGCCGATTAGAAAATCCAGAGTCATATATGTTTCATGAAGGTTTGTCAATTCTAACATTTACTTGGTCAAAACGAACTTCAAAAAGGAGATTTTAGAGTTGGAAAAAAATGAGCATTCCAACTGTCAATTCAAACTGAACTTGGAATGAGGTGATTCAAGGAATTGCAGTAGTGCGTATTTTAAATCTCAATTCACACTAAACTTGGAACGAGTCAAAATTTTTACTAGTTCGAACTAGTTACAACAAAATTTCTAAACCCACCTTTTTTAGTTTTTTAATAGGGTTTGAGAAAAGTTGTAATTTTTGTTGTTTTTAGGAAGAAAAAAAAAATGCAAAATCAGTTCTTGTGGTTACACTGATTTGCAGTAAGCTCGATCTATGTGGTAGTAAAATGTTTTCAGAACTCCCTGTGATATGCAAAAATAACAATTAAAATGATCCATGCACCCAACTTCCGTCTAATTTTTTGACGAAAACCGTCAAATGCAAAAATATCCTATTATATATTTCTATGTAATAACAAAGCCACAAACAAGAGACAATAATTTATTTACGAGGTTCCTGTCGTTTTTTTGTGTCTTCTATATTTCTGGTGTATAAATTAAAGACCTTACAAGTGTATATAATGCACTCTTGGACCACTCTTTATTGGACATATTAGCTTAATGGTGTATCAAACTCATTCTCACATTTCCAAGAATGGCGAGCTCCTCACAAAGAAGAAAAATATTCAATTCAAGATTATGGGATAATATATTATTTGATTTTATGTCACTTTCCCAACAAACCAGAAACAACTAGGAATTAAAATATATTGATCATAAAACTAGTTTGCCTTGAAACAATTAATTTCTACTTCACAACCATACATCACTTCGTACTGAGAAGGCTGCTAGAGTACAAAATAGCCAGTACAAGCAGAAGCAACATTGGAATATATTTGTTTAATCAGTTGAAGCCCTCGTGTTCCCCGTCCAAGCCATATAGGCACATGAATTCATCAAATACCGGAGATAAATATTCAGTTTCCATAAATGGCTCTAGGAAATCATTTGGAATGTAGGAATTATCTGCCGAAAATGGCTGTGGCCAAAAATCACCACTGATCTCTGCATATGCTTCTGAGGAAGTAACATTATCGTCTGCCGCCATATTTGTGCTAGTTGCAGCTGCAGTATCTCTGGTGATGGAAGAGAATTCACTTGAGGAGAGTTGTGGGGATGATGGTGAGCTATCAATTATGATTTGGGAAAGATTGTTTGAGTTGAGCTTCTCCTCGTACAAACCATAAGGGCAGAAGAATTCATCAAATAGTACTGGAGATAAATATTCAGTGTTCATAAATGGCTGCTCTAGTAGGAAATCACTCGACACAAAGGAACAATCTGTCAAAAATGGCTCTGTCCAAAAGTTACCACTCGTTTCTTCATATGCTTCTGTGGAAGTTGCAACTGCAGTGTCTTTGGAGATGGAGGAGGATCCACTTGATGATGGTTGTGGGGAGGATGATGGTGAGCTATCAATGATTTGGGAAGTTATTTGATTTGCAAGACAATTATTTGGCTGCAGCTTCAGTCTCTTCTGTCGTTTTTCACGAGGGGCAAGATTGTTTGTGTTGTGTTTTTCTTCATTTGAGATTGATGAGTTCTGTCTTTCGCGTTTCTTGAGGTTCGTGTGCCAATGATTTTTAATCTCATTGTCTGTTCTTCCCGGCAGTTGTGCAGCAATGATAGACCATCTGCAAGGAAAAAGGACAATTGATGATTTAACATGGTATCAAATAGACCATGTGAATTACATCAAACATGCTTTACAACATAACATATGTTAGCAATATTATGTGATCATATGTCATGTAATTGAATATGCCTGATGATATATGCCTTATGTTTTCATAATTTTGTTGAGAAGTTTAATGCAATTAGAGCATACCTATTCCCCATTGATTCGTGTAATTTGATGATAGTGTCCTCTTCTTCCTTGCTATAGTTCCCTCTTTTGATGTTTGGCCTCAGATAATTCATCCATCGAAGTCTGCAACTCTTCCCACACCTTGACAGACCTGAAATTAATTTTGAACTTTTCTGAGGCTGTATTCCACATTGGAGTTCAATTTCAATCATGTTTACACATGATTTCTTGCAATTATAGAAGAAGAAGATGAAAACCCTTGTTGACTAAAGAAAAGTAAATATTTGAGCCTCCAGCAATAGAGGCACAAGTAGCTTTCTGAGAGGGGATAAAAAGCCAAGCTGGAAGAGATGACCCATGAAAAAGAACTAAACTTGGAGATCGATTATGAAATCCAAAATGAATATTCTTTGAATCCACCATTTTCATGAAATATACTAAAAGTAGTAAGAATTTCCACTGAATATCTTAATTATATAATTACCTGCAAACTTGGGAAGCTGCCGCCAATTCCAGCAGCCGTACCTAGTAACATAAGCTGTTAGCTTTCTGTCTTCCTCTTCTGTCCATGTTCCTTTCTTCAATCCATTTTTATCACAGCTCGGAGTTCTCACCATCTCTTCCTTTCTTCTTCTTCTTCTCTCTCTCTTTCTGACTTTCTTCCCAGTGAATTTGAAACTCTTGGGGTGCCACTTATTTATACCATCTCCTTCAATTCAGACCAAACGTGTTTCATGGCAGATATAATTAATATTGGCAATTTGCAATAAAAATAAAGCGATATTACATAAAATAAAATAAAAGGAAAGAAAAACAAAGTGGGTCCCTCCTAGAAGATTGACTAGAAGCTCGTTTTTTATGTTATACTATTTGTGGCACAAAAGGTTGCAACTACTAAGGCATAACTGCCACCTTCGACGAAACCTGATACCAGGTTCCTCGAACTACATATATCAACACGTTATGAATCGATGTCAGTGGACTCATATATCTCCATGTGGATCAGCTAATATCAACATGTTTTCCATAACATTTACTTGGATTAGTCAATTGAATATATATAATTGTTCGAATTAACTTTAATTTACCCCCTATTAAGCAAGCCCAATCACGAGCGTGTCTAAATAAATTTTGAATTGTCGGACGAATTACTCCGTAGAACAAGTGAATACTGTTCAAATTGATAAAAATTTTGTACAATTTAGAACAACTGAGGAGATTCTTTTCTATCGACAGGATTAATTAGATCAACCACCGGCCACAAAAAAAATCAAGCACAGTAGGCCCAGGACGCTGCTGGTGTAAAATCAAGACAAATTAGGACAAAATAAGAAAGCGACAACTCAAATCGATGAAATTGATTGCGTGGGCTAGTTAACGTTGTTTCTAAGATTATTGGAGATCTTATATATTTATATCAGCCAATGGGAATATTGGAGGAAAAGTATTAATTATCCCAATTTCAAGCCAAAATATATATTATCTATGGAGAATTAATGCTGGCGACTAACAGACAAATAAAATAAGTGGAAATAAATACTTATTATACAAATAAAATATCAAGTTTATTGGACTACCCTACTATAATTTTAAGTGGCTGGCTCCTTTATTAGGTCATCCACTTTAGCGGTTTCAAAAGAGGCTTCAACCTTTTCCGAGCAACTTACAAAAAAAAAAAAAAAAAAAAACTTTTTACCAGCAATTACACCAAGTAATTAGAAAGGTATCTTAATTAATTAAAAAAAATTAAATGAATAATACCTTAAACACACGCGATGCGAAACTTAAATTGCATATAATTATTAGAGCAGCCTTCATCGAGAAAACAGGTACAAGGCCCCTATTTGTCGCAAGCAACTTAGGTTGTCCTATTTATGAGATTGCCCAAATTAAGTATAGTTCGGACCGTAAATTTTAAAAGAGCTCAATCCAAATGATACATGGTAATCTAATTAGATTTCGAAAGAAGACTATGTACTTATTCTCTCTATACAAGAATAATCAAATTACGTGTAATTCAGGCAAGGAATTTCAAAATGTCTCGATCTGGCCGGCTAAAATTCCTTCAAAATGTCCTGATCCGGCTAAAATTCCTTCAAAATGTCCCCATGGGTCTAAAAGGGAGTACGTGTAATTCAGGCAAGGAATTTCAAATTGTCCCTTTGCCTGAATTACAAAATGTCCCGATCCGGCTAAAAGGGCGTACGTGTAATTCAGGCAAGGAATTTCAAAATGTCCCGATCGATCCGGCTAAAAGGGAGTCCGTTTTCACGTTAAATGTGAACATAAATATGTTCTTACGTACGTATAGTTTGAATCACGTGTAACCGTGTATAGGTCTTGGGTCAATAAAGAGTCTTCGAGACTAAACTCTGACAGACATCGGATGGAATCATGGATCCAACGGCTCTCAGGAATATTGGTGGGGCCCGTCCAACGTAATGTGGGGACCAATAAAAATGTGTTTCTGATGTTGGTTCTTTGACTTTCCGTGTCTGAAGATTTGACCAATTTCACACTGTGTCTCTGACAGCAGTATGGAAAGTTGGGGAGGAGGTTTCGAAAAGGCAAAGGGAAGTGGTCATTAAAGCAAAGAATGGGACTTTGAAAAGACTTCAGAATGTGTCGAGAGTCTTCTTCTAAATTATAAACAATTTTCTAAAAAACAATTCAAATGCAATTTAATGGATTCACATTTTTATGACTTAGCAACAAGGGAAATGAAAAAAATTTGTACATGAATTCACATGTATGACGTTAATATGTCATAATCTGTCTTTGTTTTGTTTTTGTAATTTTCCATGATCAATTTTCTAGAACATTTTAGTATGAAAGGTAATTTGTATTCTTGTGTTAAATTCAAATCGTATTGAAATATATGTATAGAATTATATAAATCAATCCTAATTCAACTAATCTCCTATCTAGCACTTGAATCAACCTTTATTTTTTTTTTCAAAAAAAAAAAAAAAAAATCAACCTAGTAGTATAGAAATAAAATGAAAAATGAGTATTTAGAATTATTCTTAATTTAAAGGGTCATATTCCTTAATTCTATTTCACTAATTTCATGTTGAGTTTGTATCAAGTTTGTAGGTCTTATTTAAAATTGTCAACCCTAAATGTCGTGTATCAAAATTAAGCCAAATCAAGGCATACGTATAAGGCTATATAGGTTAACTCTAACTCAAATCCATTTAATTAAAATAGTTAAATCCTTTATTTATAATTCATTAATCAGATTCACAAGTTGTGTCAAAAATTGACAACTCTAACTAAAACACGATAATTAGTTGTTGTTTTTTTTTTTGACAAATGCTCAATCATAACAATTTTTCGGGTTTTATGTTATATATATATATATATTCTCATGGGATCGGAGTACCACAATCATCATCCTTTATGAATATATATATATATATATATATAGAATTATGTAAGTTAATCTTAATTCAACCAATCTCTTATTAGCACTTGAATCAACTTTTATTAAAATAATAATAAAAAATCAACCTAGTAGTATAGAAATAAAATGAAAAATGAGTATTTAGAATTATTCTTAATTTAAAAGGTCATATTCCTTAATCCTATTTCGCTAATTTCATGTTGAGTTTGAGTCAATATATATATATATATATATATATATATACACATTCTCATGGGATCGGAGTAGCACAATCATCACCCTTTATGCATATGGAATTTCTTTTTATTATTTAAAATTTTACGAATGATGTGAAAATAGCATTCACGTTGTGTGCCCAAAGTATTCAAAGTTTAATTGTTTTCTTGCAGACTTTATCAATTAATTTTCCAAACAAGATAAATTGACCCAAGACCAAGTTATTATGATTTTTTTTTTGTTTCTTTTTTGGGGGGAAGATATGATAGACGAAATAAGAACAGTCATTCCGCATGACAAAATTTTAAATGATCATATATAATTGATTTGGGAGGAATTTAGGGATCCATCTACAATATGTCAAAATGAAGTACTTCTCCACAAATTCTACGACATCATTGAAACCAGAAACTATTTTAAGCCCATTTTCAACTTCCCATTATTAATTTTAGGGGAAATTATTCTTTCCCTCAACGAACTACCATGCGATGACTATTTCCCCCATAAACTACCAACTTTACATTATGACCCCATCAAACTATTATTTTGTTATCAAAACCCCCTTCCATTAGTCAACTCCGTTAAGTCAGACGGTCAACCATACTGTTCACGATACTGTTTCGTCAGTCAATGACACTATTCATGGTACTATTCACGCACGTGATGGGTTGACCGTCCGACTTAACTGCATTGACTGACGGAAGGTAGTTTTTTATAACGAAACGGTAGTTTAATGGGGTCGTAATGTAAAGTTGGTAGTTGATGGGGGGAAATGGTCATTGTATTGTAGTTCATGGGGAGAAAGGATAATTTCCCCTTAATTTTATGTTTCTCGGTCATATTCAAGAATTGTTAGGAATATTTTTTTGTTTTTGGGTCAGTCCTGTTAAGTTGCCTTATTTAAATTCTTTATGTTGGTTAGAAATTAAGATCCTCTATAATTTATTTTATTCTAAGTATCTAGAATATTCTTATCGGATAAAGTTAGGATTTTTAACTTTCATGATTAATGTTAAATCATAACGTATCTAAAAAACTTAAGCTAATAAGAAATTATTGATTTAATATTTGGAAAATGCTCCATTTTCTCTCCTGTTCTTTTCACGTACTCCGTCTTATTAAAATCGTCATTGAATTTATGGGATTCATGTGGGTTCCACACATCACGCCACATCTCACTCTATCTCTATTTTAGATCTGTCATAGTTTTGAAAATTTGTCTGTTCTTAATAGTTACATCTTCAAAGTTTCATATATATCTTCTCAATGTTCATATTCTTAAAATTTAATCATCTTTCTCTAAGGTTCATATTTTTCAAAATCTGTCTTTTTGTAATGATCATACTTTTCAATTTTTTTTTTTTTTTTTTGTCTAACCGTTATATTATTCAAAATTTGTCATTTTTAACAACCATATTTTTTAAAATTCACGTAGAGAGGTAGACTATGATTTAGATAAGAGAAAGAAAGAGAGCAGAGAGGAGAGGAGATGAGAGAAAAGAAGGAAATTAAAAAACATTAATAATCAAGAGAGAATGATATAGAATAAAAAAAAAAAAAAATTTGTTTTACGGTTGGTGAGTATAGAGAACGCTATAGCAGCTCAACAAAATCTTTTGCTAAAATAGCTAGCCGGATGCGGGTGATTTTTCATTCAAAATTTCCCCATAACCTAACATGCATGCATGAATTCTCTGAATAATTTAGCTAGGTCAACCTGGAAAGCCTTCTTGCTGAAATTATTAAATCTCAAGTTGTAAGAGAAAGAACAAAAAAAATTGTTAGATTCAGTGTTCATCCCTCGTGCATGCATGTGTTTTTTTACTTGTATATTCTCTAGTCAAATGAATACAGATTCATTGGATAAAGAGCTAAGATCATCATATCCTGTCTCTTTCCATCATCATCCTCGATCGATCCCGTGTTGAACTCAACAAATTGTGATTATAAACTCTTTAATTTATATAAACAAAAAATAATAATAATAATAATAATTATTATGATATAATATGCTAGATTTTACTGGCAACTGTATATTCTTTATATTAGAAGTAGGTCAAGCACGTTGCTGAATTATCATTATCTTATTATGCAGTGGGAACAAGGCATGCACTGGGAACTTGCAGACGATGATCAAACTTGACCATATTTTTTTCTAGCAGGTTAAAAGAACTCATTAAAACCCATTACAATAAAGATTTTAATAACGTATTTAAAAGTCCATGTTAAAAAAGAAAATGAAAAAAAAAATTAAAATACATATAAGTAATTATAAGAATATTACCAAGTTGGAAGCAAAAATATTAGGAACAAAGGAAGAGGCAAGCAGCCTTGTACTTTGAATATAATGAGATAGAGGCCAACACCCAACGTCCATTGTTGACTTATTATCTTATATAATTAATGCAAGACTTGATTTTTTTTTATTGGTGCATCTCCCATTCAAGAGTTTACATTATATTTTTCAACTTTCCCGCGTAGGGTTATAATTAAATTAAGCATTCACTATAAATTCAACTTTCCGCGTAGCGGTATAAACTATATATTCAATTGATCATGTAAACAACTTGACTCGATTGGTATAAACTTGACTCAAGTTTATTAGATCATTTATTAAATGAAATGAGCTCTAACATAAATTTAGCCGAACACGACTCAAGTTTATTAGAAAGATATATAAAAGAGAATTATCTTTCTAATATAATAGATATAACTCGAGTTCTTAACAATATTGAGGTGTATTTATATAAATGCCGTGATTTTTTCTAGTAGCGTTTTATAAACAAATGACCCAAAAATATAATTTATGGTGTTTAGAATAAACACCAAAAAATAAATAAATAAATCCAGAAAAGATCTTTTTTTTTTTTTTTTTTTTTTTTTTTTTTGTAGTGTCTTGATATAGATATAAGTGTACATAATATGTGCATGTGTCTTTTTTACTTTTTCTTTTTTTGAAGTGAATTCCTGACTTTCGTTCAAGAAAATCAAATCATACAACTTTAACATCACGAAGAAATTAATACAGATCTTTCATCCAAATTTCCTTCACATAATTCTGGAGAGCTGCCTTCGCCAGCATATCATGGGCCCTACTTGTGTGTCTAATATATATAGAATGATAATTGTTGTAAAACATATATATAAATCGAGATTAGATTATTTAAGATTTTAAATAAGGTCAAAAGATATAATATAAAAATTAGAAGATTTATTATTTTTAACAGAAGTTAAATTTGAGATTATCATAAAGTTAGATACTTTGTTCAAACTGAATTTATTTATTTATTTTTAATGAAATCGAATTTGTTCACAAGTTGCTGAAATAACTTATTTATTTTTATATAAAGTGAATACGGTCATATTTGTTTAGATTTTCTTTGATAAATTATACTAATAATTAGTTAATTAATTATTTTTAAGATTATATCATTCAAATTAATTAGATAAATTAAATTAATATCATCAATCTTATATTTGTCATAAATCCTATATATATATTGTCATGCATGTTAATTGTGAATTTGATAGAGTAGGAAGCTTCTCAATGTGTGGCTAAGGGCTTGTTTGAGTGTCCATTTGAGGGGTTTAAAAGTACGTTTTAATACTCAAAAAGTTCGTTTGAAAAAAAAAAAAAAAAAAAAAAGGTATACATTTTGTAAAACAAATTGAAAGTGCTTCTTTTAAGGGTAAAAAAAAAAAACTAATAATAATAATAAATAAAAGGCCAAAACCCACTTTTGACAAAAATTTAAAAATGAAGCTTTTGCAAAAAAAAAAAAAATGTTTTTTTGACTTAAAAGCTCTATTTATCAAACACAATCTCAAATATACTCTAAGTACACAAAGAACTTATTTACGACACTTCCCTATATCTAGCTACTCAAATCGTCCTATTAGAATTTTTATGGTGTTCTTTTTTTTTTTTGTGTTTTTTTTTAAGACTAACAACTAAGGATCGGGATTGGCTCAATTGACTGACTGAATTGCAGCTTATCCAAACCTTACATAAAAGAAGGTCCTATCAAACAGCTGTTCAAGCAATTTGAGTCTTTTTTGTAGATGCAGACTCAAGTGTATTTTTCAATGTGAAAGTAATTTAGAAAAAAAGTTTATATACGCTATCAAACTATTATTCAATTAATAATGTATTCTTCAAACTTTAAATTGACAGCATGTCCTCTCAAACTAACAAAATTGTTGATATCTCTAATGACAAAAACACCTTTAATAAAACTTTTTATTAAAAAAAAAAAAAAAAAGAAACAACAAAGCCCCCTGTGTTCGTTGCCATGCATGTGTGAAATCCAACAATACAATGTTCACTTAAACTATCACTCAATTAAGTGATTAACGTCCCTTCAAAATTTAAATTGCAATAATGTTCTTTCAAATTATCAAAAATTATCAATGATCCCCCAATAATAAAAATACCCTTAATAAAAATTCTAAAAATTAAAATCTACAACTAAAAAATAAAATAAAATAACCCAACTAGGTCCCCTTGGTACGTTTCTCGCCAAGTGTCATGGTCCACAAACTCTATATCGTAACCATCCGAATGGGGATTGATATAAAAGAACAATAGATCGAGAGAGATGAAGTCTATTGGCATATTCATAAAAAAAAAAAATTCAACTCCTAATATTCTTACTTTTTATATTACATCAATAACTTTTTATTAACATTTAAATAAAAAAATCATTACAAAATAAATTTTATTTTAGTTTTTTATACCAAACATTCATACTTTTTTACGATGATCCTCATCCTCCTTATCAAGAATAGTTGTACAAATTCTGTACGGCCCCAAAAGAAAACGAGAATTCAGAAACCGATGCGAAGGCGGTGCTTCTCCTCAAGTAAAAATACGTCATGATTATGTGGGAGTTCGCAGGAACAAAGCATCGAGCAGGTGGTGGGCGGTATCTGCTTTTACCAAACTCATCCTTTTCTGAAACCGGCAGCTTGGACTGGAGAATTTGTCAAATTAATGACTCAAGTCTTACTTCGGTGTTCTTTGTGCATTTCAATTTAGACTTTAGATTAATTCAACTGCGGAACTAGAAGTTTTAGTTTGAGAGATAAAATTTGTAAAACAAAATATTTAGGGGGACAAAAATAATTTTTAATGTCTATTTTATTTTTTTGGACCACCTTAGGCCTTAGGGGGGGATGGTTACGGGGAGGGGAGGGGGGAGGGGATATGCTTTGGAGAAATACAAGGGTGACATCTATCATTATTTTTGTATTTATATGGTCACGGGTGGTTTCACGAACAAGGTGGCTCAGTCACTCTCTTTTCTTTCTTTTTTCATCTTTTTGGTTATTGAATTTATAAGAGTATTTTTATCTTATTGAAAAAATTTTAATTTTTTTTTTTTTTTATCTTTTTGTTGATTTTAGAGAACATTTTGACAATTTTTTTTATAATTTAGAGAACCTTGTCGCAATCTAAAATTGTACGTGAACTTTTTCCAAGTAACCACTTTTAGGTTTGCCCCCTAGTGGGTTTTGAATGCTACATGTTTATAGCCTTATAGGTTCTCCGTAGCACTGGTCCTGGCTTCGCACCTTCTTATCCAAGTGAGTCTCATTAAAATCTTTTCGTATTTCACTAATCAAATTAATTATAATTCGAACAACCAATTACAAAAGATATAGAAGTTATTCAACCCGCCAATTATAGAAGATGCTGATCCAACACTCAACTCTGAATACGATTTCTAGTGACCAAACTCAATGATCTTTAGCCAGCATGCAGCCCTAGTTTCACAATTCAGAAAACTAGGGCAAAGCTAGGACAAGTATTGCATTTAAGGGGCTCCTTGTGGTCGTACAAACTACTATCTATTATAGTAAATAACCTAGAATTACAAGGAAACACACCCAACCACGTAATATGTGACAAATTGTATATGTATATTTTAAACAAAGGGTAGGGGTGATCAATTGTGGTTATTTTATCTGGGGTGACGATGATAGCATCTACTCGCTATGAATTGCTCAGGAACGGCCTCGACAACGAAAACTACAAGCACTCTTTCAAGACTATTTGAGCCATAACTCGACCCAGTCTTGCAAGAACATCAGTAGAACTCAAGGTAACTAATATTATGTAAGTGATTCTCCATTGTGGAGAGTCAAACCTATGCCTTAATACATATCCAATATCATAGAGATTTCCTTGGGATCATTGAACCACCGCCACTAGTGTTAAGTATTTTTTTTTTCTTTTTTGATAATTACATAATCGGTTTTGAATTCGCAACACCACTTGCATATTATTGTTATGGAAGGAGGAAGAGTCCTTGTTAATGTCATTTTGAAGGGTTTTTTTTTTTTTTTTTTAGTTTGAAAAAATTATTTTGATGTGTGACATAAAAATGAATTTTTGTGTGTGTGTGTTTTTAAGAGTATATTGTGTTTGAATTGTTAGTTCACATTTTTATTTGAGAAAAGAAAAAAAAAATGCAGTCCTTTGAGTAAAAAAAATTAATGATGTAAACTCAAGATCTTTGAACTCTCACCCTAAATTCTGGTAACGGTATACTGATAGTTATGTGTATCAAGTATCAACTAAAGAAGTTGAATGTAATAATCGTTTAAGAAAATACAATAATCAAGATCTAGTTGTGCAATTTGGTGGCAATGGGTCTCAATGTTAAAGGGTACTAGATCGAACTTTAATGCACTACTCTAATCAATGTGATTCTTAGTCCCTAAGATTGCATGATGCTTTTTTATTTGGGAAAAATGTAAAATTAGTCATTGTGGTTTACATGATTTACAATTAACTCTATATGGTATCAAAATGAACTCAAAGGTCCCTGAGGTATGTCAAAAATATAATTTTGTCTCTACAATCAAATTCCGTCTACTAATTTAACAAATCCCTTTAATATGACATTGACTTAAATATGATATGTATCACAATTATATTGGCTCTAATGTTTTATACTATTAGAATATGTTAAGTCAGCGAACGGAAGTTAACTATAGAGACTAAATTATTTTTTTAGCATGCCTCAGGGACCTTTGACTTCATTTTGATACCACAAGGAGTTAATTGTAAATCAGGTAAACTACAAGGACTGAATTTACATTTTTCCCTTTTTACTATTTTTTTTTTTTTAATGTTTTAATGTGATGTAAGGGTAAAATTTATTTTTGTATTTTGATGAGTAATTTTTATTTTTATTAGTTTAATAAATAAAAAAAGTAAAAGATAAAAAATAAAAATTTTAACAATGGTAGCCGACTCGATCTAGAGGATTTTAATAATCGTGGGCGGGTTAGGGTTTGCGATTTTTTTTGTATTTTTTTTTTTATTTTCATTTTTTGTTTGTAAAATTGTGAACACCGAAACAAAAAAGTTTTGAAATTATGTTTAAATGATTTAGGAAACAGACAACAAAATTGGGAAAACATATTTGGGAAAGTGAATTATATTTTCAAAAAATTGAGTATTTTTCAAAATTCATGTTTGGTGAGAGTGGTTTTTTATGGGTTTTTTTTTTTTTCCCCTTGTTTTCCTTTTCTCCTTCACGACAACTTCATCCCCTCTCTTCCTCCCCTTTCTTCATTCTTTTGCACAAGAGAGAGCAAGGTAGAGAGAGAGAAATAGAGAACAAACCTAACAAAGAGAAAGAATGAGCCGTAGAGAGAGGTGGTCTGGGTGGGTGTTTTTTTGTTGTTTTTTTTTTTTTTCTAATTTAAAAGGTGGGAAGGGGCGACCAGTATAGTTTTTTTCCTTGGGCGTTACCATCGGGGTTTCCACCTCCTGTGGAATGTCCGGTTTGAGCCATAGCTACTGTCTGGAAAGGCGAGCTCGTCATCACAATCTCACAAAAGTGTGAGCCAATCTGGGTGGGTGTTGGGTGTTGATAAAGTTGTGACTAGAACGGAAACTAAGCCATCGTTTGAGCCAACTCAACCTTCTGTACTAACCTCAATTTAAGTCGGATAAATGCAAGCCAAAACATGAATTAAAAAAGCATCACTCTTGAAAATTTGAAAACCTCAACAACTCCTAATTTTCATTGATGCAAGGAAATAAGAATCGGCATCATTCTTTAGGAGAATCTAATGCAGTTGGTGCAATTAATATTGATGGGATTATGGGACGAATTTTCTCCACAATTTTCAATAGTCTTCGTTGTCATGCTTGGAAACATTTATGAGGATACGACTATATGGGATTTTCTCCTAAAATATCGTTTGGTTCATTTTGCATAACCAAAAAAAAAAAATCAAGCCTGGATTCTAGATCCAGCTTTTAAGACTGAGCCATCATGATTATGACTGAAAGGTCCTTTCCTAGTCTACCCTGTTCTTCTTCTTGCAGTGAGATTGGTGTCAGAATTCTTTGTACTGTATTTTTATGGCGGACTTTCAGAAATGTTCCAGTGCAGGCCCCCAACCAAACATGTATGAATGTTTCTGTTTTTAATAATCCAAATAAAAATAAAAGAAAAGAGATTTTGATCTGGCGGTAAAAGAAAAAAAATGAAAAGTGATGATCCTTTATCTTCTCTGATCCTTGTTCGGTTGATTTCAGACCATTAATAAAATCATTACGGTGACAGTCTTCGTTAGTTTTGAAGACTTCAATGTTTAGCGTTCGAAAGTGATTAGTTAGAATTAATGAAAAAAAATTCATATGATTGATTTGAATTAAACATATAATATTTTTCATCTCTATAGTATTTTATGTTTTTATCTGACATGTCAATTTTTGATTGAAAGCTAAAAAATGAAATTTTACATCATATTCTAATAGAAGGGACTCTCAAGAAGGATAGGTAGACGTACTAATACTTTTTGAAAAATATTATGGGTCAATAAGTTTTCTATATTTGGTTCATATTTCCTTACAATTAACTATTGGATTTATAGACTTATGTAGATCTCACATAAGTTAATGGTAGACCCCATAAATCCAGATTCGGATCCCCTAAAATTTCAGATTGAAGCCATTCATTTTCATCTAAGAGCCATTATTCAGCCATGTGTCCCACTACTAATAAAATAATTTAATAATGATGATTATTAATATCATTAATATCATTAAAATATTATTATTATTTTATTAGTGGTGGGACACTTGACGGGATAATGACTCTTGAATGAAAATAGATGGTCTGAATCTGAAATTTCATAAACTAGAATTCTCTTAGGAATTCCGGGGAATCCGAATCCTACAAATCTAATAGTTGATTGTAAAAAAATATGAACCAAATATTTAAAAAAAAAAAAAATTATTAAGTCTAACATTTTCTCATATTTTTAATAGTATAAAAAAGAATAATTAATTGTCTAACCTCTTTCGTAGGTAACCGATGGACTACATATTTAGAGGTAAAGGGGTGATTGATTAGCCTACTAAACTTCCATAATTGGACCACTACTTTAAAGCTCTCGGAGTAGCTGCTATCACCTCTTTAGACACCCACCCTCATGTGGTGGTTAGAGACGAGAGAATTTATGCAAATTTATTTTAGCTAACATGCCACATAAATGTTATGTATGGATGGCATCACTCATTTTATAACTATTTTTAGCATATATAAGGGATTAGGATGGATTATGTATATGGTTATAATCAACGTGAAATATTTAGTTAGTTATATTAAAAGGGTATTTTTGTCTCATTAAAAAGTAAAAAAAATATAAAAGGGAAACTTCACTTACTTATCTCAAACTTTCGCGCTTTTTGCAGAAACTCTCCCATTGTTCAAAAACTCTCACTTTCATTATCAAATTTTTAGTTTCATTCACTTTGCCCCTTCCATTAGGATTTTCTGTGAAATCCTAATGGTTCGGTGTTAAATTACTAAAGTATCCTTATTTTTTATTAAAAAATATATTTTTTAAAAAAACTCTTGACCCGTGGGTTTACTGATGGATCTAATATACCCATATTGTGACCCACGGGTCATATTATTATTATTATTATATTAAAAAAAAGAAAAAATAGAAGAAGAGGGGTATTATGCCGACCCACCGGGGGGTCGCAAGTGACCCGCCGGTGGGTCACTTGTGACCCTCTGTTGGGTCACAAGTGACCCCCGGTGGGTCTTGTGACCCCATTGTCACTTTGTGACCCCCGGCAACGGGGTTCACTTTTTTTTTTCTTTTTTTTTTTAATATAATAATTTTTTTATTTATAAATAAGGGTAAATTTGAAATTTTTTAAAAAAATTAGGGGTATAAAGGACTTTTACTTATTTGACCGTTTGATTTAACTGCAAAATCCTAACGGAAGGGGCCAAGTGAAAGAAAATAAAAATTTGATACATCAAAGTGAGTTTTTGAACAATGAGGAGTGCCTACAAAAAACACGAAAGTTTAGGGGGAATAAGTGAAATTTTCCCAAAAATAAAAATACTTTTCAAATACAATTAATTGAATACTCGTTCATTTGAACTGGAGAGAGGATAATGTTCAAGTTAAACTATGAGATAAACAATTTTTCTCTTATTTATCATTATTATTATTAATTTTTCGCAATAAAAAGCAAGGTGGACTTTTATCCTTTCTACGAAACCACAGTATAAGAGAAGATTCACTTCATGTAGGGATGTACATTAAGAGCATGTTTGAGATTGCATTTGAAAAATAGAGCTTTTAAGTCAAAAATGTTATGAATGCATTCATGCATTTGGTGGATGACCATTTAGTTCTATCTCTTGGAATTCTACACATTCATGTCATCTTTTAAAATTCCTATAACATCCATGTAATAAATTGATTAACCCTTTTGTTTCATATTCCCCCTTTCATATTCCTTAACCTCCCATTATGATTCCATGCCTATAAAAGGGAGTATTGAGTTGTATGTAAATCACACAATAATATAGAAGAATCATACATAGTTCTTGAAGAACTAGTTTCACATATTGCAATATATTTATTTTGTCTTATTATTTCCTTTGATTTTACAACACGTTATCAGCACGAATCTCTAGCCAATTATTGTGTTCTTTTGATCGTCAACATCAAAAGCTATCCGTGAGCTATTCTCAATTCATTATAAGTTTCTTTAACGTTTAGTAATCTTATTATCTATTTTAATTAACATTCTAACATTTGCATATCCATGTGAGAATTATATGAACTATAATTTTATCATGCTAATGCTATGAATATAATGTCTTATAGTTTATATTTGAAAATTTTTGGTTTGCGTATAATATCACTTAATTTTAAATAATGTTTATTTATTTAATTCTTGATATATTTTTGTATAGATAATGTCAAATCTTACAAAACTTGAGTTTGTCGCTCTTGACGTTTCTGGCAAAAATTACTTATCTTGGATCCTTGATGCTGAGATCTATCTTGAAGCTATGAATCTTGGAAATATTATTAAGGAAGATAATCAAGCATCCCAGCAAGATCGCGCTAAAACAATGATTTTTCTTCGCCATCATCTGCATGAAGAATTAAAAATTGAGTACCTTACGGTAAAGGATCCATTGACCTTGTGGAATAATTTAAGGGAGAGATACGAGCACCAGAAGACAGTTATCCTCCCAAAAGCTCGCTATGATTGGATGCACCTGAGGTTGCAAGATTTTAAGAGTGTCAGTGACTATAACTCTGCACTATTTAAAATCAGCTCACAATTAAAATTGTGTGGAGAAAAAGTCACTGATATGGATATGTTAGAAAAAACATATACCACATTTCATGCCTCGAATGTGCTCCTGCAGCAGATCGAGAGCTTAATTTCACAAGATATTCTGAACTGATATCTTGTCTTTTAGTGGCTGAGCAAAACAACAAGTTATTAATGAAAAATCATCAATCTTGTCCAACGGGTTCTACACCATTTTCTGAAGCAAATGGAACCTCATTTCATGGTAATAAAGGAAACCGTGGTCATGGACGTGGACGTGGTAGAAAAAATTATAGAGATCAAGGGGAACGTACTCATAATTCTTACAAAAGAAATACCCCATACCACCAGAAGTGGAACCACACTGAGGTAAAACAAAATGAAAACAAAGGTTTACAGAATAAACCTACAAAGAACTATGAAAATAAATGTTACAGGTGTGGTATAAAAGGACATTGGTCGTGTACTTGTTGTACGCCTAAACATCTGGTAGACCTATATCAAGCCACCATAAAAGAAAAGGGGATTGAAATGAGATTTGCTAATTTGCTAATTACAGTAATCCTGAAGATTCTTCAATTTTTCTTGATACTCTAAATGGATAGAGTAGCACTCATCTTGATGTTTTTGATTTCTTTGTAGACTCTAACACAAAATTGATCTTCTGATTGGTGATGAATATGTCTACAACAATTAATATGTTTTCTTTATGTCTTAATCACAGTATGTTTACATTGTCAAATTTAATTGTATTTTGTTATTTTCTTTTTATTAATGAAATTTTAATATATATTTTGTTTATATATAGAGGTATGGGTCATATTGATGAAATGATTAATTCCAAGATGATTGGTGAAGATTTGTGTCTAGCAAATAGTTGTACAACGCATACAATTCTTAGAGATAAGAAATATTTTCAATACTTGATATTAAACAAAGTTAGTGTCAATACAATATCAGGTTCATCAAACCTAATCGAAGGCTCTGGAAGAGCGAATATCATATTGCCAAAATGAACAAAATTTTGTATTAATGATGCTTTGTATTCTTCTAAATCTAGAAGAAATTTAATCAGTTTTAAGGATATTCTTTTAAATGGTTATCATGTTGAAACCACTAAAGAAAGTAGTGATGAATATCTTTATATTACTTCAACAATTTCGGGCCAAAAGTTCATATTGGAAAAACTGTCTGCTTTCTCTTCCGAGTTGTATTATACAACAATAATAACAATTGAATCACATGTTGTGATGCACCAAAAGTGCTCTAATCCAAAGATATTTATGCTTTGACATGATCGTCTTGGACATCCGGGAACAATTTTGATAAGTTGAATAATTGAGAACTCTCATGGGCATCCCTTAAAGAGCCAGAAGATTCTTTTACCAAGTGATTATCCTTGTGCTGCATGTTCTCAAAGTAAACTTGTTATCAAACCATCCCCTTCTAAGGTAATTGTTGAATCTCCATCATTTTTACAAAGGATTTAAGGGATATATGTGGGCTGATTCATCATCTATGTGGGCCATTTAGATATTTTATAGTTTTAATAGATGCATCATCTAGGTGGTCACACGTTTGCTTGCTTTCTACTCGTAATGTTGCATTTGCTAGACTTCTTTCTCAAATAATTAGATTATGAGCACAATTTCCTGATTATCCAATTCAATCTATTTGGATAGATAATGCGGGTGAATTTACATCTCAAGCATTTTATGATTATTGCATGTCAATTTCCTGAAGAGGCCTTACCCACAAAACAGGCAACGAAAATTGATCCATCCAAACTTTCTGTACAAAACTCTCCTGGAAATGAATCCCCCAAAGAGGAATCTCCTGAAGAGTTACGCCCTGAAGAGGAACAGGTACCTGAAAATAATGAGATCTCAATAAATTATGTAAGTACAGGAGAAATATTAGATAGAAACAAAATTGTTGTCGACAACATATTTTCATTTAAAATTGCATTTGACATTACCAGAAGTAATGATGATATTGAACCACAAACCGTCGAAAAATGTCGATGTAGAAATGATTGGCCAACGTGGAAGGAAGCAATTCAGGCAGAATTGAACTCACTAGCAAAACGTGAAGCATTTGGACCTGTAGTCCAAATACCTGAAGGTGTATTGCCTGTTGGATACAAGTGGGTATTTGTACGAAAACGAAATGAGAAAAATGAAATTGTGAGATATAAAACAAGACTTGTTGCACAAGGTTTCCTACAGAAACCTGGTATTGATTATGAAGAAACGTATTCCCCTGTAGTGGATGCAATTACATTTAGATTTTTGATTAGCTTGGTAGTTATAGAAAGTTTGGATATGCGTCTAATGGATGTGGTTACAGCATATTTATATGGATCACTTGATAATGATATATGTTAGGTTATGTTTTGGCACATTTGGTTTACATGTAATTTGTTGAAAATGAAGCATCCTAGCGTCCAGAAAGTTGATTCTAGAAGGTCCTGTCCGGACCACCAGAAGCCGGGTCCAGACCCAATATCCAGAGAACACACTTTGAAGGGCATGTCCAGATCGCCAGAAGCTCGGTCCGGACCCAATTTCCAGCAAGCCCTTTTTATATGGGTTGTCTAGACACAAGAGTTGGATGTCCGGACACCACTAGGTTACGCATATGTAACTCTAGCCATGTCCGGACACCAACTTTTCCATGTCCGGACATGGCTGCTGATTTGTTAGTTTATTCTCTATTTAAACAAACGATTGTGCCTAATATAGGTACGTATTTTGGGGAACAAAATCAGAGAGCTTAGAGAGAGATATTGTTCTAGTTTATGTGAGTAAAGATTAAATACGTGAAGCCAATCGGAGTTCCGATGAAAGGAAATTTTATAGAAGAATTGTGCCAGATGTTCTGGAAAGAGCTACTGCGGTAGAAGTCAAGTGGGTCGCTTGTCGTGTACAAGGAAGAGTAAATTGCAAAGGTTTTGTAATTCTTCTTGTATTCCTTATTCTTCTTATAGTGGATTGATTTCTTGGGTTTGGCTACCCCGGAAAGGTTTTACATTTAGAGAGTTTTCTAAATGGTTTCCTCTTTGTAACCAAATATCTGTGTTCTTGTTTTTCATTACATATCTGTATTTGGTTGATTATTAATTGTTAGGTCGGATATTATTCCGCTAAATATTTTTGAATCACTTAGACATTTGAATAAGTGTCGTTTTGAGTCGTTTTTAGAATTTTCAATTGGTATCAGAGTGGGTTCACTCTGTTTGGCTTAAATTCCTGAGTGAGATCTTTGACTCCTTTTTACTATGAATACATCTCAGTCCCTTGTCATTGACTCTTTTGGTTTTGATGATCTTGACGATGTGTACAAGATCCTGTCTAATGAGTATAGTCAACTGTCCTACAGATACAAAAAGACTTGTAAAAATTTTAAAATTGTAAAAACAGGAAAAGGAATATTTGGCGAATGAATTGTCTAAATCACATGCCTCGATTGATTCTTTAAATTTTGAGATGTCTGTGCTTGTTAAAAAGAATATATCACTTGAGAATGATTTGAAAGAACTCTCACAAAAATTATCTAGTGATAATCTGAAAAGTTTGTTCTGTGTTGATAACAAGCATAGTATGATTGTTGATAATGGTGTTTACTCTACTTCACATGCTTCTAAATCTAAAAGAAAGACCTTATTTGTTAAGCCTGTGAATGTTAAAGAAGTCAAGGCCAATACAATCTATTTAGATAAGGGCAAAACCTCTTGTTTGAATAATTGTGTGAAGCCCAAATCGAAGACTTCTTCAGACCAAACTGTTTTCAGTTTAAATCCCAAAGACTTTGGAAAAACTTGGCTTCTCCTAAGAAAGAAAAATGTGATATAGAGTCGGGTTTGCCTAAATCAAAATCTAAATATATCCCTCCTCATAGAAGATAACCTTCTCAAAGGTTTGTTCCCACCTGTCATCATTGTGGCAAAATTGGTCATATTCGACCAAATTGTTTTAAATTAAGACCCCATATGTGTCATAAATCTGGTCCTAAGATTGTACAAGAGTGGGTTAGGAAGGATGATGCCATTCACCCGTTGAGGGGAAGTGGTAGTGATCTCACATAAATTTAGGTGAGAAAATAACATGTCTAGGAATTATTGTTTTGCTTATTTTTACAAATCATAGAGCATGTTGTTTTGCTTTGCTTTGCATTTTTTTTTTTTTTTTTTCGCTTTCTAGTTTATGCATTGCAATTTTTTTGTTACACTTTTTGTGTGAAGAGTGTATACATGTTTGTTTGGAGATTCTTGTTATGAGGCATATTCATAAAGGACTTTTCAAGAAATTCATATGTTATGATCTTTAAAAGGCTTATAGATGAGATGTTGTGTGCGGACCATCAAGATTTTTGTCTACTTGCTAATCAAGTGTTCGTGAATGTGTAACGTCTTGTGAAGACCTAGAAGTAGTTATTTTTTTTTTCTTTATGCATTGCATTTTTGTTTGTTTTGCATTTGTTTTTGTTCATGTGCATTTCTTTTGTGAAAAATTTCAAAAAGACAAAAATATGTTACTTTGATTGTTTTCTTTTCTTTCTTTTGTCTTATGCACCTAGATAGTCCATTAATTTCTCATTTTGCTTTTTATGGATTTAATTCCTTGCGTCTTGGAATATTCTTAATATGCATGAGATAAAAATTTGTGTTAATGGACTTGTGTTTGTGGTTACCTAAAGCCTGAGCTCATGTGGTACATTTTGCCTATGCTTTATCTCTTGTGCACATTTAAGCTTAAATTGAGGTTTTGTTTCATTTTATTTGTAAAGTCAGTTAGGTAACCATATGAGGTTTTTGACTAGTCATATTTTTCAAATTGACCATATGCTAGTTGAACCTAGGGCTTAAAAATTCCTGCTTTCTCTTTTGTGATAAGCACCAAAAGTTTAAGGACATTTTCTCAAAGAGAAAAATAAACAAGATAGTGAAACAAATAAAATCAAAAGATCATATTCCAAAAAGAATTTATTTTACTGTGTCAAACTTGTGCAATATGTATTACAAATAGAAATGTATAGGATGAGAGTGGTTAGGCCCTAGTATGATAAGGTTTGACTTTTAATTTGATATACTTGTCAAAACCTCATGGTGATGAAACTTTCTCCTCATATTGTAAGTTGAAAATTTTTCTCTTTGGATGGCTTACACGCACACACCACACAAGTATGAGTTGAATGGAACATTTTCTTTGCTTGAGTTAAGCAATATGAGTTTCTTGCCATTTCTAGTCTCATATATATTTTGCATATTTGGAGCATGTTTGAGATATTCATTGTGTAATACATGCGTCATTGATGTGTATATCATGTGTGTTCATTTGACTTTGGAGGGGGAGAAACATGTTTTGCATTTCCAGTTTCTTATTGTTAATTGACTCATACATTGAGGGGGAGTTTTGCTAATGTTTCTCTATGATCATGCATTCTACGTCATTTTTTTTTTCATGAGTTTTATTTATGTCTTCTTGTTCCACATATGCTTTGATAAATTTTGTGAGTGTTTCAGGAACCATGGAGACCTTTTGTCATTCTGTGACAAAAAGGGGGAGTTGATTTTTTGATGTGTCATTTTCATGTACAAATTATTTTTGTCCCCGAATAGCCAAAAGGGGGAGTTTGTTAGGTTATGTTTTGGCACATTTGGTTTACATGTAATTTGTTGAAAATGAAGCATCCCAGCATGTCCAGAAAGTTGAATCTAGAAGGCCCTGTCCGGACTACCAGAAGCCGGGTTTGGACCCAATATCCAGAGAACACACTTTGAAGGGCATGTCCAGACCGCCAGAAGTTGGGTCCGGACCCAATTTCCAGCAAGCCCTTTTTATATGGGCTGTCCGGACACGAGAGTTGGATGTTCGGACACCACTAGGTTACGCATGTGTAACCCTAGCCATGTCCAGACACCAACTTATCCATGTCCGGACATGGCTGCTGATTTGTTAGTTTATTCTCTATTTAAACAAACGATTGTGCCTAATATAGGTACGTATTTTGCGGAACAAAATCAGAGAGCTTAGAGAGAGATATTGTTCTAGTTTATGTGAGTAAAGATTAAATACGTGAAACCAATCGGAGTTCCGGTGAAAGGAAATCTTATAAAAGAATTGTACCAGATGTTCTGGAAAGGGCTACTGCGGTAAAAGTCAAGTGGGTCGCTTGTCGTGTATAAAGAAGAGTAAATTGTAAAGGTTTTGTAATTCTTCTTATATTCCTTATTCTTCTTATAGTGGATTGATTTCCTGGATTTGGCTGCTTCGGAGAGGTTTTACATTTAGAGAGTTCTTTAAATGGTTTCCTTTTCGTAACCAAATATCTGTGTTCTTGTTTTTCATTACATATCTGTATTTGGTTGATTATTAATTGTTAGGTCAAATCTTATTCTGCTAAATATTTGTGAATCACCTAGACATTTGAATAGGTGTCATTTGGAGTCATTTTTAGAATTTCAATATATACACGAAAATCCCTGAAGGATACAAAATGCCTGAAGCATATAATTCGAAATTCTGAAGTATTCATTCTATCAAGCTACAAAGATCTTTATACGGGTTAAAGCAATCCGGACGCATGTGGTACAATCGTCTTAGTGAATATCTGTTGAAAGAAGGATTTGAGAATAATCCAATTTGTTCATGTGTTTTCATTAAGAAATCAAAATCTAGATTTGCCATTATTGCAGTTTATGTAGATGATTTAAATTTTGTTGGGACTCTAGAAGAGCTTATAAAAACTGCCACTTATTTAAAAAATGAGTTTGAGATGAAAGATCTTGGAAAGACAAAATTTTGTCTTGGCTTACAGATTGAACATTTTCCAAATGGAATTCTTGTTCATCAATCAACATACACAGAAAAAGTCCTGAAGCACTTTTATATGGAGAAAGCTCATCCTTTGAGCATC
>NC_081545.1:7819784-7825199 GCF_901000735.1 Corylus avellana | reverse complement strand
AGCCATGTCCAGACACCAACTTATCCATGTCCGGACATGGCTGCTGATTTGTTAGTTTATTCTCTATTTAAACAAACGATTGTGCCTAATATAGGTACGTATTTTGCGGAACAAAATCAGAGAGCTTAGAGAGAGATATTGTTCTAGTTTATGTGAGTAAAGATTAAATACGTGAAACCAATCGGAGTTCCGGTGAAAGGAAATCTTATAAAAGAATTGTACCAGATGTTCTGGAAAGGGCTACTGCGGTAAAAGTCAAGTGGGTCGCTTGTCGTGTATAAAGAAGAGTAAATTGTAAAGGTTTTGTAATTCTTCTTATATTCCTTATTCTTCTTATAGTGGATTGATTTCCTGGATTTGGCTGCTTCGGAGAGGTTTTACATTTAGAGAGTTCTTTAAATGGTTTCCTTTTCGTAACCAAATATCTGTGTTCTTGTTTTTCATTACATATCTGTATTTGGTTGATTATTAATTGTTAGGTCAAATCTTATTCTGCTAAATATTTGTGAATCACCTAGACATTTGAATAGGTGTCATTTGGAGTCATTTTTAGAATTTCAATATATACACGAAAATCCCTGAAGGATACAAAATGCCTGAAGCATATAATTCGAAATTCTGAAGTATTCATTCTATCAAGCTACAAAGATCTTTATACGGGTTAAAGCAATCCGGACGCATGTGGTACAATCGTCTTAGTGAATATCTGTTGAAAGAAGGATTTGAGAATAATCCAATTTGTTCATGTGTTTTCATTAAGAAATCAAAATCTAGATTTGCCATTATTGCAGTTTATGTAGATGATTTAAATTTTGTTGGGACTCTAGAAGAGCTTATAAAAACTGCCACTTATTTAAAAAATGAGTTTGAGATGAAAGATCTTGGAAAGACAAAATTTTGTCTTGGCTTACAGATTGAACATTTTCCAAATGGAATTCTTGTTCATCAATCAACATACACAGAAAAAGTCCTGAAGCACTTTTATATGGAGAAAGCTCATCCTTTGAGCATCCCAATGGTTGTTCGATCACTTGATGTGAACAAAGACCATTTTCGCCCTCGAGAAGATGGCGAAGAAATTCTTGGTCTTGAAGTACCATATCTTAGTGCAATTGGTGCGTTGATGTATGTTGCAAATTGCACACGACCTGATATAGCATTTTCAGTTAATTTACTAGCAAGATACAACTTTGCACCAACTCGAAGGCATTGGAATGGGGTCATACATGTTCTACGTTATCTTCGTGGAACAACTGACATGTGATTATTTTATTCAAGAAGTTCAAATTCACAATTAGTTGGATATGCAGATGCAGGTTTTCTTTCTGATCCACATAAAGGTAGATCTCAAACAGGATATCTATTTACATGTGGATGTACTGCTATTTCATGGAAATTTGTCAAGCAAACACTTGTTGCTACTTCTTCAAATCACTCAGAGATTATTGCAATTCATGAAGCAAGTCGGGAATGCATATGACTAAGATCAGTAATTCAACACATTCGAGAAAAGTGCGGTTTATCCACAATCAAAGATAGCCCGACAATATTATATGAAGATAATGCTGCTTGTATCATACAGATCAGAGGAGGATATATTAAGGGTGATAGAACCAAACACATTTCACCAAAGTTCTTTTATACATATGAGCTCCAGAAGAGTGGTGATATTGATGTTAAATAGATACGATCAAGTGACAATTTGACAGATTTATTTACCAAAGCATTACCAACTGCAACATTTAAGAAGTTGGTGAATAACATTGGAATGCGCCAACTGAAGGAGCTTTCATCATAAACAATTGAAGCTCTTCATGCTAATGAAGGGGAGTAAAATGATTATGTTGATTGTATTCTTTTTCCTTCGCTAAGGTTTTTCCTACAGGGTGTTCCTTCACAAGGTTTTAATGAGGCAATCCTAAAGCATACGAAGGCACACAAGAATATTGTACTCTTTTTCCTTCGCCTAAGGTTTTTTCACTGGATTTTCCTTGGCAAGGTTTTAATGAGGCATATTCTTAGTGTATGGTCATCCAAGGGGGAGTGTAATGAATGCATTCATGCATTTGGTGGATGACCATTTAGTTCCATCTCTTGGAATTCTACACATTCATGTCATCTTTTAGGATTCCTATAACATCCATGTAATAAATTGATTAACCATTTTGTTTCATATTCCCCCTTTCATATTCCTTAACCTCCCATTATGATTCCATGCCTATAAAAGGGAGTATTGAGTTGTATGTAAATCACACAATAATATAGAAGAATCACACATAGTTCTTGAAGAACTAGTTTCACATATTGCAATCTCTTTATTTTGTCTTGTTATTTCCTTTGATTTTACAACAAAAAAGTATTTTTTAGCAAAAGTTTTATTTTTAAGCTTTTGACAAAAGTGCGTTTCGGCCATGTTTGAGCTTTTGGACCCTTAAAAGTGCTTCCAATTTTTTTTACCAAACGAATACTTTTTTATTGAAACAGACTTTTTGAGTGTTAAACGTACTTTTAGGCCCCTCAAACGCCTACCCAAACAGGCCCTAAGGAGCAAAGACTAAGAGTACTTTTTATTGTCTTAAATAAAAATTTATTGGTTGTTTTCTTCTTTGATTTTTAGTGTTCAAGTTAAACATTAACAAATAATTCGAAACACAAAATATTCATCAAAATACAAAATTTATTTTACCTTTATATCAAAACTTTCCAAATAAAAAAAAATATATATATATATCCTCATACATAAGATATGTCTAGTCGATTGAAATAGGCCTTTTTTGACTTCATATCTTGTCTGTTTCTTTGTTGACTACAAACAATGATGTGCAGACTGCAATGATCAAACAAAACTAATAGAATGCCGTCTGTTTTGTGAGAACAGTGAGAAATGTTAAAGAAGGAGAAGAAATGTTGGAGTATCCGCTAATGGAGTCGAGAGATTGACAGTTTTTGCTTTTGTAATATCAGAGAGTTTGTCATGAAGCTCAGCTTCACCATGCAGGCCACCTTGTGGACTTACTCCTATATACAAAGCCAACTCTTCCCTAGATTCGTTAGCATCCATTACCTTGATCATGTTGGTCTTCTTTCTTCGGTGGGAGCAACACAGAAACAACCTAGACAATGAGAATTATAGGCGTTACTTCAAGTTTGACTGAACTATAATTTGACTCAATCTTATCAAGACATCAGTAGAACCTAAAACAACTACGACTAATAAGATTGATGAATTCTCACAATAATATATGTCCAATCACTTAAAATGATTTTTATAGAAGTCACTGAACTACCACTACTAATGGTTCTCTCCAAAAATTTTATTCCCAGACACTAGTATGGCAATAAGTATGTGATCTTGAGCGATACTTGATAACAGTTAGTGGTTAAAACCCGCCAACAAGCAAGAATTCAGCGTCAATCTCGATCAGAGCCATATTCCACCAACAGGCAATAGCTGACTAAGAATGTACCTCACTAGAGGACATGAATTCGGCGCCAAGTCTGGCTAGAGTCGTATCCTATCAGTTGACAAAACTTGGCCATGCCATATCCTTAAGTGAACACTTCACTCTTACTCCAGCAATGATATGTATTTTAGCTACTCAAAATTTTATTTATTTATTTTTTTTTATTTTTTTATTTTTTTTTTAGCTACTAGTTTTTCATTACAAACTCCAACAAACTATTTATTCAATTCTCTACTTTTTTCAAATATTATTTTTTAACATTATTTTTATTGGTTTTTAGTCGCGTGGATGGGGGAGAGAGAGAGAGAGGGGGTAGAGGGAGAGGGAGAGAGAAAAAACAATAAATAAATGTTTTTAGTGTCTACAGTTACTAGACTAATTACTGTAGCAAAATAGTTGGAAAAAGTTAAAAAGCATAATATGCGGAGATGAAAAATGGCTCATAGTCAAATTTGACTATCATGAGCCATTTGAATATCCTTTTGAAAATGCTCTAAGAAAACAAACCCAACCAATTCATGGACGTTCGCATGCATTACAATTTCTCTAGCTATTAGAACAAATTAGTCTTACTAATTTAAGGGTCGGATTTTTGTTTGTTGACACCCTTTGCAAGTCTTCGATCGTTCTCTTGGTGCCTGTTGCCCAAACTTGACGGTGCGATTACTTCATTATCCAAAAATATGGCCTAATATGTATTATGTATGGCTGCATTTTATCTTTTTTCCCATCAATTACGGCAAATATATATATATATATATAAAATAAAAACCTAAAGTCAGATGGTTATAGGATTATATTTAATGGGTTTCAATGCTTCATACGAATTAGGATCCTTTACAGTTCATTTAAACTGGATAATATCCAATTATATTGGAATGAAATTTTTGTTCCCTCAAAATATAAAAAGACAAAAACACTCATCTAATATAACTAACTGGATATTATCTGGTTTATAAGCTCAAACACTCTTCTCTTTCTTTCAAATTAAATTTACTTTTAAACTAAATCAATCTTAAGTTTCTCGATCGGAACTAGACCCTTTCCAAATTTTACTATCATTTATTTGCCTTCATCATTTGACGGATTCGGATCCCCTAATGGGAACTAGACCCTTTCCAAATTTTACTATCATTTATTTCAGATCAAAGCCATTCATTTTCATCCAAGAGCTATTATCCTGCCACATATCTCACTACTAATAAAATAATAAAATAATGATGATTATTTATATCATTAATATCATTCAAAATTTATTATTATTTTATTAGTAGTGGGACACGTGGCAGGATAATGACTTTTTGATGAAAATGGATGGTTTGGATCTGAAATTTTAGAAACTAGAATTCTCCTAAAAATTCCAAGGGATTTGGATCCTCATTTGACACCACGCTCAAGAAAGGAATAGGATTCTTTCTAGTCCAAAATATCCAGTTCATGGCTAAGATTTTTTCTTAGAAATCCTAAAACCACAAATGAAACACCTAGCCTACTAACAAAAATTAATAATAAAATATTATTTAATATTAAAAAACATAATAAAAAAATAAGGGGTGGTCCAACCATCCCCAATGGCTAAATCTAAAAAAAAAATTCCCCAGGCCTTGGGGGTGGTATGGGGAATTTTTTTGGCAATTTTTTTAAATAAAATGAAAAAATAAAAATAAATAAAAAAAATTGTTTGGCAATTTTTTTTTTTTTTTTTTTTTTTTTTTAAAGATTTGGCCCTTTGAGGTGGCCAGACCACCCCCAAGGGCCATGGGGTGGCTTCAGCGGTCTGGGTGGCCGAAGCCACTCCAGCCCCCAATTGGGGTGGTTTGCCCACCCCCAATGAGGTGGCTAACTACCCCTTATTATTTTATTATATATATATATATATATATATATATCTTTTAATATAAAATAATATTTTATTATTATTTTTTGTTAGTGAGACATGTGTCTCATTTGT
>NC_081545.1:7808715-7819684 GCF_901000735.1 Corylus avellana | reverse complement strand
TTGTAGGGGTGCAAAGGCGGTTACGGTTAGCGGTTAGTGGCAATAACCGCTAACCGTAACCGCCCTAGCGGTTAGTAAATTTCACTAACCGCAACCGCTAACCGCCTAGCGGTTAACGGTTAGCGGTTAGTGGCCGGTTAGCGGTTAGTGAAATAGATAACCGCCCGCTAACCGCTTTTTTAAAATTGGGCTTTTTTTTTTTGGGCTTTTTGGGCTTATTTTTTTGGGCTTTTTTTTACCCTCATTTTTTTTTTCTTGTATTTTTAATATCTTCTTGGGCCCAATTGCTATAAATATTTGAATTGTCATTGGATCATATGATTAAGTGTTGATCTTATAAACTTACAAACAAACAAAAATACTTCAATTGTAGTTATAAGTAACACATTGTTTAATCCAATGTCAATTACTTAATTTGATATTATATGAATCACATTGTCATTGTCATTGTACATGAATAATTGATTAAGTATTGGAATTGTAATTGGATCATATAGTTAAATATTTATCTTATACATTTATATTATTCAATATGCATATAATATAACTATAAGCAATTATATATATATATAAAATTCAAAATTGTTCAAAATTGTTAATTTTCTTTTTTTTTTTCTTTCAAAAAATGGTTAAATTTCTTTTTCTAAAAAATGTTCAAAAAATACATTAATACTTCAATTGTGATTATAAGTAACACATTGTTGAATCTAATGTCAATTACTTAATTTGATATTATATAATCATATAGTCTCATTAAATTATATCATATGATTCATATGATTAATTATTTAAATTCTTATCATATTTACTTATAATCTTTTTTATTTGAATTGAACTTAATATCTAATGGTAAATGGTAATGTTCAAACTTCTAAATCCTAAATTCCTAAAGTATCTAATAATGCTTTAATTAAATTGTAGACTTGTAGTTATAAGTAACATATTGTTTAATTCAATTGAATCAATTGTGATTATCATTGTACATGAATCATATGATTAACTTGTAGACTTATGACTTATGAGTTATGTCATATTATATATATATTATTTATTATTATATAATCATATGATTTAATGATCAAGTCATCATGTGATATAATCATATCAATTATAGTGATAATATATAAATTACTAAAATTATAATGATAATACATTAATACTTAAATTATGTTTATAAGTAACACATTGGTCATTGTTTAATCCAATGTCAATTACTTAATTTGATATTATACGAATCATATCATCATTGTACATTAATAATATGATTCACTTTAAGTCTTGAATAAAGTATTTGAATTGTCATTGAATCATATGATTAACTATTGATATTATACATTTATATTATTCATATACATATGTAGACTTATATAGACTTATAGGTTTATAACATACATTGGAAATAAGTCTCTAGATATTTAATTGTTGTATTAGTATGAATTAGTATACTTATGAGTTATGTCATATTATATATGTATAATTTGTTATTATATAATCAAATGATTTAATAATCAATCTCATGTGATATAATCATATAAATTATAGTGATAATATATTAATACTCAAATTGTGATTTAATTATTTTTTTTAAAAAAAATTGTGATTTAATGATCAAGTGATTATATGATATAATCATATAAATTATAGTGATAATATATTAATACTCAAATTGTGATTTAATTATTTTTTAAAAAAATTGTGATTTAATGATCAAGTGATTATGTTATATGTATAATTATAAAAATATATTATATAAAAAGGCGGTTAGCGGTTAGCGGTTACGGTTAGTAGACCCAATAACCGCTAACCGCTAACCGCTAGGCGGTTATGGCGGTTAGGCGGTTAGCGGTTAATGCGGTTAAACGGTTAGGCGGTTAGGCGGTTGGCGGTTATAGCGGTTAGCGGTTAGCGGGCGGTTAAAAACCGCCCGCCTTTGCACCCCTACTCATTTGTGACTCTAAAATTTTTAAGAAGAAATTTTAACCATAAATTGGATATTCTTGGATCCTATTCCCTCAATAAAACAAAAAATGTTAGAGATGCATTGAATGCTTGTGGTGATCTACAAGAGACACATGTCAAGATTGTGGCAGTCTTGTTTACATCGAAACAGGAATAATATTGTCCACCCAATATTAAAAGTTTAATGTAAGTATAAAGCTTGTTATAATTAAGCATTTAATTGCCAAACTTATTCCATGGCTATGTTGCATGATAAGGACTTGCAAGCAAAAGATTAATAGGAGAAAAAGGCATAACAATTTTGCCATTTATTAACCCTTTACTTTATATTTACATATTATAATTAAGCTTATCCACGTCTAGTGATCCATTTTACCCAAATTGAACAAAATACTTAAACACAAACGAGTATATGTGATCACGGCTTCTAAAATGTATTTTTTTTGGTATTGATTTGAAAAGATGTTTTGGTGTAATATAAAGGTAATAAATATTTTTTTGTGGGGTTCACACTTGAAAAAAATATTTTTATGGGATCCACTTAAAAAAAATTGTTTGGTTTTATTTTCAAATAAACAAATTATAAACATTCTTATTTTAAGAGAAATACAAATGGCCAAATCAGTTGAGACCAGACTTTCTATTTATTAAAAAAAGGAGGAGGAAGATTTGGTTACAACTTCTTGAGTTTTCGCTTGATTTCAATTTATTCACTCGATTTTTAAATCATACTTTTAAAGTAGTTTTGCCACATCACATACCACACGTTCAAAAAAAAAAAAAAAACCTTTTAGTATGAAAAAAGTACCAAAAAAAAAAAAAAATTGGAGAGAAGTGGAGGAGCAACCCCTCCACCCCAACAATGGGGGCGGCTTGTGCGGTCATCCCCAAACGAAGGGGGTGGCTCACATGACTGTTCCCAATGGAGGGGGTTCTTGCGGTCACATGAACTATGGAAAGTGGCTCAAACAACTGTATGGGGTGACCACGCAAACTGTCCCCCTCTATTTGAGGGTGGCCACGCAAGTCACCCCATTGCAAGGGATGCCCCGGTACTTTTTCTTTCACATTTTAATAATTTTTAGTAAAAAAAGAAAAAGAAAAAAGAAGGTGTTTTTAATCATTGAAACATGGAAAACTGCTTACATAGTTACATGGCATTATTCCTAACAAAGGTAACTTTAGGACCATCCTTCCCCTTTATTGAAGGAGGTTGTGAGACCACCTCTCTAATCTTTTCTTTTTATTTTCTAAAGTAATAAGTTAACCCCAATACAAGAAAAATTAAGCACATATTTATCAAAATATTCATATATAAAGGTATGAAAATTTTTCTAAAAGAGTTTCGTATTTTGAATTGTTAGTTAATTAATAGTTTTGAGAAAAGTGTGTTTTTTCAGTTTTCAAAACCATTATCAAGTGAGACCAACATTTCTCAAGATTAACATAATTGTCTCAAACAATGGCTAAGATACAAAGATGGGTTTAGGAATTGCAGTTCAGGTTCATGAGTTGCGTTCATTTAGCCTTGAGTTATGGGTCAACATGAACATAACCCATTTAATTAATTGTGTCAAATCTTTTAATCCTAACATGATTTGTTTAACTAAACGGGTGACACAACATAACTTACATAATTCAAATTTAATAAATAGATCATGTTGGGTTGACACGAACACGACCTGTTTGTTTAATTTTTTTTTGACATGCCCGCACAAGAAGAGGAAAAGGGGGATGATGATTCGATTTAATGATATCTACTTTATGAGGCGTGGTTTCCAGCCGATTGAACTACCTCTTGGGGACAACCTCTTTAATATAAATGGGTTAAATTGAAAACAAATACTTGATCTGACTTGATTAGCGCAATTTCATATGTTATAAGCGTAAATATAATTAACCCACAATAAAGTTAATTGTGGGTTAAGCAAATTGACATGAATCTGATCCATTTATTAATCATGTGTAACTAGATCGATCTGCTTTGACCCGAACCATATTACATTAAACTCTAACTCTCTAATTTTATGTCATATTTGAATCGAACTCACGGGTCATATCAAACATTACCACTGCACGTTCTCAAACCTAGATGAGTTACAAAAAAGCAACGGTAGAAGAAGATAAAAATGGATTAAGGGGAAGGTGTCAGTCAAACATTGGCTAAATTTGGGTATCTATATTACAAATTATTGCATTTTGCAATGGTCTAGCATGATTGAAGTGGTCAAATAAAATGTTCATCGCTACTTATTTCTTTCCTTCCCACTTTTCTTCAATTGGATCATGTCCAAAAAAATTTGATGGACGGCCGGCCATTTAAGCCCCCCTCCTCTAATCACATTTCTCAACCTCACCATCGAAGCAATAATGCCAATCCCCCCTTTTCACCAACACCTACCTGTCCCTCACGGGCAGCCCCATAACCTGCCCATTCTCCCATTCTCCCTCAAATCCACACCAATCTGTTTCTTCGGTCAAGAGAGAGAAAAACCATTCACATACATAAAATCTAACCATAATTGAAACACACACAAATGGCACAATTGCCAAAACATCAAAGCGCTACCGTTTCCTTTGCTCTTCTCGTTTAAACCAAATCGTGCCATTTGTAACTCTTCAAAAACATCCTTAACAGTTAACAATCCCCCCTCCCCCCCAGTCGGTTTTTACAGAAACCAATGAAGAACGTTTCAAGAAGCAAGTTCTTGCTCTGTTTCCGACCAGTCGTCGATAATATGGAAGCCGTTCTCGAGCCTGAAGGTGTCGGTGGCGGTGGCGGTGATCGGCCGGCGGGTATTCAAGGTCTGCCGTGCATCAGTGTGGTGGGAAACAAGGAAGAAACGAAGAAAATGTTGACTCCAAAGAGAAACCTCTCTCGGGTGATTAAAGCCGTGATGTTTGAAACCTTATTGGTTAGTCTTCTCTGAAACCCCATCTCCCAATACAGAGAAATAGTAAATGTTTTGGTAGTTTTTTGAAGGCCTTTTGATGAACATCAATATCATCTTTTTGTTTACAGAGTAAGAGACTTCGTGACAGAAAGCAGAGTCTTTCGGTGAAACCAGAAAGGTCTCATGATTTGTTTGATGAAAAATCAGTGAATCGGGCATCGGTGGACACTAATATTGATCAAGAAATCACAACCTCTTCTGGGTTATCACATTCGTCTTCGTTCCGTTCATCATCGGTGAATTCCACCGGGTCTTTGCCTGACACAACAAAACAAGATTGTAGCATTAATCCCCAAGTTCAAGCCGTTGTGGAGAAACCAAAGAAGGTGGAAATGGGTTGCTCTGGTTTCAACTCCGGCATACACTTGCTTGTGATTAGCCTTATTATAACAATCTTGTGGGGAAGGCTTTGTGCTATTCTTTTCGCTTCAATTTGTGCATATTTTGTGCCTCGACGGCATGCCGGTTGTGGCAGACAAGAAAGTGTGATCAAGTTGGAAAAGACAGAGTCCAGAGAGCACAAAAAGAAGGTCATAATGGAAGGCTTCCTCGAAAGAAATCACCACAGAAAGCATTAAATCATAGACGTGAAATTTTTCCGTTTCGTGCTTGATTGAACTTTCTCTGGGGCTCTCTGGTTAGCAAATTTAAGGCTTTCTGAGGCCACAAGAGACAAACACATCTGTCTAGTGATGTGCCTTTTCACAAGTTAGGGGAGAAGAACAGAACATTCTGTTCTTCATTTACTTCCCTGCTTGTGTCTCTTCTGTTTTTTTCTTCTCTCTTATTGTACGTGTTAACAGATGAAAGATATAGAGACAATTGTACAGAGATTTTGGTTACTAAAGTGTAATTCCTCACTAAAATTATAGTTTTGATTAATTTAGACTTTAATCCATGAGTGATTGACTTTGATTATTATTATTATTATTTTTTCTTCTGATTTTGTTTTTAGATGATCTTGAAAGTTTGTGGCAGAGTGGGATATATTATTGTGATTTGGATTTGGACTGAAAATTGCTCTGTAATACGCCATTGATTGAATTTGCTGACTATAAAATCTATGGTTTTTTTTGACATGTCCGCATAAGAGGGGGGAGGAGGATTCGAACTAGTGACCTTCACTTCATAAAGCGTGGTCCCAGCCGATTGAACTACCTCTTGGGGACTATAAAATCTATGGTGGAATGAAGGAGATGTTAATTATCCAAAACCCAAAATTGCAGCCTCTTGTGGCTTTAATGGATGAATAGAAGTGGTTTCAACCGAGTAAGCAATTAGGCATGCCATTTTGCTTCATACCATGCATAAATCCTGCCTTTTTGGCAAGATTTTAATAAAATACTTTATAATTTTCTTATAGACTGATTTAATAGTTCATAATTAGTTAAATAATTAAGAGTGTATAATTGACAAGTCAGTCAGTAATTATTTAAATTGACAAGTTATATTTTTTACTTAATTATTTCTCCAATTATAGACCGTCATAAAACTTTATAATAAAAATTATAATGTTCCTGACAAACATGCAAAAACAACATTAAAATACTTGTCACATAGCCAAGCCTAAAGTAGATAAGGACATTATCTCAAAGTTCTAGAAAACAGCATGCATTAGAAAAGTTGTGCCCTTTTCTTCTTTGTCTTTGCTTCCCCTTTAAAATTGATTCCACCAATTCTTTTCATAGTTTATGCATAAAATCTTTAGTGTATTGTATTTGAGGGCTATTGCACTCTCTTAACTTGTTCATTTCTCATTCTTCAAGTAGTTATTGAATAATAAAAAAAAATCAAAGACGGGTGGAGACTGCCACGTCACACTGTGACATAGTTATCAAATAAACTGTGTAAAATAAAACAATTTGACTTTGGAAACTTTAGGGTTTGTGCTTTCTCAGTTTATCACATAGATTGAGATCTTCTCATTTGGACCATAGTGAGCTGTGGTCAATTGGCCTCATCAATATCCTTGAAATGGGATAACTTGTACGTTAGGAAAGTTGCCCAGCCGGCCAGCCCTGTGAAAAGTTGTCCACTCAGAAAGAGCAGACCAAAAATTATAGGCCAATCAAAGAGAGAGGGGAAAAAGGAGAAAGGAAGAAAATTAATTAATATATATATATATATATATATATATATATATATATATAAAAAGGCTAGAAACCAAAAGGATGGCAAATTGTGATATTTAATTCCGTAGTAAAGATGGTTGGATTTAGAACCATGGTTACGTAGTGTAACAATCATTGTTAATTAAATAAATGGGTGCCTGCCACGTGGGATTTTGGGGGGTAGTTGAACTAAACGGTCACCTTGTGAAGCTCTTTAATGCCATGTAAATATCAAGGTTCTTTATGAGATAAGACAACGTCTTTACGAAGGATTCCCCTTTAGAGAAGATAATTTATTGTGTGTTTATTAATGGAATTAAAGTTATTCTTAATTAATGATATAGGTTTAATGGGCCTCATTTGGTAACAACCTGTTTTCAAGGCCAAAAATACAATTTTTTTTTTTTTTCTTTTTCAAAATTTGTAACAAACAATTCAAAAAATAAAATATTTTTTCTAAAGCATTTCAACCATTTTTTTAAAGGTGTTAGATCAGACAAAAAAGAATCAGTTGCGGAGGACCGCAAAGTAGGAGGAGGGCGGTTATTCCACACTTTCGATGCATAAGTTAGATATCGGCAGAAAAATATGATAATAAAGTAAACAAAGAAATATGACCAAAGGGGCATAGCAATAGTAGAGAGATAAAGTCATGGTCTTAGAACCCTAAACCTCCGGGTTTTTATAATTGCGGTTAAGGTTTAGGATTACTTCCTCCCTGCGCCAAAAGGAGGGAGGCTAAAAATGAAAGGGTCCTACCCTGACGATAGTGTGCACTCCTAATTTTTTTAGGATCCTTGATTCTCCTTCTTTGGAAAGGATATTAAGTACATTTGGGGAGAGCTCTGCGATCAGTTGCCTTGGGTTGGCCTTCCTAGTAGTCCGCTTTTTTAAGTGACTTCTCATATTTTATCACTTGAAAAAAAAATAAAAAAAATAATTTAAAACACATTAAATCAAAAGATATAAAATAAAATAAATATAATAAATAGATGAGAAGAGAATCATAACTCAATTTTAATTTGTGCGTTTTTTTGATTAGTAAAATCATCAATTCTAACCAATCCTTAACCCTTTGACTTTGAGGCTCTGTGTGAATAAAAGGATTTGGCTTTAAGTTCTGTGCTGTAATTTTTTAAAGTATCTGAATTTTATTTTAATTTATTTTATGAAAAAGAGAAAAATTAATATAAATCGTTTATTAAATTTTATTTTAATAAATATGAAAAAAATATTAACCTTTAGGATTTCTCTTTAATAAATTACAACATTGAGGCAAATTCTGAATAAATGGCTGAGATCCACAACTACCATCCACGTGGCGTACACACAGACCAGACCCAGCAGCTGCGGTACACCGTACCACATTCGAACCAAATATCTAATTTTCCAAATATTTTGATGAATTTGCAAGAAAAACCGTTATTTAGCCGGTAAATGTAAACGGCCCTTAAACCCCAAAGAAACAGAAAAAAAGGGCCCATTATTTGCTTTTCATATTCTCTCTGCGCGCGCTCTCTCTTCTCTCAGGTACTTTCTCTGCATTTTTTTTGGCTAATCTTTTCGTTTATTATCTAATTCAATGCTATGTGTGGTTGATAGTAACCTCTTATGTCTACTATTCTTGTTTCTTCGCTGAACATTTTCTCTTTCTTTTTCTCTTCTTTTCTTTTGATTTCCATTTTTAGTTTTTTCGACACATGTTACTGAAAACCCATGTTTATTTGTGTATGTTAGGGCTTCTTTGAATGAAAGTGAAATTCTGGGTCGATCTCTTTTTGCTTTGATATTATTTTCTTTAATTTTGGATTCTTGGGTATCACATGGGCACAAATTTGTAAAATTTTTGTGTGTGTGCTTATATGTTTGTGTGTATGTTATTGTGGTATAGTACTCTAGGGTTTGAGCCAAATTAGGTCAGAAGAAATGTTTTGTGGTGAAAAAATTTCTGGGTTTTGTTTATAGAGGCATATGGACTAGTGTAGATACAAGAGTGCATTGCATAACATGTATGATCGCTTTATGAGATGTTTGTTGCTGAAATTCTACTTCATATGAGTAGGAAAAAGATTCTTTATGGTGGTGGATTAATAATTGTTCGAACCTGTGATGATTCAGCTGGGCCTGGATTCTTTGTGTAGCATTACCATTTTTATACTGATAAAGTTCATAAGGAACCTGTGATGATTCTTTTTGAAGTGGAACAAACTTATCATGAAGCCTAAAGAAGTTTCCCCCATAGCCTCCCCATCCTTTCTTTCTGTTGTAGTAGTTCTCATGCTTAAATGAATTATATGATTTTGATCTCCCCCAGTCAGTTGCTAAGGCACCCGGTTGACTTGACCATGAGACATATTTATGAAATCCCCCATTCAACCTCTGCTGAGTAGCCAATTGAGAAGAATCAACTATTACTCCACCATGCATTTTCCTACGCATAATCTTTTTCGTTAACTGAGTCAAAGTCGTCATAAAGATTCTTTATGTCATAGTCTGTTTGCTTTACCCTGAACCAATTTGGGGATTCTTGTTAGAGTTGATGTTCTTTTTTGGTGTGAACTTTCCATTTGTGTTTCCAGTACAAGTTTTCTTGCAGGTTTCTTGCTCTGGTACTAGTCATCAATGCTTAATGAAAATTTTATACGTAAATGATTGCCCCGGAAATGGCGCTTTCAGGGGAATTGGTTCAACATATTGAGCAGAAAAATTTGATGGGAGACAGTGGTTCTGGTTCTTCATTTTCTCTAAATCGTTCTGTTCTTGGTGAAATAAATTTGTCAGAGGTTTTGGAGCAGCCAAGACATATGGCTTTATCTTATGTGAAGCATACAGAGAAGTGGAGATCTGATGGAGCATTGCAGTTGGCTTGTGGTGGTGACCCTTCTAGTTCTTTAAAGGAGAACTCTGCCAGCATGAACAGTGAGGTGGATATATTTGCTGATTCTCCAAGGACAGAGATGCTTGTTGGAAACATTTCCAAGAAGAAGAAGAAGAAAAAAGGCAAGTCAACAAAAAGTTTGAACGATAAGACTGTTGATGGCACAGGACTAAGAAAATGTGGTTTAGACAGCGCAATGGCATCTTGTCAGCCATCGGGGGAAACCCCAACTAACTACGTGAAAGGCTTGAAGAATGATCTCCCATCTGCAGGTGTCAACCCTCAATGTGCGCCATGTATGTCTGTAGTTTGTAAAGATCCGAGTGCTCCCAATGGCAAGAATCTTCCTGAATATCCCAATGTCAGAATTCCTGATCTTACTGGAAATTATTTACCTGCTGCTACGTGGAATCAAAGTAACTCTGGGTCCAACATCTGCTGTGTGGGTTCAGAATTCAGCAAGCACGAGCCTGAAGAAGTAAGCAAGAATTGTTTTCTGGAGAACCAGTCTCCCAGAGTTCTATCTCAATGCAAGTCTTGTAAGGCCAAAGATTGCACTGGTTGCAACCGTGGAGTTACCAAAACCTTTGGCCGGTCTCAGACTGCCTGGAATCTTCGTGGTATCACCCCAATTAATGATTTGGCTTCTCAAAGTGATGTAGTACACAAAACTAACTGTCATATCTCTACTTGGATTGGAAGGGAAAATAGCCACTTAGGCTGGAAGAAGAATAAGATGAATGCCAAGGGAGCACAAACCTACGTGAAAAAGAGATCAAATTTTTATTATATGGAGAGGGATATTGGCCTGCTAGAGAAGAATCTTTGGGTCAAGCGTAATTCACTTTCAAGTAGAGGATTGTTACCCAGTCACTTAAATTTCCCTCCAGGCTACAGCAATACTGCACATGGAACGAAAAAGATGGTAAACAATGGTGGAGTAATAGTTGATTCTTCTCAATTGGCTACTCAGCAGAGGTTGAATGGGGGATTTCATAAATATGTCTCATGTTCAAGTCAACCGGGTGCCTTAGGAACTGACTGGGAGAGATCAAAATCATATAATT
>NC_081545.1:7789508-7808615 GCF_901000735.1 Corylus avellana | reverse complement strand
TGCTGGTGAGTCCCGTATCTCAGAAAGTTCCATTGCCGAAGTAGATGGTCAGAAAGTTGAAAGTACAAAAGATTCAGTAATATATGGTGAAAAAACAAAGTTAAATCCAAGAGTCTTAATAGGCTCACGTATGGCTTCAGAAGCTTTAAAGGCTGCTTACCAATTGCAACTAGCATCGGAGGGCATTCACTATGTAATGGGCTATCCACTTGCAGAATTTGAAAGACTCATCCATTCATTTGCTCCAGTTATCTCTTCTTCGTGTGTGTATGAGAAATGTGCTGTTTGCATAGATAAACAGCTGTCTCATAGTCTCCTCTGCAAGCATCAGGCTCCAAATGTATCACTAGATGTTGTTTGGAACTGGTATGAGAAACCTGGGAATTATGGTTTGGAAGTCAAGGCAGAAGATCTTCAGAATTTGAATGGCTTGCATAGTGATTCCATATCCTTTCATGCTCATTTTGTCCCTTTCCTTTCAGCCGTTCAGTTGTTTGGCTACCGACATCTCCCTGAATATTCTGATGAAAGTAGAGAACACACCAACCTCGAAATGCAGGACAAAGGAGAAGTTGGACCACACTTCTCTTTTCCAAAAACATTGTTTGCCAAACATTCAGAAGCTGTTGAGGTTAATCGCAATTCGAATGAGAATATGGAACCAGTGCGGAACTTTGACTCAGTTCAGGAACCTGTCAGTTCGTCAAAGGTTTCCCCATGTAAAGAAAGTGATAGTTCGAATTTAGATTCTTTATCTGCCTCATTTGATACTGAGCTCGTATTTGAATTTTTTGAATCTGACCAGCCACAATATCGAAAACCTCTCCACGAGAAGTATGTGCCTGCAACTTTATTTTCCTCGTTTTTTCTGCATAAAATATTGTATTGCTCTCACATCTGCAACTCAACAAGAATATGCTGATTACTGGTTTAATCAATTGATGGGTTTAAATTTGTGGTCATTACTTGTGTTTTCTAATAAGAAATTGTTCTGCAACCTAGTTATATTGACTTGTGAAATCACGTAAGAAGCTATACTGATTGGAGTAATATATTCTGAGGATTTGTGATGCTATTGTGGGCTAATTCTGCAACCTAGTATTAATTACACATTGAGGGTTAATTTCTTGATTATTGCAGAATTGTAGAGCTTGTTGATATTGGAACTTCTAGTCGTCAAATATATGGTGACCCTTCAAATCTAGAACTTATGAATCTTCAAGAACTACATCCTGCATCTTGGTGAGTACCAAAATAATTCTAGTTATTGTGTGTATACTCGTTTTCTTTCTTTTTCATCACTGATCTTAGCTTATTTGCAAAACTTGGATCAATGGTTTCAGGTTTTCAGTGGCCTGGTATCCGATATATCGAATTCCAGAAGGGAACTTCCGTGCATCATTTTTGACTTTCCATTCACTAGGACATCTGGTCCAGAGACACATTTTAAGTGATTCTCTGAATAAGAACGCATTCTGCATTGTCTCCCCTGTGTTAGGATTGCAAAGCTACAATACACAGGTAAAGAGTTGAAACTTATCTTGCACTCTGGAATCTTTACACCAGGATTTAACTTTCTTGATATATAAGACTTCAATGATTGATAGGGATTAAATTTCTTGGTATGAGCAATTAAAAACCATGAATGATTGAATATGCTAATTTCTCTATAGAGCCGAGAAACTAAAATGGCGCGAGATATTAATACGCTAATAAGCACTTTAAAGAATGGAAACTTATATATTGAAGGCTGTGAGGAATGTTTTATCTCATGGAAGGGAATCCACTTCCATAGGGGTAGTGTTCTGAACTGAGGGGGGGAAAGATAATTCGTAGAACATTAGTATTTGGTTATTGACATTTTTATTTTTATCTACTCTAAATTACACCATATTTTCCTTTTGAATGTAAGTGCTTTTGTTGTCAGCATTTAAATTTAATATATGGAAGTTGGTGCTTCTCTCAGTTTATCATATCTGACTAAAACATTTTAGTGCTCCTGTGAAGAATGTGAAAATTGTTTAGAGCTTCTCTTCTATGCTAATTCTTATGCTTATTTTTTCTTCTGGCAAAGTTTAGTTGCAAATGATGTGTTGGTGAGAAATGTGACAAGCTTCCTTTTGCAGGGTGAATGCTGGTTTGATCCCAAAATCCCTGTTGAAACTACTTTGAAAGAATCAACACCTTCCAACGGCTCTGAAATTCTCAAGGAAAGACTCAGAACACTTGAGGAAAATGCATTACTTTTTGCTAGAGGTTGTGTTCGCAAAAATAATGTGATGGCATTCAACCGGCAGCCAGATTATGAGTTCTTTAGTTCTCGGAAAAACTGATGAGCACATTCTTTTCTGCATTCCTTTGGTAGAACTGCGTTACTTACACAGCAGATAGTTTTGTAAAGTGCGGTAGGAAAAAAGGCAAGTTACATCTGTTAGGGTGGCCTTACTACTGTATGTTAGTTTTTTGTTGATAATTGGAAACTTGAAGTAGTGTTGTTGAAAAGCTGCAGAAGGTTAGTTTCAGTTTTGTATAGCTAGATGATTTGATGCAGCTGTTGATTTTCACATTAGTAGATATATAGTAATTGTTCTTGTACAGTATCAGATAAATCTCACTTTTTTTTTTTTTTTTTGTTAAATTGGAGATTTCATTGGAATATTGGATTTTGTGAAGGTTCTACAGTTGCCATATCTTTCTCTAGCAATTTATTATTATTATTATTATTATTGTCTCCACAAAATCACCAGGCTGCAGCTTGATTGGTTATTATATAATGATTTATTACAAACTCAAAGTTTCACCACTAAGGATGATTGTCTATTATTTTGGGGTTAGGGGAGTATTTGCTGCACCTATTCATCCCCACCTGGATCTGCAAATCAAAATATCAAAGACTTCTCTAAATAATACCGGCAAGAGAATTATTTAGGGTAACCATGCTTTTTTTAGGGGTGAAGAGAATTGTCCCCGGCAAATATGCTTCTTTTCTTAATGAAAGAAAATTAGATTACAGTAAACTATTTTGAAAACTGTCACCAAAATTATGGCTACTTTTTGAAGTTTTTAGTGGATCATTCAATGGATGTTGCAGATCGAGCATGCTGATCAATATAGGAACGGTGTTTATTATTTATTTCTTTTCGACTGAGAGGATGACTCAGTGAAGAAAACTATGTTCTCCTGGTTGTCAGCAAACAGTAGGAGAGATCTTGGAATCGGGGCCAGATTCACATCTAAAACTCCCTCAAGGATTTGAACTATCTGACCCATCGGCGGCCTCTTAGTTTCATCATCTTGGATGCACCAACAAGCATCCTTACAAACTCTTGTGAGCTCTACTACATCAGCGATTCCCTTTAACCTGGGATCTAATAAGCTAAGGACATCGCCCCCTTCAGCTATGAGGCTTGCAGCCCGAGCTGGGAAGAATCCAGCTTTGCCATCTGCAGATGGCTCAGAGTTTCTCCTTCCTGAGACAAATTTGAAAAGCATCATTTCATAGCTGTAAACATCGGCCTTGGCTGTAATGGGCACCCCTGAAATCCACTCAGGAGCAAGATAACCTCTTGTGCCTCTCATGGTTGTCAGGACTTGGCTGAATTCCCGCCCAACAAGCTTTGCCAGGCCAAAATCTGCCACTTTTGGACACAAATAAGCATCTAGAAGAATGTTCTCGGGTTTTATGTCACAGTGTATGATGCACTCTCTGCACTTATCATGGAGATAAGCCAACCCTCTAGCTGTTCCTATAGCACTCCGGTATCTTGTTTTCCAGTCCAAAAACTCATGATGGAAAAGTTGAGATTCTAAAGAGCCATTTGGCATATAATCATAGACCAGCAACTTTCTAGTACCTTCAGAGCAAAACCCGCGAAGCCGAACAAGATTTCTTGTTGGATTGTACCAATTGTACTGACTTCTGTGCGGAATTGCTTCTCTCCTTGGTTGATGCTTTCAAGTTTTTTGACTGTTATGACTGTTGAATCAGATAACGTCGCTTTGAAAACAGAACCAAAGCCTCCTCCCCCCAACTTGTCCGAAAAATTCTTGGTCGCATTTTGCAAGTCTCTGTACCCAAATGCCACCAATGAACCCTCTACTGTTTTTCCTGTCCCAACAGCTCTCCTTCTCCTTCTAAGGATTACAACCACAAAAAGGCCTAGCAGAACTGCTGCAACTGAGCCCGCAACAATTATCCCCTTATTATTCTTTTTACTTGAGAACTCTGCAAGTTTGAGATACAGAGTTCTCCCATTAGAATCATCTCCTGAGAGTTGTTGCAGATTCAAGAGATCTCCAACCCAAATTGAACAATTATTGATTTCATAAGCATAAGCAGTGCAAGAGCAGTTACTCAAGCAGGTGGATTCACATTCTGCAGCATTTCCAACCTCAACAGACTTTGGTTGTTGTTGGGGTGGTCCCTCTTTATGTGGGGACCAACCCACGTGGATGCTTCAAAGGGTTGAAACCCTTTGTGTGCAATATAAAAAGAAAAGCACTTTGTGCTTTAGTGTTCACGTGAGACTAGGAGACTAAGAGACAAAAAGAAGAGAAAAATAAGGAGAAGAAAGAAAGAGTGCAGCGCAGGGAGAGAAAGCAAAAGAAAAAAAAGAAGAAAAATGGTTACGCTTTTTCAAATCCATCAGAGATTGGAAGGTCGTTTGTGGTTCGATCTTGATTTTAGAGCGTTGCTCCTTACGACGAGTGCTACGTATTGACTGGTGTCAATTGTTGGAATTCATTTCCAATCGCTTGGTTGCTAATACCTACTTGGTGAGATCTTTCTTTATTCTTGTTGGAATCCACTTTAGGGTGATGAATTTATGTTTAATCCAAGAATGCATGTATTCTTGATGTGGTGATAACCTCAAGATATTTTTCTAGGGAAGACAATTGTAAACTCATTATTGTTGATAGTGGAAGATTAAACTGGACTAGGTCCAGTGGTTTTTACCTTTGCACTAGAGGGTATCACGTAAAAATCTTGGTGTCTTGCTTGTGGGTTTGCTTGATTATTATTTTGCTACTGTGTTACTATTTAATTTGTACAAAGAGGGGTAGATTAATTCCGTTGAGCATCTAAAATTGGTGTTCACCCCTAACAAAGTGGTATCAGAGCCTTTGGTTCATTGTTCGTGTGAAGTTCTTGTGTGAATTAAATGGAAGAGTCATCTAACAGCATAGTTAAACTCACAGCTTTCAATTATTTAATTTGGAAGACTAGGATGGAAGATATTTTATATTGCAAGAAATTGTTTGACCCCATTGAGTTGAAAGGTGTCAAACCAGTTGCTGCAACCAACAATGATTAGAAGAAATTGAATAGGAAAGCCGTTGGATATATTAGGTAGTGGGTTGATCAAAGTGTCTTTCATCATGTAGCTAAAGAAGTTGATGTTTACAATCTTTGGCAGAAATTAGAAAGTCTTTATGAACGAAAGACTGCTCAAAACAAAGCATTTATGATAAGAAGGCTTGTGAATTTGAAGTACAAAGATGGGCATAGTGTTACGGAGCATCTGAGTAATTTCCAGGGATTGTTGAATGAGCTGTCTACCATGAAATTTGCACTAGATGATGAGGTGCAAGTGTTACTTGTGTTAAGTTATTTGCTAGACAATTGGGAAACCTTGGTAGTGTCGCTCAGTAATTCGGCTCCCAATGGTGTAATACCTATGGGTATGGTAAAAGACAACATGTTCAATGAAGAGGCAAGAAGAAAAGAGCAAGGTATTTCTTCTCATTTAGAGGAACTTGTTTTAGAAAGGCGGGAGAGAAGTAAAAGCAGAAAACCTCACAGGTATGACAATCGTGACAAGTCAAGAGGAAAGTCCTATTCAAAAATAGACATAAAATGTTTTCACTGTGGCAAGCCTGGGCATCTAAGACAAGATTGCAAAAAGTTTAAAAGGAAATAGTTGAAAAGAAAAGATGAAGAACGTCAAGAAGAAAAAGACAGTGCAGCAGTTGCATCTGATGGTGATGTGGTATTTGCTTTTGATGAAGCTTATGCTAATCTCGCATGTGATAAATCTATGTGGGTAGTTGATACAACAACATCTTTTCATATTACTCCACATAGAGATTTCTTCTCCTCCTATACCAGTGGCGATTTTGGTTGGGTTAGGATGAGAAATGAAGCAAAGTGTAAAGTTGTGGGCATCAGAAATATACAGCTAGAAACCAACATTGGGTGCAAATTGATTCTCAAGGATGTTAGACATGTTCTTGAAATGCGCTTCAACTTGATTTCTATTAGGAAACTTGATGATGAAAGCTACCACAATTACCTTGGAGGTAGACAGTGAAAACTGAGCAAGGGTTCTCTTATCTTAGCCAGGGGAAAAAGGACCAACACTTTCTATAAGACAGCTGCAAGACTAGTCAAGGATGAAGCGATTGTTGTTGAGAATGAAAACTCCACTGAGCTATAGCACAAGAGGCTTGATCACATGAGTGAGACTTCAGATTCTCGCCAAGGAACAGCTCTTACCTAATAATAAAAGTACGTCACTAACGCCCTGTACTCATTGTCTTGTTGGAAAACAAAGAACAGTTTCATTTCAAAAATCCTCTTCATCAAGAAAGTCTAAATATTTTTGATTTAGTTTACACTGATGTCTGCACTATGAACACTAAAACTCTAGGTGGTGCTCTTTATTATGTGACTTTTATTGATGACCACTTTAGAAAGGTATGGGTGTTTGCTTTGAAAACCAAATATCAGGTATTGGGTGTGTTCAAAGTTTTTCATATGAAGGTTGAAAGAGAAACTAGAAGGCAGTTAAAATGCGTCCGTGCAGACAATGGTGATGAATACAGAGGACCGTTTGAAAAGTATTGCGGTAGTCATGGGATCATGCTTGAGAAAAGTTGTGCCCAAGACCCTACAGCATAATGGCGTAGCAGAGAGAATGAACAGAACCATCTGTGAGAGAATCAGGTGTATGCTCTCTCATGTAAAATCGCCTATACATTTTTGGGGTGACGCAATAAGGACAACAGTTGACTTGATAAATCTTTCTCCTTCAGTTCCTTTGGATGGTAACATTCCTCAAAGGGTTTGGACATGGAAACATGTTTCTTTTGAGCACTTGAGAGTGTTTGGCTGCAGGGCATTCATCCATATTCCTAGAGATGAGAGGTCAAAGCTTGATAGCAAAGTCAAGCAATGTATCTTCATGGGTTATGGGCATGAGGAGTTTGGTTATTGATTGTGGGATCCAGTTAATAATAAAATCATACGAAGCAGAGATGTCGTATTCTTTGAAGATCAAATCATTGAAGACTTAGATCAGAAAAAGGCAGAATCTCTCAGTGAATACCGTGTTGATTTGGATCCAGTTATTCCTCCTTGTGTGATGCATGATGAACACATGGGAGATGTACAAGAAAAACATGTTGATACAGTTGATGAAAATGGTGAGCCTGCAATTGATACTGTAGAGTTAGAAGAGCACCCAGAGCAAGCTTCTTCAGAACCAGCCGCTGAGATTCAGTTGAGGAGATCTACCAGTGACCGACAACCTTCCAGAACGTATTCAGTTAATGAGTATGTGTTACTTTCTGATGGGAGAGAGCTAGAAAGTTATCAAGAGGTTATGCTACATGACCAGAAAAATCAATGGTTAGAAGCCATGCAAGACGAGATGAAATCCTTGCATGAGAATCACACATATGATTTGGTAGAACTGCCTAAGGGCAAGAGAGCACTCAAGAATAAATGGGTGTTCAAATGCAAGATTGAACCAAACAGATCACAGCCAAGGTACAAGGAGCGACTAATTGTAAAGGGGTTCGGTCAAAAGAAGGGCATTGATTTTGATGAAATTTTCTCACCCGTGGTAAAGATGTCTTCTATTAGAGTTGTTTTGAGTTTGGCTGCCAAAATGAATTTGAAGATCGAACAGCTTGATGTGAAGACTGCTTTCCTTCATGGTGACTTGGGCGAAGAAATTTATATGGAGCAACTAGAGGGGTTCACAGCTAAAGGCAAAGAACACTTAGTGTGTCGGTTGAAAAAGAGCTTGTACGGACTCAAGCAGGCACCGAGACAGTGGTATAAGAAGTTTGATTCATTTATGGTTGATCATGGGTATGACAGAACTACATCAGATCATTGTGTGTTTGTGAAGAAATTCTCTGATGAAGAATTTATTATTCTCTTGCTATATGTGGATGACATGTTGATTGTTTGTCATGACACTAGTAAAATTGACAGACTGAAGAAAGAATTGAGTAAGTCCTTTGCTATGAAGGACTTGGGATCCGCAAAGCAAATCCTTGGTATGAAGATCTCTCGTGATAGGAAGAAAGGAAAGTTGTGGCTATCACAAGAGAGCTATATCGAGAAGGTATTGGACAAGTTCAACATGAGCAAGGCAAAACTGGTGAGCTCTATACTTGCAGGTTATTTGAAGTTGAGTTCAAAAAAAAGTCCTACAAGTGAGAAAGGAAAAGGTGAAATGAAGAAAGTGCCTTATGCGTCAGGCATGGGTAGCTTGATATACGCCATGGTGTGTACGAGGCTTGATATCGCTCATGAAATTGGAGTTGTCACTCGGTTCCTTTCTAATCCTAGCAAAGAACATTGGCCAGCTATGAAATGAATTCTCAGGTATCTTAGAGGTATTTTGATAGTATGTTTGTGCTTTGGCAGTGGTCAACAAGTGCTTGATGGGTTCACAGACGCAGATATGGCTTGGGATATTGATTCTAGAAAATTTACTTCAGGATACCTGATTACTTATTCAGGGGGAGCAGTGTCATGGCAGTCCAGATTGCAGAAGTGTGTTGCTTTGTCTACCACAGAGGCAGAGTGCATTGCTATCACTGAAGCGGCCAAGGAATTGTTATAGATGAAAAAGTTCTTACAAGAATTGGGTCTACAGCAAGAGAGGTATGTGCTTTACTATAATAGTCAGAGTGGCATCCATCTCAGTAAGAATTCAACTTTCCATTCAATATCGAAACATATCGATGTTAAGTGTCATTGGATTCGTGATGCACTGGAGGATAAGCTATTACAGATTGAGAAAATCCATATTGATGACAATGGGTCCGATATGATGACAAAACCGTTGCCTATGCAAAAGCTTGAAATTTGCAGAAGCGCGGCGGGCTTGGTGGAGCCCTCCACATAATCGGGAGGGGGAGATTTGTTGGGGTTGTCCCTCTTTATGTGGGGACCAACCCACGTGGATAAGCACAAAGGGTTGAAACCCTTTGTGTGCAATATAAAAGGAAAAGCACTTTGTGCTTTTGTGTTCACAAGAGACTAGGAGACTAAGAGACAAAAAGAAGAGAAAAATAAGGAGAAGAAAGAAAGAGTGCGGCACAGGGAGAGAGAAAAAGAAAAAAAGAAGAAAAGGGTTACGCTTTTTCACATCCATCAGAGATTGGAAGGTCGTTTGTGGTTCGATCTTGATGCAATTTTAGAGTGTTGCTCTTGACGACGAGTGCTATGTATTGACAGGTGTCGATCGTTGGAATTCCTCTCCAATCGCTTGGTTGCTAATACCTATTTGGTGAGATCTTTCTTTATTCTTGTTGGAATCCACTTTAGGGTGATGAATTTATGTTTAATCCAAGAATGCATGTATTCTTGATGTGGTGATAACCTCTAGATATTTCTCTAGGGAAGATAATTGTAAACTCATTATTGTTGATAGTGAAAGATTTAATTGGACTAGGTCCCGTGATTTTTACCTTCGCATTGGAGGGTTTTTCACATAAAAATCTTGGTGTCTTGCTTGTGGGTTCGCTTGATTATTATTTTGCTACTGTGTTACTATTTAATTTGCACAAAGAGGGGTATATTAATTCCGCTGAGCATCTGAAATTGGTATTCACCCCTAAGAGTTGTACAGGCAATGCCATGCTAGGCATTGGAAAGAACCTGTCCGCCTGCCTATTAGTAAGATTGGTATTCTCACACTGTAAAGCATTTCTCCTCATGCACCCACCAAAATACTCGAACAAATTCCATTCGTTCTGCGACTTAGGAACAAAACCTGTCAAACAGCTACAAAAAGACAAGGAATTTTGGTTGCAGATAGCAAAAGCTCCGCAAAAAGCATAAACCTCGCATTGTGTTTTCGGTTGAACCCAAAACAAATTCCACCGATTGGTATTTGCTAACCATGTTAGTTGCTTAATCTGCCCAGAAACATCCAACACAAATTGAGAAATGGTGGAAGGATTATAAAGAGAATAGGTGAAATAACTCTCATTTGTGTTGTTAACATAACTGAAGTTGTAGATATAATTGGCCATCATTTCAGGAACTAAGCTAAATATCTTCCCATCCCAAGCTCCATTAGTCCAATACTGAATGGACCTATTCCACGTAATAATATACGAACTGGTATTTGCCTCTACCTGAAGATTGAAGAGCCCTGTTGTAGGATCCTGCTCATTCTTCCATGAAATGAGTTGTTGGTTTTCATTGGTAGTTTTGTTGAATCCAATCTTACTACCAAGAAGCCATGTATGAGCTGGGTGATCAAAACTTTGCCATAAATATTGCGATGAATTAGACCCATCTCTCACAACAAGATTTCCTTCATCTAGAAGAACAGCTTCTATAGGACTTGAAGTGTTGGTGGTCAAATTTGTGGACCAAACTGGGATTTGGGACTCATTGAAGAGAACCAAATTACCATCCGAGATTCTTAATACAGAACTTATATCAGAGACTGGTTTATCTCTATTTGCCAACCAAACTATGGTTTTGGTTGAGACTTTGTTGAGACTATACCACATGCCTATATAGTAGTTAGAAGAGTTACCTGTTTGGAAGAAACCCAGTACAAAGCTCCCACCTGCAGAGGCAATGGTTTGGTCACCAAAGAGAGATTGGTTGGCAGAGATGGTGTCAGCTCCAAGGGAAAGATGGTTGTTGACAGATAAGCCGAGGAAGACAAGAGAAAGCATGAGCCATGGATTCTTCTTGGTATCCATGGCTGCAAATAATTTTTGCAGAGTGGCTTGAGAGAAGAGAATCCAGGAACAGGGCTAAATACTCGTTTCGCTTCCTTATGCGAGAGGAAGTTCGTAAAGTCAACTGACTACTACGCCAATGAACGATTTGTTGTTGCGGTGTCCCATTTTGTTGGCAGCAAACTATTTGTCGGAAAAGTCAACCTACTTCTTTCAAACTATCAGCTTCTAAACTAAAAAAAAAAAAAAAAAAACTCAGCGTACTCATAAGGCAACTGTTGTGCGAATTTGACATGTATTTTCCTAAACCCACCTTAAATTGATATTGTAAAATAACATATGACCACTATTCGCATTCCCTTTATATATATAAAATCACTTAAAGGATTTCGTGTTAGATTTGATAAGTTTCTGACCTATAGGTTATGCTACGTGTTTTTCTACTATCATCTCAAAGCAGGGGGGAGCCATGGGAGTTGAGCCGCCCTCAACTCCTAAAAATTCTCCTTACCTATGTAAAATTTTTTCTTATGTCCCCCTCAGCTAAGATTATTCCCCCCTCAACAACTGGTTATGCCCCCCTCAACAACTCTTGAGGCCAAATGCTCTCCTCGACCAAAGGTTGAAGATGATGCAGTTGAGTCGACTTTAACCATTATAACTTGAAACGTGCAGATTTGTAGTTGTAGAAGAACAAAAGGTTGAAGATGATGCTATTCCCAATATTTTCCATAAACTATGGAAGAAGATAAGGTACACGCGTGTAAGAGAAAAATAAAAAAAAAATAAAAAAGGTACAACGTGTAACTTACAAAGCACAAGAAGGAGACCAAAAAATCTTAATAAAATTATGAAGTCTTGTTCACATGTTCAACTCTTCCCAATATATATATATATATATATATATATGTCCGCACAAGAAGGGGAGGAAAGGATTTAAACTAGTGACCTCCGCTTCATTAGACGTGGTCTCAACCGATTAAGCTATTTCTTGGAGGCCCCAATAATTTTCTTAAAGTATGGAAGAAGACAAGCTTGATACATGCTAACATGTGTGCAACTTGCAAAGCACAAAAAGGAGACTAAAAAAATCATTTTTTATATTTCTTTTTTTTTAATATTTTTAATTAATTTTATTTTTTTATTCATAAACAAAATTTTGACCCCCAGAGTGAACATCCTAGCTCCGCCACTGTCTCAAAGTCATACCTTACAACAACTTTTTATTTTTTATTTTTTGATTTTTTGATTTTTTGATTTTTGATTTTTAATTTATTTTTGTTACTTTTTTCTATGTTTGCCGGATTTGTAATTTATGTTTTTTTTTTTTTAAATTTTTTTTTATTATTTTCTTTTTTATTTGCTAGATTTGTAATGTTGTTGAATTTCACAGCCAAGAAACTTTTCTAATTTTTTTGATTGAATTGCTTTATATGTTATAAATTTATTATTACTATTTTTTCAAGTATTTTTTTTCGTGTTACCAACTATAAATATATGATATACGAAGCTAAATAATGTATGAGATGAAAATTTCTTGGCAAAATGATTAGCAAGTATGATATGAAATTATGAATAATAATGTTCAACTATAGATAATGCCTTTTTTCGAAGCAAGAATTACAACTTTAAGGTCCGAAACACTTATTATCTTGTATAGGAATAACGGATAATAACTGCATTTATTAATCGGCAAGAATCGCGCGAATATCAAAAACTATTATTCACATCCTCATTTTTACCCCTAGTTTTAGCAATGAATTTTTTTTTTTTTTTTTTAAATAAAATAAAATTGATTTTTAGTCTCTCTTAGGTCTCTTTTTTTTTGAAAAATTTTTAGGGTAGTGATATGCTACATTTACCAACTTCTAGAGAGAAATTTTGGTAAGTGCAAACATTTTCTTTAGGGTATTAACAATTTTTTTTTAGTTTGTGGTGACATTGTCGATGGGAATGTAAAGTGCAAGACAACCTTGAAACAACAATCAAATTCTGGACTTGCTGCACTATTTCATCACTTTTACTACAACCTATTCTCAGCAAATTCCTATTCTTATTTTTTTCTTCTGGCAAACTATACTTGCAAATGTTGTGTTGGTATAATGCCTGAGAAACTTCATTTTGCAGGCCGAATGCTTGTTTAATCCCAAAATTCCTGTTGAAACTACTTTGAAAGAATCAAGATTTTTCAACGGTTCTGCAAATCTCAAGGAATTAAAGACTCAGAACACTAGAGGAAAACGCATTCCTTTTGCTAGAGGTTGTGTTCGCTAAAATAATGTGATGGCATTCACCAGATTATGAGTTCTTTGTCTCAGAAAAACTGAGGTAGTTTTTAAAACAATTTGAATAACAGTGGAAGAGTACATTTCACAGACCGTTTTCTTGATACAAAAACAGAGAATGCCGTATCATTATATGCAGAAATGCAGCGTGTATGACAATGTGGGATTGCCAATCACATGAATATTTGACAAAGGTATTCCTTGTATACTGAATTCGTTTGAGAATTGCGATCTGTTTGTCAAGTCGAGCTGAGTTTCTTTTCCTGTCTGCATTGAGTGAGGATCTTCTCCAATATTTTCCTTTTCTGCAGAACCGTGGCCTGCACATCTTTCCTTTTCCACCGCTGCATCATTGTACAATCTTCTCTTCCTGCTTTGAGTGTTATTCCAGGATCGTGACTGGCCGAATTTGCGGTGACAGATTTGGCGGCTGCACGTTGTCCTATATGGACTGTATCATCCTGCAGAACAGTTTTTGCCTTGTACTATCTTCTGAATCCTGATGACTACATTCTTATCTGCATTTTCAGTGGTAGAATTGCGTTACTTACACAGCAGATATATTTGTGAAGTGCTGTCTCATTATTGTATGTTAGTTTTTGTTGATAATTGGAAACTTGAAGTAGTTGTTGAAAATCTGCAGAAGGTTAGTTTCTGTTTTGTATAGCCAGATGACTTGATGCAGCTGTTGAATTTCACATTACAGTTCAATCTAATAGGGTTATCCATTTTTGAATTCTGATGTAGATAAAGAATACTTTGCTCAAATCCTATGTAGATATATAGTAATTGTTCTTTTACAGTATCTGATGTATCTCACTTTATTGTTAAATGGGGGATTCCATTGTTATATTGGGATTTTTTGAAGGTTTTACAGTTGCCATATCTTTCTCTTGCAAATTTTTTGTTATCCATAAAATCTCCAGGCTGCAGCTTGATTAGTTATTATGTAATGATTAATTACAAAAAGTTTCACCACTGAGGATGATTAATTGTCTATTATTTTGGGCTAGGGAGTATTTACTGCACCTATTCATCCCCACCTGGATCTGCAAATCAAAATATCAAAGACTTTTCTAAATAAAATAAGCAAGCCTCCACTGTCTAGTTAAGAGAACTGTTATCATTCAACTGGGTAACCATATATACCTTTTTAGTGGTGAAGAGATTATCCTCAGAAAATATGGTGCTTTTCTTAATGAAAGAAAACTAGATTACCGTAAACTATTTTGAAAACTGACACCAAAATTATGGCGACTTCTTGAAGTTTTTAGGGGATCATTCAATGGATGTTGCAGGTCAATCATGCAGATCCATATAGGAATAGTGTTTACTATTAATCTATTTAGCTTGGGAAATTCAATCAGGGATGCTTAGCCACACAAGGAAAGAAAAACTAATCATACACATTTAGGTACATCCTAATGACTTGTATATGATAGGAATGCTCTTTGGTTGGACGGCTTGACTTGTACATAAAATAGGTAACCATGACTCAATCAGTCATATTAGACCACCAATTAATCAATTTCATGGTACGTGCGTAATATAGGTTCTTACAGGAAATTTGGCCTCCTTCAAAGAAAAGTTTGAAAATAATTTTATGTATGATTTTTATTAACATAAACAGTCTTTAAGTAGACTTGCAAACAGATAAGATGAACAATCCTCAAACTAATCATAAATCTATTTTTAAAATAATGGTACTAAAACGGTACATGAGAGATCAATCTGATCATTGTATGGCCTACTCAGGAGCAAAACGGTCAACAGAATTCAATGCCCATGTACCATAAATAAGATATAGACGCCAATATATATACCCGCAGCTGCTGATGGTGCAGCAAGGGATATGCGACATGAATGCAACATGGAAGAGGATGGAAAACAGGAAAAGGATACAAAGATGGATGGCCTTATAATTGGTCAAAACAGGAAAAGTATCTGCTTGTATGTCAATACCAAGGATTGATTATAAGTAAAACATCATTAATCTTGGGTTCAGCTAATCTTATTGCTAATTTGAGATCAGTAGTTTCTTGTAACATTTATGTTAGGTTATGTTTTGGCTCATTTGGTTTGCGTGTAAAGTTGGTGAAAATGAAGTATCTTAACATGTCCAGAAAACAGATTCTAGAAGGCAGGTTCGGACCCCCAGAAGCCAGGTCCAGACCCAATTTCCAGAGAATACCTGTTGAAGGGCATGTCCGGACCGCCAGAAGCCGGGTCCGGACACAAAAACCAGCAAGCCTGTTTTGATGGGCAGGTCCGGACCGCCAGAAGCTGGGTCCGGACCTAATTTCCAGAAGCTGCTTTTTACAGAGCAGATCCGGACCGTCAGAAGCTGGGTCCGGACCTGATTTCCAGAAACTGAATTTTGAAGGAGAGGTCCAGACCGCCAGAAGCTGGGTTCGGACCTCATTTCCAGAAAGCGTTATTTTTCTGAGATGTCCAGACACAAGATTTGGAGGTCCGGACATCACTAAGTTACGCATATGTAACCCTAGCCATGTCCGGACCCCAGATTAGCCATGTCCGAACACGGCAGCTTTGTTATGTTTTATTTTCTATTTAAGCAAACTAATTTGCCATTTATTTGTACGTATTTTTTGGAGAGCAAAATTAGAGAGCCTAGAGAGAGAGATTTTGTTCTAGGTTTGTTTGAGAAAAGGTTAAATACGTGAAGCCAATCAGAGTTCCGGTGAAAGGAAATCTTATAGAAGAATTGTGCCAGATGTTCTGGAAAGGGCTACTGCGGTAGAAGTCAAGTGGGTCGCTTGTCGTGTACAAGGAAGAGTAAATTGCAAAGGTTTTGTAATTCTTCTTGTATTCCTTATTCTTCTCATGGTGGATTGATTTCCTGGGTTTGGCTGCCCCAGAAAGGTTTTACATTTAGAGAGTTCTCTAAATGGTTTCCTCTTCGTAACCAAATATCTGTATTCTTGATTTTCATTACATATCTGTATTTGGTTTATTATTGATTGTTAGGTCAGATCTTATTCCGCTTAATATTTGTGAATCACCTAGACATTTGAATAGGTGTCGTTTGGAGTCGTTTTAGAATTTTCAATTGGTATCAGAGCGGGTTCACTCTGTGAAGGAATTATTTCCTGAGTGTGATCCGAGACTCCATATCAAATGTCTCATACTGTTGCTCCTAATTCCCTTCCCGTCTTTGACGGAACTAATTATACGCTTTGGAAAATGCGTATGAGAGCATACTTTAAATCCATTAGTGTTTGGCATATTGTTGAATCTGGATGGACTCGTCCAGACAAAGCAATAGCTGAATGGACAACGGAGGAAAAGAATAATGCTACTGCTAATGACAAAGCTATAAATGCTATTTACATATCTGTTTCAAATGATGAATTTTCTAGAATTTCTAGATGTAAAATAGCTAAGGAAGCCTGGGAAACTTTAGAAATCACACATGAAGGAACTAAGGTTGTTAGAACTTCAAAAATTCAAATGTTGGTTTCTCAGTTTGAGGAGATTAGAATGCAAGAAGATGAAACTTTTGATGAATTTTATTCAAAGCTTAGTACCATTAGAAACTCTACCATTAATTTGGGAAAGAAAATGGATGATGCTAAAGTGGTGAAAAAAATCTTAAGATCTTTGCCTGAGAGGTTTATTCCCCAAATTGCTGCTATACAACAGAGCAAGGACTTAGATACTATGAGAGTAGAAGAACTTGTAGGTTCCCTTCAGACCTTTGAGCTAATTCTTCCTAAACACAAGAACACCAAAAATATTGCTCTTAAGGCAAAAAATGTTAAGGTTGACTCTTGTGGTTCATCTGATGAGGATTCTAGAAATGAGGAAGAAATTGCTATGTTTGCTAAGAAGTTTAGGAAATTCTTTAGAGCCAAGAAAGGAAATTTTAGAAATAGCAATTCACAATTTTATGAGAAATCTAGAAATGAGAATGTTGAGAAAGGAAAGTCACCTAAAGGTATCAAGTGTCACGAATGTGGAGGACATGGGCACATTCGTGTTGACTGTGCTAACTTGAGAAAGTCAAATGGCAAGGCATTTAATGTGACTCAAAGTGATGAGTCAGACAAGGACGATGCTGAACAGGGAGTTAATTACTTAGCATTTGGAGTTAGTTATGAGAGTGAGCATGAGAATAGTGGGTGTAATTCTCAAGACAAACAAGGTGTGTCCGATAATGATTCGGAAGAAGAAGATGATTTGCAAAATGCTTATAATAATCTCTTTGTGGAATACACTAAACTGAAAAAGCTGAATAAGCAGCAATTGAAGAAACTCAATGAGGTTAATCTTGAAAATGATCAACTTTCTGTCACCTTAACTGATTCTCTTGCTACTCATAATACTTTGATGTCTGAAAATCAAATGCTAATTGCCAAAGTGAAATCCTTAGAGAATGAATTGAATGAATCAAAGAATCATTTAACAAAATTCTCTAGTGAAAAGCTAAATCAAATGCTACATAATCAGAAACATTCGTTTGATAGAACTGGATTGGGTTTTGATAAATCAGCTATTTTATCTACTAATGTTGCTTCTTCTTCAAAGATGATTTTTGTGAAACCAGTGAACAAAGAAGATAGCTTGGCTGAAAAGAAGGTAATTTCTCCTCAAATTTCCAAAGGTGGAAAAGGTAAGGGAACTCTAACTGATTCCTATATATCTAGTTCTAAGTCGAGAAGTATGCACATGTTAAGGAACCAACCTTCTCAAAGGTTTATTCCTACGTGTCATAACTGTGGTAAGATTGGACATATTCGTCCTAAGTGTTTTCAGCTTAACAGTCATGAGCCTAAAAGAGAATATTTCCATTCTAGAAATAGTTATGAGAAATTATTCAACATGATGAGAGACGTAGTAACACGGTTAGATGTCTTGGAAAAGAGTCACACAGTTGTCCCTGATGTGAAGAAAGTTTGGGTCAAGAAGATTAATACCATTCACCCATTGAAGGGGAGTGGTAATGGACTCACCTAGATTAGGTGGGCACATAGACCATGCCTAGAAATTGAGCATATTGATATTTGTCTATAGCTGTTCTAGGGCATTTTTTTCTTAATTTTTGTTTGCTTTGTTTTTATTTTCTTTGATTATTTTTTATTCTTTTAGATTGTTTTAATTGTTAGATACTCAGTTTCTCATGTCTTGTGCTCAAATGAATATATTACATATGAGTGGGGTCAATATTTCTGCAATTTACATCTATTGCTCCATATGTTTCTGATAAACCTTGTTTTTCTGAAAACTGTTAAAGGAGTAAGAGTCAGTTTTTCTCATGTTCGAAATTGTGCACTTTTTGCCCCCATTAGGTTTAGATTTTGTTATGTGTTTGGGAATTTGGAGCAAACATTTTGCTTGGAAGATAGGTAGTGTCAGTTCTATCCACTTGACCAACTCGTTAGTTGAACCTAGCTCCTAAAAAATTCCAACATTTTCCAAAAAAAAAAAAAAAAAAAGGGGCTTAAAATAAGCTCAAATGACTTAGTTTTGCTTCTGTCTGTCCCTAAAGAAAGAATCAGTGATCAAATCATTGTGGAAATAGATGATTACTAAAGGACATGGTAAAAGAAAATGATCAGTCTCAGGGGGAGTGTATCGGATGAGGGAATCTAGGTCCTAACATTATAAGGTTTTACTGTGGTTTGAATCAGACTGCTGGTCTTCCTTTACAAAATGTCTGCCTAGATTTGCCTTTCATTGATGAAATCTTAGTTAATGGGAGTACTCACACACTACACCATCACATGAGATTTCTGATTATTGCCTACTTGACTGCATTCACAGACCAAGGTTGTGTCATGCATATGGTACATTTACGGTGTAAGTGTAGCTTGTTGATCACTCCGAATTGTTCAGATATTCATACGAGCATGCATGA
>NC_081545.1:7757626-7789408 GCF_901000735.1 Corylus avellana | reverse complement strand
CCTTGGCTGTAATGGGCACCCCTGAAATCCACTCAGGAGCAAGATAACCTCTTGTGCCTCTCATGGTTGTCAGGACTTGGCTGAATTCCCGCCCAACAAGCTTTGCCAGGCCAAAATCTGCCACTTTTGGACACAAATAAGCATCTAGAAGAATGTTCTCGGGTTTTATGTCACAGTGTATGATGCACTCTCTGCACTTATCATGGAGATAAGCCAACCCTCTAGCTGTTCCTATAGCACTCCGGTATCTTGTTTTCCAGTCCAAAAACTCATGATGGAAAAGTTGAGATTCTAAAGAGCCATTTGGCATATAATCATAGACCAGCAACTTTCTAGTACCTTCAGAGCAAAACCCGCGAAGCCGAACAAGATTTCTTGTTGGATTGTACCAATTGTACTGACTTCTGTGCGGAATTGCTTCTCTCCTTGGTTGATGCTTTCAAGTTTTTTGACTGTTATGACTGTTGAATCAGATAACGTCGCTTTGAAAACAGAACCAAAGCCTCCTCCCCCCAACTTGTCCGAAAAATTCTTGGTCGCATTTTGCAAGTCTCTGTACCCAAATGCCACCAATGAACCCTCTACTGTTTTTCCTGTCCCAACAGCTCTCCTTCTCCTTCTAAGGATTACAACCACAAAAAGGCCTAGCAGAACTGCTGCAACTGAGCCCGCAACAATTATCCCCTTATTATTCTTTTTACTTGAGAACTCTGCAAGTTTGAGATACAGAGTTCTCCCATTAGAATCATCTCCTGAGAGTTGTTGCAGATTCAAGAGATCTCCAACCCAAATTGAACAATTATTGATTTCATAAGCATAAGCAGTGCAAGAGCAGTTACTCAAGCAGGTGGATTCACATTCTGCAGCATTTCCAACCTCAACAGACTTTGGTTGTTGTTGGGGTGGTCCCTCTTTATGTGGGGACCAACCCACGTGGATGCTTCAAAGGGTTGAAACCCTTTGTGTGCAATATAAAAAGAAAAGCACTTTGTGCTTTAGTGTTCACGTGAGACTAGGAGACTAAGAGACAAAAAGAAGAGAAAAATAAGGAGAAGAAAGAAAGAGTGCAGCGCAGGGAGAGAAAGCAAAAGAAAAAAAAGAAGAAAAATGGTTACGCTTTTTCAAATCCATCAGAGATTGGAAGGTCGTTTGTGGTTCGATCTTGATTTTAGAGCGTTGCTCCTTACGACGAGTGCTACGTATTGACTGGTGTCAATTGTTGGAATTCATTTCCAATCGCTTGGTTGCTAATACCTACTTGGTGAGATCTTTCTTTATTCTTGTTGGAATCCACTTTAGGGTGATGAATTTATGTTTAATCCAAGAATGCATGTATTCTTGATGTGGTGATAACCTCAAGATATTTTTCTAGGGAAGACAATTGTAAACTCATTATTGTTGATAGTGGAAGATTAAACTGGACTAGGTCCAGTGGTTTTTACCTTTGCACTAGAGGGTATCACGTAAAAATCTTGGTGTCTTGCTTGTGGGTTTGCTTGATTATTATTTTGCTACTGTGTTACTATTTAATTTGTACAAAGAGGGGTAGATTAATTCCGTTGAGCATCTAAAATTGGTGTTCACCCCTAACAAAGTGGTATCAGAGCCTTTGGTTCATTGTTCGTGTGAAGTTCTTGTGTGAATTAAATGGAAGAGTCATCTAACAGCATAGTTAAACTCACAGCTTTCAATTATTTAATTTGGAAGACTAGGATGGAAGATATTTTATATTGCAAGAAATTGTTTGACCCCATTGAGTTGAAAGGTGTCAAACCAGTTGCTGCAACCAACAATGATTAGAAGAAATTGAATAGGAAAGCCGTTGGATATATTAGGTAGTGGGTTGATCAAAGTGTCTTTCATCATGTAGCTAAAGAAGTTGATGTTTACAATCTTTGGCAGAAATTAGAAAGTCTTTATGAACGAAAGACTGCTCAAAACAAAGCATTTATGATAAGAAGGCTTGTGAATTTGAAGTACAAAGATGGGCATAGTGTTACGGAGCATCTGAGTAATTTCCAGGGATTGTTGAATGAGCTGTCTACCATGAAATTTGCACTAGATGATGAGGTGCAAGTGTTACTTGTGTTAAGTTATTTGCTAGACAATTGGGAAACCTTGGTAGTGTCGCTCAGTAATTCGGCTCCCAATGGTGTAATACCTATGGGTATGGTAAAAGACAACATGTTCAATGAAGAGGCAAGAAGAAAAGAGCAAGGTATTTCTTCTCATTTAGAGGAACTTGTTTTAGAAAGGCGGGAGAGAAGTAAAAGCAGAAAACCTCACAGGTATGACAATCGTGACAAGTCAAGAGGAAAGTCCTATTCAAAAATAGACATAAAATGTTTTCACTGTGGCAAGCCTGGGCATCTAAGACAAGATTGCAAAAAGTTTAAAAGGAAATAGTTGAAAAGAAAAGATGAAGAACGTCAAGAAGAAAAAGACAGTGCAGCAGTTGCATCTGATGGTGATGTGGTATTTGCTTTTGATGAAGCTTATGCTAATCTCGCATGTGATAAATCTATGTGGGTAGTTGATACAACAACATCTTTTCATATTACTCCACATAGAGATTTCTTCTCCTCCTATACCAGTGGCGATTTTGGTTGGGTTAGGATGAGAAATGAAGCAAAGTGTAAAGTTGTGGGCATCAGAAATATACAGCTAGAAACCAACATTGGGTGCAAATTGATTCTCAAGGATGTTAGACATGTTCTTGAAATGCGCTTCAACTTGATTTCTATTAGGAAACTTGATGATGAAAGCTACCACAATTACCTTGGAGGTAGACAGTGAAAACTGAGCAAGGGTTCTCTTATCTTAGCCAGGGGAAAAAGGACCAACACTTTCTATAAGACAGCTGCAAGACTAGTCAAGGATGAAGCGATTGTTGTTGAGAATGAAAACTCCACTGAGCTATAGCACAAGAGGCTTGATCACATGAGTGAGACTTCAGATTCTCGCCAAGGAACAGCTCTTACCTAATAATAAAAGTACGTCACTAACGCCCTGTACTCATTGTCTTGTTGGAAAACAAAGAACAGTTTCATTTCAAAAATCCTCTTCATCAAGAAAGTCTAAATATTTTTGATTTAGTTTACACTGATGTCTGCACTATGAACACTAAAACTCTAGGTGGTGCTCTTTATTATGTGACTTTTATTGATGACCACTTTAGAAAGGTATGGGTGTTTGCTTTGAAAACCAAATATCAGGTATTGGGTGTGTTCAAAGTTTTTCATATGAAGGTTGAAAGAGAAACTAGAAGGCAGTTAAAATGCGTCCGTGCAGACAATGGTGATGAATACAGAGGACCGTTTGAAAAGTATTGCGGTAGTCATGGGATCATGCTTGAGAAAAGTTGTGCCCAAGACCCTACAGCATAATGGCGTAGCAGAGAGAATGAACAGAACCATCTGTGAGAGAATCAGGTGTATGCTCTCTCATGTAAAATCGCCTATACATTTTTGGGGTGACGCAATAAGGACAACAGTTGACTTGATAAATCTTTCTCCTTCAGTTCCTTTGGATGGTAACATTCCTCAAAGGGTTTGGACATGGAAACATGTTTCTTTTGAGCACTTGAGAGTGTTTGGCTGCAGGGCATTCATCCATATTCCTAGAGATGAGAGGTCAAAGCTTGATAGCAAAGTCAAGCAATGTATCTTCATGGGTTATGGGCATGAGGAGTTTGGTTATTGATTGTGGGATCCAGTTAATAATAAAATCATACGAAGCAGAGATGTCGTATTCTTTGAAGATCAAACCATTGAAGACTTAGATCAGAAAAAGGCAGAATCTCTCAGTGAATACCGTGTTGATTTGGATCCAGTTATTCCTCCTTGTGTGATGCATGATGAACACATGGGAGATGTACAAGAAAAACATGTTGATACAGTTGGTGAAAATGGTGAGCCTGCAATTGATAATGTAGAGTTAGAAGAGCACCCAGAGCAAGCTTCTTCAGAACCAGCCGCTGAGATTCAGTTGAGGAGATCTACCAGTGACCGACAACCTTCCAGAACGTATTTAGTTAATGAGTATGTGTTACTTTCTGATGGGGGAGAGCTAGAAAGTTATCAAGAGGTTATGCTACATGACCAGAAAAATCAATGGTTAGAAGCCATGCAAGACGAGATGAAATCCTTGTATGAGAATCACACATATGATTTGGTGGAACTGCCTAAGGGCAAGAGAGCACTCAATAATAAATGGGTGTTCAAATGCAAGATTGAACCAAACAGATCACAGCCAAGGTACAAGGAGCGACTAATTGTAAAGGGGTTCGGTCAAAAGAAGGGCATTGATTTTGATGAAATTTTCTCACCCGTGGTAAAGATGTCTTCTATTAGAGTTGTTTTGAGTTTGGCTGCCAAAATGAATTTGAAGATCGAACAGCTTGATGTGAAGACTGCTTTCCTTCATGGTGACTTGGGCGAAGAAATTTATATGGAGCAACTAGAGGGGTTCACAGCTAAAGGCAAAGAACACTTAGTGTGTCGGTTGAAAAAGAGCTTGTACGGACTCAAGCAGGCACCGAGACAGTGGTATAAGAAGTTTGATTCATTTATGGTTGATCATGGGTATGACAGAACTACATCAGATCATTGTGTGTTTGTGAAGAAATTCTCTGATGAAGAATTTATTATTCTCTTGCTATATGTGGATGACATGTTGATTGTTTGTCATGACACTAGTAAAATTGACAGACTGAAGAAAGAATTGAGTAAGTCCTTTGCTATGAAGGACTTGGGATCCGCAAAGCAAATCCTTGGTATGAAGATCTCTCGTGATAGGAAGAAAGGAAAGTTGTGGCTATCACAAGAGAGCTATATCGAGAAGGTATTGGACAAGTTCAACATGAGCAAGGCAAAACTGGTGAGCTCTATACTTGCAGGTTATTTGAAGTTGAGTTCAAAAAAAAGTCCTACAAGTGAGAAAGGAAAAGGTGAAATGAAGAAAGTGCCTTATGCGTCAGGCATGGGTAGCTTGATATACGCCATGGTGTGTACGAGGCTTGATATCGCTCATGAAATTGGAGTTGTCACTCGGTTCCTTTCTAATCCTAGCAAAGAACATTGGCCAGCTATGAAATGAATTCTCAGGTATCTTAGAGGTATTTTGATAGTATGTTTGTGCTTTGGCAGTGGTCAACAAGTGCTTGATGGGTTCACAGACGCAGATATGGCTTGGGATATTGATTCTAGAAAATTTACTTCAGGATACCTGATTACTTATTCAGGGGGAGCAGTGTCATGGCAGTCCAGATTGCAGAAGTGTGTTGCTTTGTCTACCACAGAGGCAGAGTGCATTGCTATCACTGAAGCGGCCAAGGAATTGTTATAGATGAAAAAGTTCTTACAAGAATTGGGTCTACAGCAAGAGAGGTATGTGCTTTACTATAATAGTCAGAGTGGCATCCATCTCAGTAAGAATTCAACTTTCCATTCAATATCGAAACATATCGATGTTAAGTGTCATTGGATTCGTGATGCACTGGAGGATAAGCTATTACAGATTGAGAAAATCCATATTGATGACAATGGGTCCGATATGATGACAAAACCGTTGCCTATGCAAAAGCTTGAAATTTGCAGAAGCGCGGCGGGCTTGGTGGAGCCCTCCACATAATCGGGAGGGGGAGATTTGTTGGGGTTGTCCCTCTTTATGTGGGGACCAACCCACGTGGATAAGCACAAAGGGTTGAAACCCTTTGTGTGCAATATAAAAGGAAAAGCACTTTGTGCTTTTGTGTTCACAAGAGACTAGGAGACTAAGAGACAAAAAGAAGAGAAAAATAAGGAGAAGAAAGAAAGAGTGCGGCACAGGGAGAGAGAAAAAGAAAAAAAGAAGAAAAGGGTTACGCTTTTTCACATCCATCAGAGATTGGAAGGTCGTTTGTGGTTCGATCTTGATGCAATTTTAGAGTGTTGCTCTTGACGACGAGTGCTATGTATTGACAGGTGTCGATCGTTGGAATTCCTCTCCAATCGCTTGGTTGCTAATACCTATTTGGTGAGATCTTTCTTTATTCTTGTTGGAATCCACTTTAGGATGATGAATTTATGTTTAATCCAAGAATGCATGTATTCTTGATGTGGTGATAACCTCTAGATATTTTTCTAGGGAAGATAATTGTAAACTCATTATTGTTGATAGTGAAAGATTTAATTGGACTAGGTCCCGTGATTTTTACCTTCGCATTGGAGGGTTTTTCACGTAAAAATCTTGGTGTCTTGCTTGTGGGTTCGCTTGATTATTATTTTGCTACCGTGTTACTATTTAATTTGCACAAAGAGGGGTAGATTAATTCCGCTGAGCATCTGAAATTGGTATTCACCCCTAAGAGTTGTACAGGCAATGCCATGCTAGGTATTGGAAAGAACCTGTCCCCCTGCCTATTAGTAAGATTGGTATTCTCACACTGTAAAGCATTTCTCCTCATGCACCCACCAGAATACTCGAACAAATTCCATTTGTTCTGCGACTTAGGAACAAAACCTGTCAAACAGCTACAAAAAGACAAGGAATTTTGGTTGCAGATAGCAAAAGCTCCGCAAAAAGCATAAACCTCGCATTGTGTTTTCGGTTGAACCCAAAACAAATTCCACCGATTGGTATTTGCTAACCATGTTAGTTGCTTAATCTGCCCAGAAACATCCAACACAAATTGAGAAATGGTGGAAGGATTATAAAGAGAATAGGTGAAATAACTCTCATTTGTGTTGTTAACATAACTGAAGTTGTAGATATAATTGGCCATCATTTCAGGAACTAAGCTAAATATCTTCCCATCCCAAGCTCCATTAGTCCAATACTGAATGGACCTATTCCACGTAATAATATACGAACTGGTATTTGCCTCTACCTGAAGATTGAAGAGCCCTGTTGTAGGATCCTGCTCATTCTTCCATGAAATGAGTTGTTGGTTTTCATTGGTAGTTTTGTTGAATCCAATCTTACTACCAAGAAGCCATGTATGAGCTGGGTGATCAAAACTTTGCCATAAATATTGCGATGAATTAGACCCATCTCTCACAACAAGATTTCCTTCATCTAGAAGAACAGCTTCTATAGGACTTGAAGTGTTGGTGGTCAAATTTGTGGACCAAACTGGGATTTGGGACTCATTGAAGAGAACCAAATTACCATCCGAGATTCTTAATACAGAACTTATATCAGAGACTGGTTTATCTCTATTTGCCAACCAAACTATGGTTTTGGTTGAGACTTTGTTGAGACTATACCACATGCCTATATAGTAGTTAGAAGAGTTACCTGTTTGGAAGAAACCCAGTACAAAGCTCCCACCTGCAGAGGCAATGGTTTGGTCACCAAAGAGAGATTGGTTGGCAGAGATGGTGTCAGCTCCAAGGGAAAGATGGTTGTTGACAGATAAGCCGAGGAAGACAAGAGAAAGCATGAGCCATGGATTCTTCTTGGTATCCATGGCTGCAAATAATTTTTGCAGAGTGGCTTGAGAGAAGAGAATCCAGGAACAGGGCTAAATACTCGTTTCGCTTCCTTATGCGAGAGGAAGTTCGTAAAGTCAACTGACTACTACGCCAATGAACGATTTGTTGTTGCGGTGTCCCATTTTGTTGGCAGCAAACTATTTGTCGGAAAAGTCAACCTACTTCTTTCAAACTATCAGCTTCTAAACTAAAAAAAAAAAAAAAAAAACTCAGCGTACTCATAAGGCAACTGTTGTGCGAATTTGACATGTATTTTCCTAAACCCACCTTAAATTGATATTGTAAAATAACATATGACCACTATTCGCATTCCCTTTATATATATAAAATCACTTAAAGGATTTCGTGTTAGATTTGATAAGTTTCTGACCTATAGGTTATGCTACGTGTTTTTCTACTATCATCTCAAAGCAGGGGGGAGCCATGGGAGTTGAGCCGCCCTCAACTCCTAAAAATTCTCCTTACCTATGTAAAATTTTTTCTTATGTCCCCCTCAGCTAAGATTATTCCCCCCTCAACAACTGGTTATGCCCCCCTCAACAACTCTTGAGGCCAAATGCCCTCCTCGACCAAAGGTTGAAGATGATGCAGTTGAGTCGACTTTAACCATTATAACTTGAAACGTGCAGATTTGTAGTTGTAGAAGAACAAAAGGTTGAAGATGATGCTATTCCCAATATTTTCCATAAACTATGGAAGAAGATAAGGTACACGCGTGTAAGAGAAAAATAAAAAAAAAATAAAAAAGGTACAACGTGTAACTTACAAAGCACAAGAAGGAGACCAAAAAATCTTAATAAAATTATGAAGTCTTGTTCACATGTTCAACTCTTCCCAATATATATATATATATATATATATATGTCCGCACAAGAAGGGGAGGAAAGGATTTAAACTAGTGACCTCCGCTTCATTAGACGTGGTCTCAACCGATTAAGCTATTTCTTGGAGGCCCCAATAATTTTCTTAAAGTATGGAAGAAGACAAGCTTGATACATGCTAACATGTGTGCAACTTGCAAAGCACAAAAAGGAGACTAAAAAAATCATTTTTTATATATATATATTTTTTAATATTTTTAATTAATTTTATTTTTTTATTCATAAACAAAATTTTGACCCCCAGAGTGAACATCCTAGCTCCGCCACTGTCTCAAAGTCATACCTTACAACAACTTTTTATTTTTTATTTTTTGATTTTTTGATTTTTTGATTTTTGATTTTTAATTTATTTTTGTTACTTTTTTCTATGTTTGCCGGATTTGTAATTTATGTTTTTTTTTTTTTAAATTTTTTTTTATTATTTTCTTTTTTATTTGCTAGATTTGTAATGTTGTTGAATTTCACAGCCAAGAAACTTTTCTAATTTTTTTGATTGAATTGCTTTATATGTTATAAATTTATTATTACTATTTTTTCAAGTATTTTTTTTCGTGTTACCAACTATAAATATATGATATACGAAGCTAAATAATGTATGAGATGAAAATTTCTTGGCAAAATGATTAGCAAGTATGATATGAAATTATGAATAATAATGTTCAACTATAGATAATGCCTTTTTTCGAAGCAAGAATTACAACTTTAAGGTCCGAAACACTTATTATCTTGTATAGGAATAACGGATAATAACTGCATTTATTAATCGGCAAGAATCGCGCGAATACCAAAAACTATTATCCACATCCTCATTTTTACCCCTAGTTTTAGCAATGAATTTTTTTTTATTTTTTTTTATTTTTTATTTTTTTTTTTAAATAAAATAAAATTGATTTTTAGTCTCTCTTAGGTCTCTTTTTTTTTGAAAAATTTTTAGGGTAGTGATATGCTACATTTACCAACTTCTAGAGAGAAATTTTGGTAAGTGCAAACATTTTCTTTAGGGTATTAACAATTTTTTTTTAGTTTGTGGTGACATTGTCGATGGGAATGTAAAGTGCAAGACAACCTTGAAACAACAATCAAATTCTGGACTTGCTGCACTATTTCATCACTTTTACTACAACCTATTCTCAGCAAATTCCTATTCTTATTTTTTTCTTCTGGCAAACTATACTTGCAAATGTTGTGTTGGTATAATGCCTGAGAAACTTCATTTTGCAGGCCGAATGCTTGTTTAATCCCAAAATTCCTGTTGAAACTACTTTGAAAGAATCAACATTTTTCAACGGTTCTGCAAATCTCAAGGAATTAAAGACTCAGAACACTAGAGGAAAACGCATTCCTTTTGCTAGAGGTTGTGTTCGCTAAAATAATGTGATGGCATTCACCAGATTATGAGTTCTTTGTCTCAGAAAAACTGAGGTAGTTTTTAAAACAATTTGAATAACAGTGGAAGAGTACATTTCACAGACCGTTTTCTTGATACAAAAACAGAGAATGCCGTATCATTATATGCAGAAATGCAGCGTGTATGACAATGTGGGATTGCCAATCACATGAATATTTGACAAAGGTATTCCTTGTATACTGAATTCGTTTGAGAATTGCGATCTGTTTGTCAAGTAGAGCTGAGTTTCTTTTCCTGTCTGCATTGAGTGAGGATCTTCTCCAATATTTTCCTTTTCTGCAGAACCGTGGCCTGCACATCTTTCCTTTTCCACCGCTGCATCATTGTACAATCTTCTCTTCCTGCTTTGAGTGTTATTCCAGGATCGTGACTGGCCGAATTTGTGGTGACAGATTTGGCTGCTGCACGTTGTCCTATATGGACTGTATCATCCTGCAGAACAGTTTTTGCCTTGTACTATCTTCTGAATCCTGATGACTACATTCTTATCTGCATTTTCAGTGGTAGAATTGCGTTACTTACACAGCAGATATATTTGTGAAGTGCTGTCTCATTATTGTATGTTAGTTTTTGTTGATAATTGGAAACTTGAAGTAGTTGTTGAAAATCTGCAGAAGGTTAGTTTCTGTTTTGTATAGCCAGATGACTTGATGCAGCTGTTGAATTTCACATTACAGTTCAATCTAATAGGGTTATCCATTTTTGAATTCTGATGTAGATAAAGAATACTTTGCTCAAATCCTCAGTAGATATATAGTAATTGTTCTTTTACAGTATCTGATGTATCTCACTTTATTGTTAAATGGGGGATTCCATTGTTATATTGGGATTTTTTGAAGGTTTTACAGTTGCCATATCTTTCTCTTGCAAATTTTTTGTTATCCATAAAATCTCCAGGCTGCAGCTTGATTAGTTATTATGTAATGATTAATTACAAAAAGTTTCACCACTGAGGATGATTAATTGTCTATTATTTTGGGCTAGGGAGTATTTACTGCACCTATTCATCCCCACCTGGATCTGCAAATCAAAATATCAAAGACTTCTCTAAATAAAACAAGCAAGCCTCCACTGTCTAGTTGAGAGAACTGTTACCATTCAACTGGGTAACCATATATACCTTTTTAGTGGTGAAGAGATTATCCTCGGAAAATATGGTGCTTTTCTTGATGGAAGAAAACTAGATTACCGTAAACTATTTTGAAAACTGACACCAAAATTATGGCGACTTCTTGAAGTTTTTAGGGGATCATTCAATGGATGTTGCAGGTCAATCATGCAGATCCATATAGGAATAGTGTTTACTATTAATCTATTTAGCTTGGGAAATTCAATCAGGGATGCTTAGCCACACAAGGAAAGAAAAACTAATCATACACATTTAGGTACATCCTAATGACTTGTATATGATAGGAATGCTCTTTGGTTGGACGGCTTGACTTGTACATAAAATAGGTAACCACGACTCAATCAGTCATATTAGACCACCAATTGATCAATTTCATGGTACGTGCGTAATATAGGTTCTTACAGGAAATTTGGCCTCCTTCAAAGAAAAGTTTGAAAATAATTTTATGTATGATTTTTATTAACATAAACAGTCTTTAAGTAGACTTGCAAACAGGTAAGATGAACAATCCTCAAACTAATCATAAATCTATTTTTAAAATAATGGTACTGAAACGGTACATGAGAGATCAATCTGATCATTGTATGGCCTACTCAGGAGCAAAACGGTCAACAGAATTCAATGCCCATGTACCATAAATAAGATATAGACACCAATATATATACCTGCAGCTGCTGATGGTGCAGCAAGGGATATGCCACATGAATGCAACATGGAAGAGGATGGAAAACAGGAAAAGGATACAAAGATGGATGGCCTTATAATTGGTCAAAACAGGAAAAGTATCTGCTTGTATGTCTATACCAAGGATTGATTATAAGTAAAACATCATTAATCTTGGGTTCAGCTAATCTTATTGCTAATTTGAGATCAGTAGTTTCTTGTAACATTTAGTTTGTCTTTACTATTTGATGCAGCGTGAATGACAACATTAAGCATCGGATAGGTATTTCTAGATTTTAATTCTATAAGAAGATCTAAGAAATCTTCTCTAAAACGTTAGATACTCTCTAGGTTTTGAAGGAAAATCAAGAAGAAACTCAAGTCTGAGTAATTCTTATTAAACAAACACAATAATAAACATAAACTGCATTTCTGGAAGCTATAAACATGTATTTATAGTCCCAAGACACCTAAACCTAATTAAAATACAAAATAGACTCATAATTGTAAATCTACGAAGGGTGTCCAGACAGGACATACCCCGTGTCCGGACACGTAAACAAAACAAATGTGCATAAAAATAACATAGAGCGGTCCGGACGGGAATTCCCATAATTCCCAAAACGCACCCCTGTCTGGAAAGATAGAGACCCTGTCCTGACGGGGTTTCTAGTAACCCTTCTTTTGCAGCCCTGTCCGGACATGGGGAAGCCTATCCGGACACCAAGTCCAAAAACCCTCTTGATCTGCATCATTCTCCCTAGATTGGAGAGAATTCGACCTTGAATTCGGCCAGTTCTTTCCACGGTCCTTCGGATGCCCCGTCAACTCATTTCATTCTCCTCTCCTCAAGATCAAGACAAGGCAACACCTCACAATAAATGTGATGCTCTTCATCATCGAGATACCTTGATGATTGTCATGAAGGCCCCACACACCTTTTGGCAATACTTCGGGCTTGCCGTACTTCTCTCGTTCCTTTTTCCTTTCACGTGCCATGAAGATACTCAAGAATGGGTCAGCCATTGTTTCCCTTGTGAACATGTAATTTTCCTCATCTGCATAAAACTCATGATAGTCATTGTTATGAGAATCCGACAAGATTTTGTCTACACCAAGGAAATCAACATAACCTAATTCTTCATCGCTAAAATTAGGCACTTCACCTAGAGGGTCTTCATCAACCTCTTCATAATTTGCGATGCCATCCGTGGGTTCTTCCTCTTCCAATAGGTCATCTTCTTCGGAGTAGAGGCCGTCAAACATGGAAAAAAACCCATCTTCTTTGTACTCTTCCTCTAGGTCGGATGGCAAAGGTCTTTTATTCGGATATATCTCACTGACATTGTCATCATAGGTTGGTGGGGAATCCCAATCCACGAATCCTTGTAAAGGATCTTCAACATCCTCATGCCTGAACTCTTCATTAAGGAACTCAGATTCCTGGAACTCTTCATCAACATGTTCTCTTTCCTCTTCCACATCATATGAATTTGGTAGATGGGGTTGAGGATCGTGCATAAGGGTAAAGTTGGACTGTCGCGGAATCTTCGCCTCAATCCATGCCTTCCTCCATGGAGTTGGTTGCCGGCAATGAACGTTAGGACCACACATGTTGCCAATTTGGGTCGTGAGGCTGTCTATCTGTCCCCACAGGGTCTCCATCCAATCTTCCATACTGCGTTGCCAACGGATCTCCGTTTGACTCCTACTTTCTGTCACCTCTCTAGGCCCCTTCTTTTTGTCATAATTTTTTACCTTTTCTTTTTGGGAGTTGAGCTTGACGCCTACGTCTCATGATATAGCATGGGCTTGTGCCGTTGGAAATTCCTTCCGTACTCTGCGCCCCACATAAGGATTAACTGGTTCACTCTAAACGATAAAATTGTCTCCCACCCCCGCGTACCGCGGTCTTGGTTGACGACGACGAACGCTTGGATCATCCATGTCGGCCAAGTGATCGGTAGGGACCTCATATTGGGTGCGCGCACGCCCCTTCTTTTGCACGGTTAGACCACCAATCCTCTCCTCCATGTGCCGCAAACGAATCGCCGGTTGCTACTTACGTGCTGCTTCCATGTGCACGTGCACTTCGTTCATGTCTGCACAATGGTTGCCCCTACCCATTCATGGAAAGTAACTTGGCTCTGATACCAACTGATACAGCGTGACTTAGTGGGCTGTAGTGAATAACAACATTAAGCAGCAGATAGGTATTTCTAGATCTTGATTCTATCAAAGGATCTAAGAAATCTTCTCTAAAACGCTAGATATTCTCTAGGTTTTTGAGGAAAATTAAGAAGAAACTCAACTTTGAGTAATTCTTATTAAACAAACTCAATAATAAACATAAACTGCGTTTCTAGAGGCTATAAGCATGTATTTATAGACCCAAGACTACTAAACCTAATTAAAATATGAAATAAACTCGTAATTGTAAATCTACGAAGGGTGTCCGAATAGGACATACCCTGTGTCTGGACACGTAAACAAAACAAACGTGCATAAAAATAACATAGAGCCGTCCGGACGGCTAGGAGGCCCGTCCGGACGGGAATTCCTACAACTCCCAGAATGCACTGCTGTTCGACAGATAGAGACCCTGTCCTGACGGGGTTTCCAGTAACCCTTCTTTCGCAGCCCTGTCCGGACATGGGAGAAGCCTATCCAGACACCAACTCCAGAAACCCTCTTGATCTGCATCACTATTGGTTGAAAATGTTATCATTATATCCGCAAAAAGACAGGCTTTCTCATTCTTTAGGCTGGCATATTTGTATAGACTAAACCTTAACCCCACCAAGTTACTCTTGACTTTATTGATGTGGTCATGTTAGTTTAAATAAAATGACATAGCCAATTGCACAGTACAGCCAATTGCATTATTTAAGATTTTGAAGCAATGCTTCCGTGGAATACACAAACGCTCCTACCAAAAAAAATACAAGCCATATATAACAGATATTAGTGTAGGGAGAGCATTTGCTGTAAAAAGGGGATTGATCCAAATATTTTAGTATGTATAGTTCTTTTGCATGTATTTGTTTATGGTTGGTTAATTTGTTCAGTAGCTGAATGGTAGTTTGAGTGAGTCTTTGAAACTTGTTTCAATGTCTGGTTTCTGCATTTATTTATTTATTTTTTTGAGAAGTTATAAAGTGATATGGTTGATATAAAAAGCTGCTCATTAAAAAATAAAAAAATAAAAAAATCTTATTCCCATTTGAACTGTAAGCAAAGGAATGATAAACCCACAGTACAAAATAGAACATGAGATTTTTCTGGTATGTACCATATGTACGAGCAGCTTGGTTTCTCTGCCAGAATTGATATCAAATGTTTGGTCCAATAGAACCTTTGCAAGTGTAGTAAAGGACACTCACGAGAACTTGCATTGGTATCATACATTATCGATCATCTTCCTCCTAAACTATTGGTTAATTCCAGTTCACTAGAAGAACTAGCTCTGATAGGTTGGCCTCTCCATGGAACAAATGCTGGCTGTTTTGGAGTTGAAACAGTTGCAGCTTCACTATCAAGCATGGTAAAAACATTTGACATCGTGGGGCGATCATTTGGCTCTTCTTGTACGCATAAGAGTCCAACATTTACACACTTCACAAACTGATTTGCATTGCAAACTTCATGTAGAGCCGAGTCCATTAAATCCAACACGTGGTTTTCTGCCCACAATCTCCACGCCTGGGACAATTTTAAAATCAGAATTGGAATGAAGCATAAAATGGCCAAAATAATAGTGATTATAAAAAATTAGAAACACTTACATAAGCTATAAGGCTCATAGCAAGTTCTGATTGATAGAATCCAGTATTCTTTTTTCCACTTATTATCTCAAGTAGAACTACACCAAAACTAAAAGCATCGGATTTAACTGAGAAAAGTCCATGCAATACATACTCCGGAGACATATAGCCACTGCAAGATAATATTTATTTGTGGATAAGGTAGGTACTAGTATATTCTTTTTGTAAATAGAGTTGAGGAATTGAAAATTGTGCTACATTGTAATGTAAACTTACTGAGTTCCAACTACTCTATCTGTGTTAGCCTTGGTCTCTTTACCTTCAATCATCCTTGCCAAGCCAAAGTCGGATATTTTGGGGTTCATCTCCTCGTCTAAAAGAATGTTGCTGGTTTTTAGATCTCTATGGATGATCCTTAATCTGGAGTCATGATGAAGATAAACAAGCCCACGAGCTATTCCTAAAATAATGTTGAAGCGCATCTCCCAGTCCAAAGACACGCTTAGCTTTTGATCTTGAAAGGTTTCCATTTGCCATTCAAGAGAACAATATTTTTAGCAATAGTAATAAATGAGCTTTTACTCAAACAAGATATATAAAGTTTATGAAACACCACAAGAGATTAGGAATTCAGTTTAGAGGCGAACCAAATATAAATGAGTCTAAGCTTCTGTTGGGCATGTACTCATAGAGTAAAATCTTTTCATTTCCTTTCACGCAATATCCTTGAAGCCTAACAAGATTTCTATGTTGAAGTTTTGCAATCAACACCACCTCATTTTTAAATTCTTGTAAGCCTTGTCGCGAGGCAGATGAGAGCCTCTTTAAAGCAATTTGTTGACATCCTGAAAATGTTCCCTGAGACATCATACTCACAATATTACCACTAACCAGAAACAAGTTTACATGAAGATTAAATTCCAACTAATGTTGAAATCACCTTGTAAACCGGCCCATAACCCCCCTCTCCAAGCTTGTTTGCATCTGAGAAACTATTTGTAGCTGCGAGAATGCTTTCCAAATCAAAAAAGGGTACATCTATGTCTTTCTTATCTTCTTCTGTGAATTCACCCGAGTCTATCAAGTCTTTGACATGTTTTTCATTGTCTATTGCACGAAGTGCTCGCTTTCTTTGATTTTCTGAGTTCAAAAGAAAGCCATATATATATAAAATCAATTAGACTTACATGATAATTAATTAAATGAAATAGCTAAAAAGTGGCTTTTATTTTGATTGAAATGGAAATACAACATATTGTTCAAGGTAGAGTGCATTTCGCAAAGCAGTTACCTTGTGTCTTGGCCATCTTTCTTCTCCGCAAATATATACAAACAATTGTACTTGTGAGAAGAAGCACTACTATCAGAGGTATCATGACAATTAGAGTCAACGGCATCTTTCCTTTTGAAGACAGAGAACCTTGTACAAGAAAGAAAGATGACTAATCTCACATAAACACTTAAAATATGAAAATGACTCTCCATAATTTTTTTCACAGTGAACAAGCTCCGATAGAAAAATCAAAATGCTGATAAGTCAAATTCAATTGATTTACTGTTTAGATTAATTGTCGTAATTATAATGTCTATTATTAGTACAAGGTAAGCATGATATTGCAAAAGAGGATTTGAAAGTTCTACCAAAAACCTCCCAATTTCTAACGTACTATTAGTAGCTAGTGATTATACATAAAGGAAAAGAAGACTTTTGGAAAGCTGATGAAATGCAATGGAGAAAGAGCTATGGGGTTTGATTATCACAACTGATTTAAACAAGAAAAAAAATATATCAATCGAGCAAGATCCTCCTTCTTAGTGGTCTAATTCATTCTTCACTAATAGAATAATCTTAATCTGCAAGAGGCACAGGAAATAGCATTCTGACCTTCAGTACAATTTAAATTTGAGCCATTCCATTGGAAGTTTCTAGTGCAAAGGCACACCCTCTTTCCATTTCCCGCTACATTGCAAGTTGAATTTGGCCAGTCCTTGCAGTCTCTAGATGAATTACAGCTTGGCTCTAACGGGGGCTCCCAACTAATCTCTATTTCATCTTTAACTTCAGAACTATAGTTGTCAGAATCAATGGTTGCATTAAACGGTAATGACTTATTAAGCTGCAGAATTCCTATTAAATTTGTATAATTTCCTGCATATTTGACTTGGAGGACAAATTTTTGTGTACTTGGATCGATACTTGCGACTCGATAGGTGCCATTGGGCGTCTTGAAGCTAACTTGGCCTGTTAAATTGTTGCAGTAGAAACTGAAGTACATGGGGTCTCCACAATTTGGTCCAGTGCTTAGCGGATAGGGGATGAGGTTTGTGCCACAAGGCTCACAATTCCTTGAAATTGATTCTACAAAGATATAAAATATGGAACAATAATTAAAAATTGAAAATGAGGCCTTGTAATGTAACATTATAACATTGTAACGAGATGCTTGACATGTAAAATTAATACTACTGTAAATGAACCCTGACAGCCCAAGCTGGGTGAAGGTGATTTTAAAAATCCATACCAGTAGAGGTGGTTTTTCACTTTGTTTTTAACACGAATGATGATTTTTTTCATTACCAGAAAAATACTTTTACTAAATTAATCCCAGCATATTCCATTGTACGTGTAAGAGGAGTACCTATATCAGATTTCGCAACGCGGACAAAGAGGTTAACACCGCCTGTGTACTCCTCTTGAAGATCACTTAGATCCGAAGTCCAAATTCTGCATGATGTGTACGGAGATATTGAATAAGCATGGCACAGGTTATTGCTAAGGCACTCCAATCTGCATGCTGTGTCATCATTGGTCTCAACTTCTATAGCATAGTCTTCGTTGCTCACTTTCATCATATTTAAGCTCAAGAACATGTTTGCCTCGTCAGATAATCTCGAATTTCTTGTGCACCCACCCGAAAAATCTCCAGAATCCCAATCCTTCGGGAAAGTAGGCTGGAACCCGGGCAAACATTTGCATACGAATGGCCTATTGTTAATATTGCAGATGCCGAAATTCCCACAAAATTTGTAAATGCTACAATTTTTGTCTTCAGGCCTTCTCCAAATCAAAGACCATCCCTCGTCCACACCCGAGCTTTGATAGTACTGTAATTCCCCCGTATAATTCATCACTAACCTTTCGTAACTAAAATCCCCGCTATTGCTGAAATTTATTAACAAGTAATATACGTAACCCACCATTTCATCTAACCAACTATTTCTCCAATAATCGAGTCCTGGCGGCTTTTCTGAGTTGGATATGTAATAGTTTTCACCTACTTGAGCTTGCCTAAATGTGAACTGCCCCAATCCCGGGTCACCATCGCGTATCCATGAAGTCAACGTCATGCTTTCATCCATGTTCATACCTGGAAGAAATGTATCAGTTGGATTTTGGAAGCTCTCCCACAGAATCGTCCCCCATTGATCATCCCTTATGACCAGGTTTCCAGATTCCATGAGCTTCACAGTCAGATTTGTAGACGAGGAATCAATAGACGGAGACCAATAATCTTGTTTTCCAGTGGTATCCGATACCTTGAGCTTGCCATCTTCTGCGATTCCAAAAGTTCCAGTGGAACCTTCAAGTACAGGGCTGCCTCTGTTGGCAACCCATACAACTGTTTGTTGATTCCATTTGTGATACCAAATCCCAAAGTATCTATAGTGGGTAGAGCTGTTGATAGGAGTAAAGAATCCCAGTTCAAACGTTCCTCCACTGGAGACAAGGGTTGTTTCTCCATCTTCAGTAATCCACCCGCCCTGCTTCAAAGTATCTCTGGCATAGCAATAATCCACACCACAGGAATACAACAAGAAGAAGATGGAAGACAGCAACCAACTTGAATAGCAATCCATTAATTTAATTGAAATTTTCTATCATTTCAAGCACACTGAAGATGCTTATCACACAGACGCTCGAATGGAAATTAAGGTCCTCTTTGCTCGAACCAAAAAAAAACACCTACAAAATCATGCTACAGTCAATGAAGTGAAAGCAACTCTTATAGTTATGAATGAAGCATCCGATCTCGACCTAGATAAAATTGTCAGAATTATTTATTAAATGATTAAATTTACTTATTTCTATTAGTTTAAACTTTTGGAATAAGGAATGATTTAATATGGAATCGAAACTAGATGTTTTGAATTCGAACTTTGACTTCATCATTCACCTCCCATTTCAATTATATATATATTATACATATTCGGCATCACCTCTTAACAGGGAGTTTGCTACCTCCAATCTCATCACTTGTGACATTCCTTCTACTTCTTGTTACATGGCATTTATATGATACTCAATCATTTTTATAAAGAATAATGTTATTTATTACATTTTTATTTCACAATTATCTTACAATAATATTGAAGTGATCGTATCAACTAACCCTTAGATTTTTTTTTTTTTTTTTTTTTTTTTTTTAACAACTATATCAGTTATGGGATAGTTGCAATATAAAATATAATTTCTAACATTACTTTTTCATAATATGTGAATTGTGAACTATCACTAATTTGTAAAAAATTATAGTAAACCTGTATGATAACAAATATTTTCCTCATAGTTAAATGGACAGTGATATGTGTAAAACTCTCTGCCGTAGTGGTTCTGTGTAATGCAGATCTATTTAAGCTAAATTTGTGACCAGGTCAAGGTCTTCGGATTTATCTTCTTAGCCAGAGAAAAAACAATGGGAGGTGGGGAGAGAAAACATGTCCATTTTTGCTTTCCACCGGGATTTGAAATGTGGTTTTACCTTTTCCTCTCTTTTCTGAAAGATAATCATTTAAGATTAGACGGATTTCCTTAGACCATTTTGGAAACTTAGGTGAAAAAAAAAAAATTACAAAACTCAAGTATTAAAAAAGTTATTAACTAAAAGAAAAAAAAAAAGGAAAAACAAAATAAGACGGGTTTCGTTGAAACGACCTAGCACCCTCTTCTACACTAATGTAAGAACGGTCCAATCAGGTATTGCAAAGGAATTTTGGTTGCACACATTGTCTCATTCATTCATAGGAATTTATACGTACACTTTGGTTGGTAGCTTACAAAGACTAACTAAATTACAGTTTAATTTGATTTATTGAATTTCCTTACTGAAAAACTTAGCCGTTGGTGTTGATTGTATTTCCGTGTGGGAACGATTTCCTTGTTGAGTGTGGGTAGGTTCATTAAGTTGCAGCTGATCATGTAGATTTTCCAACTTATCAAAATCCCTAGAACTAGAAATTAAAGATTGGTGTATTTTACTTTTAAGGCCTCCAGCCTCCTTACAGCTACGTCTAAATCCTGAAAGATATAAGCTAACGAATCCCTTATTCAAGTTATTTGAGCTATTAAATCTAAATAAAGTTGAAAGTTGATTCAACTCAATGTTGTGATAGGAACCATTCTTAATCTGCATTCAACTCAATATATATATATATATATATATTCTCGAAGAACTTGGTAAAGTGAGATCCCATTTGAATAATTTATATATGGTAGAACAAAGTGAAGGTAGCATGGAAAACGTGATGCTACTTTTTGTCAGAATGAACCGGGTGAATACTTGTAGTCACCGCTTATGCGCGCAGCATTCACGTTCACCTACCCAAATTAACTTTTTAACTAATTTAACTATATATTATTGACTTTATTGTAGTGAAAACTCATGAGGAATACTACATCCGACTTTTTAATTTGGAGAAACTTTTTTTTGAGTTATGTAGTAGTCAATATGTATATATATTTGTTCTCCATTCTCTCATCTCAAATGGATTTGAAGTGGTGGCCGGTCTTGGGTGGCCGAAGCCACTTCAGGCCCAATTGGGGTGGTCGGCCATCCTTTAATTTTTATTTTTATTTTTATTTTTTTAAAAAAAAATTGGGATGTGAGAATTTTGGAAAAAAAAAAAAAAAAAAAAAAAAGGTCAGAATGGTCGAATTGCAACAATTTAAAAGTTTGGGGGGGGTCAAGTGTCGATCACGTTTTAAACATTAGACGTCAAAGTGCAAATGAGTGTATAGTTCAAGGGGGAAAAATGTAATTTTTTTCCTACTAATAATGAAATGAAGTAGAGAGAGATTTAGATAAAGGGAGTAAATATAGTTCTAGGGGATAAAATATTTTTTTTTTCCTACTAATAATGAAATGAAGTAGAGAGAGATTTAGATAAAGGGATGAGGGGTGTTTCGAAAGGTAAATTTTCTAGTTAAAATAGAAAAAAAAAAAATAAAGGGATAAGGGATGATGTCCAATAATAATAATAATTATTATTATTATTACCCACTTGGACAGCTCATGTTCACATGGCTAATTCTGACCGGTAAAATTCTGTATCATTTTTTTCACTTATAATTTCAAGTAGAATTACACCAAAGCTAAAAACATTTGATTTAATTAAGAAAAATCCATCAATGACATATTCTGGAGACATATAGCCACTGCATGTCAACATTTATGATTGGATATGGAAATTGAATATTCTTTTTGTCAACAGAATTTGGGGATTTTATGCTAGTGTATGCTAGTTGGGTTGTGTTTGTTCCGGTTTCTTCGCTTCTAAATATCTTTGCGAAGCCAAAGTCAGATATTTTGGAGTTCATATTCTCGTCTAGAAAAATGTAGTTGGTTTTTAGATCTATGTGGATGACCCTCAATCTGAAGTCATGATGAAGGTAAACAAGCCCACGAGCTATTCCAAAAATTATTTTGAAGCACATCTCCCCGTCCAAACATATGTTTAGCTTTTGATCTTGCAAGTTCTCATTTTCCATTCAAAGAACCGTTTCAACAACAATAACAATAAATCAGTTTTTACTCAAACTATATATATATATATATATATATATATATATATATAGCATGTTTGGGGTGGTAAGGAGCTTAAAAAGTAATTTTAGTATATAAAAAGTTGTGCCAAACAAAGAGCTCATATGTTTGGTAAAAAGTTTCAAAAGCACTTGTTTGATTTTGCATTTATCCTAAAATAATATTAACAATTTTTTTGATAAGTTATTCTTTATAATTTAGAATTTAGCCAATAGTCATCAATAGATTTTTGCCATTCAAGTATGTTATTTGTTATTATTTGTTTTCTATTTTAACTGTACGTACCTTATATATTATAATAAAAATATTGTTGGAAAATTGGCTGATATTAGTGTGGGGCCACATGTTGGATGTGTTTTGTTTCTTGGCACATTATAATAAATTGAATGAAAAGTAAAGCTGGAGCATAAATCGGTGGAAATCCACACTTTCTGTGGATATATGTTGAATATGGTAATTCGCTTATAATATTAGTCAATTGGGAAGATTTATTTGGTTGCTCTTTTATCAAAAGAGATGGACCCATATGTCTTCCATCATAGAGAAGACTTTTGTTGATTGTTAGGCAATTGTGGGTTTTGCACCGAATGAAGTTGCTGAAATGGGGTTTAGTGCTTTGTCCATTTGCATTTATTAGTGCTTTGCCCATTTGTATTTGTTAGTGCTTTGTACATTTGTTCCACCGAATGAAGACTTATTGCATCAAAGGAAGTGCTTTGTCTGCAACAATACTTCTTTCATATGAGAATGAGGTTTGTTTGAGGAACTAATAGGAGAGAGGCAACAAGATATCTCACTTGTGATTCTCACAATTTGTTTTGGTCACACTTGTGTTTGGGTGTATTGGACTTTTGAGTTTGAGTGGTTTTGTTTGTACTACTCTTTGTACTTCACTTTTATTTATAAAATTTCTCCTAGATTGTCTGTGCCAGTAGATATAAGCTTGTTAGGCCAAACTACTTAAATTTTGGTGTCTAGTGTGGTTGTGTTATTTTTCTTATTTTGCACTTTTTTGCTTCTTTTGTGATCTAGATTTGTATTTGGCACAACAAATTGGTATCAGAGCCCAGATGTTTATTTTGTAGAATGAATACTACAAAATTTGAAGTAAAAAACTTTGATGGTCATAATAGTTTCATCCTTTGGCGAATCAAGATGCGTGCTTTGTTGCGACAACAAGGCTTGGCGAAGGTTTTGGAACCATTCGAGGATAGAATTGGTATTAAAGCAATTGATGAAATTGAGGAACGTGGAGAACTTGAAGGAAAAGCCCACAGAATAATTTTGTTCTCTTTTAGATGGAGTTTTGAGAGAAGTCGCCGATGAAGAAACTGCAGCTGGACTTTGGTAAAAGTTAGAAAATTTGACATGAAGAAGTCTCTCACTAATCGTTTATTTCTAAAACAACGGTTATATACCCTCATGATGCATAAAGGTACGCCTCTTTGTGATCATCTTGATGAATTTAACAAAATTCTTATGGATTTGAAAAAATGTTGATATTAAAGTTGATGATGAGGATCAAGCCCTTAATTTTATTATGTTCATTACCTGCGTCATTTGATAATTTTATTAATTTAATGTTGTATTGTAGAGATACCATTTCCTTAACTGATGTTAAATCTGCTTTGAATTCTATGGAGTTGAAGACAAGATTGAACGGGAAAGGTAGTGACAATCAGGCACAAGGTTTATTTGTTAGGGGTCGTTCGAAAAATTCCTCTAATTTTAGAGGTCGATTCAATGATAAAGACTCAGATAGAGGAGATCAATAACAGTCTAACTCAAAGAGCAAAGTTAAGTGTTACTATTGCAAAATGTTTGAGCATTACAAATCCGAGTGTCTAAGGTTGAAAAAGAAAGAGGAAGGTGATAAGGAAAGTTCATCTTCTGTGGCTGGAATTGTTGAAGAAAATGTTGAGGATTCAGAATTTGTTCTCACAGTTACCATTTCTAATAGTCGTTTTTATGACAAGTGGGTCCTTGATACTCCATGTACTGCTCATATATCCCCTAAAAGGGATTAGTTTATTAATTATGAGTCAATCAATGGTGGTTTAGTTTTGATGGGAAATGATGTCACTTGCAAGATTATTGGTGTTGGTATAGTCAGAATAAGGATGCACGACGGGATTGTTAGGATTTTGAAGAATGTTCAACACGTACCAGATTTAAATAAAAATCTTATTTTATTGGGTACTTTGGACTCCACTTGATACATGTTTTGCTGTGAAAGTTGAGTCATTCGAGTGAAAAAAGGCTCATTGGTTGTGATGGAAGGTAACAAAGTTGATGATCTCTATTTTCTTCAAGGCAATATGGTGACAAATTCAGTTGATGTGTCTTCTCAAGTTCAAGAGGTGCTTGGACTTGATTGCTTTTATAGCTTGTGATTGCCTGTGTAGATATTGCAGGAGATGTTATGAGGAGTTTTGTATTGAAGACTTGATGAAATTCAAGCCTAGGTGGAGTGCAATAGTAAAAGTGGTGAATATTCACTAAGGTGGAGAATTGTTGAAAAATTGGCTCATAATAGTATGGGGCCACGTGTTGGATGTGTTTTGTTTTTTGGCACCTTATAATAAATTGAATGGAAAGTAACGCTGGGGCATAAATCGGTAGAAATCCACACTTTCTGTGGGTATATGTTGAATATGGTAATTGGCTTATATTGGTCAATTGGGAAGATTTATTTGGCTGCTCTTTTATCAAAAGAGATGGACCCATATGTCTTCCACCACAGTGAAGACTTCTGTTGATTGTTAGGAAATTGTGGCTTTTGCACCGAATCAAGTTGCTGAAATGGGGTTTAGTGCTTTGCCCATTTGTATTTATTAGTGCTTTGTCCATTTGTTCCACCGAATGAAGACTTATTGCGTCAATGGAAGTGCTTTGTCTGCAACAATACTTATTTCCTATAAGAATGAGGTTTGTTTGAGGAACTACTTGGAAAGAGGCAAGAAGATATCTCACTTGTGATTCTCACAATTTGTTTTCGTCACGCGGTGACTTAGAGATTTTAGAGTATATTTACTCTATTTTATGTAATTTAATTTTCTTATTTTTTTATTTTTTTATTTTTTTTGTGTGAAAGTGAAATTTGGGTGTATTGAGCTTTTTGGTTTGAATGGTTTTGTTTGTACAACTCTTTGTACTCCACTTTTGTTAGTGAATTTCTTTTGGATTGTCTCTACCAATGGATGTAAACTTGTTGGGCTGAACCACTGATGCAGATTGAGTCCCTAGTATTGCGATCGAGCGCACACTGGACTACGATCAAGTGCCCGGTCCCTAGAACTGCAATCAATCGCTCCTGTGCCTGCAATCGAGTGCATGCGGGAGACATTATGTTATTTTTTCGCCTTTTTTTAGCTTAAACCGATTTTATGTTGTTATTTTATTAGGTTTAAGGTTTTGAGAATATTTATGTCATATTTTATTAGGTTTAGAGTTTTGGGCTATAAATATATACATATTGTAAGAATTCAATAACTCACATGAAAAATTGTTACGACTATTAATGGTGTAAAGTTACCTAATCCCATTCTTTAAACTCTTGGTTAATTAAGAGAAGCAGTTTCATATATTGTATAACTTCTACTTTGATGGGAAGTGGAGTTATTGAATGAATAAAGGAAACCGGTCCTCTCTCTACCCTATAAATATGCACAATCCTCCATCATCTCTGTGCATCTTAAGTGGGTCAAGTGAGAGAAACCATTTCCTAGCGTGTGGGTCTTTAGAAGATTTCATTGCTATGGATTCTGGTATGTTTCTTTCATTTATTTATAGTGAAAATCATGATAGTTAAGATCTAGAAAGAGATATAATTTATGCCAATATAAATTTTTTACATGTGATATCAGAGCCTTAGTTGTAACTTTCATGTTTTTCCATTAAGAAATATGTATGAGTTTTACATTATTCATATTCTTACACAATTCTCTTAGAATTTATTTGTTGTTATTGTGTGATCTTTCGAATTTGTCATCTGTACATATACACACTGAGCCAACTGGATGCAAAACGGTTTATGATTTGATTTTGTCGCATGATTTTGTGGGAACTGTAACATCCGTATACTATGGATAATTTAATGTGTTAACATTTATTTCTATAGATCTGTTATATCTATACCCATATTAACACCTCTGACACATTCAAAGTTCATTTCACCGTTTAGGAAAAACATCACTCGTATTTTTCATTATTTGTTTGTGCTCCTGTTAAACTGTTATCAAGTTGCACAGTTAACGCATGGCTATTATTTATGTGTGTTTAATATTTTGTCTTTTAATGACAATACTTTCGGTTGAGTACTTTTGCATATGGCAAATTCTTTTATGAATATTGGTATGCACAGTTTATGAAGATCTTTTGTAGCAAGTTATATACATTGGCAGTATACGTTTTGTCTTCAAAATATTGATTGTTTTATTTCATGTGTTATTTTCTTGTTGGTTATAAACATGAATATTTATGTCAATCAATGTTAAAAGCATACTATTATTATTATTATTATTCGTCTTGCATTGTTATTGTTTCGAATTGAAATCTATATTATGAAATAGTTTTGTGATTACCAAAGTGACCCAACTAGAATGATTCATAGATTTCAAGTTGAATGTTTGAAACTTAATACCTATATCCCACGTATTAAGACAATGACATTGCAAATTTTTACAGTTTTTTAATCACATGAATATTTTTGATTGACCCAAAGGTGCACCACCTTTCAAGTGATTGATAAACTAAGATAGGATAATTAATGTGCATCCTTAATTGAGAATTGGAACTGGATACCCAAAGGTAACGAATCTATCGAATTACGGATGCATTATTAATTATTCCTATAGGTGAAAGGTAATCACCATAATGATCATATATATATATATATATATATATATATATATAGTATATCGTAATTTCCCCCCAAAGGTGAATTGCAGTAGTACTACTTCAAATATTATTTTATGTTTGATAACTAATAGCATTAATATAGTGAGCATTTATTTTATTGCAGTGTCAGTTCCTATTTCGCTACATTCGCATGCTTCATCTGTTCCGATTCTTAATGGAACAAATTTCTCTGACTGGTCTGAACAAGTTCAGTTTCACTTTGGTGTTCTGGATCTTGATTTGGCACTCCAGACTGAGAAACCGCTTGCTATTACTAATTCAAGCAGTGCGGAAGAAGAGGCATTATACATGTCTTGGGAAAGATCGAACAGATTGAGCATTATGTTTATACGAATGAGCATAGCGAATAATATTAAGTCAACACTTCCTAAATGTGATAGTGCTAAAGAATTCTTTACAACTGTGGAAGAACGTTTCCGTTCAGCTGACAAGTCTCTTGCTGGGACATTGATGGCTGAACTTACCACCATGAAATTTGATGGTACATGTGGGATGCATGAGCATATCCTTGAAATGACAAATCGAGCTGCTAAATTAAAGGCTCTTGGGATGAATGTGGATGGATTTTTTCTTATGCAATTTATCTTGAATTCCTTGCCTTCTCAATATGGGCCATTTCAAATTCATTACAACACTATTAAAGATAAGTGGAATGTAAATGAATTGGCCAGTATGCTTGTTCAAGAAGAGGCAAGGCTTAAGCAACAAGGATATCATTATGTTCATCTTGTAACTCATGGAGCCAAAAAGAAGTGGAAGAAGCCTAAAAAGGGCAAAAAGATAGAGTCACCTAAAGTTAATGGACCTCCTTAAGTAATTGAGGTTCATCAAAAGGGACTAAACAGTGTTATGTGCCATTTCTACCGAAAGTTTGGGCATGTTAAGAAAGATTGCCTCAAACGTAAGGCATGGTTCGAAAAGAAAGGTAAGCCTTTAGCTTGCGTATGTTTCGAATCAAATCTTACTGTTTTTCCTTCCAATACTTGGTGGATTGACTCAAGTTCTACTGTTCATATTTCTAATTCGATGCAGGGCTTCCTTACAATCCATAATTTAAACCCAAATGAAAATTTCATAGTCATGGGAAATGGGGTTAAAGTTCAAGTTGTTGCCATCAGAACCTTTCGTTTGTTTCTAGATACTGGTTGTTACCTAGATTTGTTTCAGACTCTTTATGTTCCTTCTATTTCTTGAAATTTGGTTTCTTTATCTAACCTTGATCTTGATGGTTATTCCTTTACATTCCGCAATAAAAGATTCAATTTATTTAAAAACACCTCTTTCGTTGGTTCAGGGAATCTATGTGATGGTCTTTATAAATTGAATCTTAATAGCCATTTTGCTTAAAGTCTTCTAACTCTGCATCATAATGTTGGAACTAAACGTAGCCTAATTAATGAAAATTCTTCCATCTTGTGGCACAAAAGACTAGGTCATATATCCAGAGAAAGATTAGAAAGATTAGTAAAAGATGAGATTCTTCCGAATCTAGATTTTACTGATTTTGGTGTGTGTATGGATTGTATTAAGGAAAAACAAACCAAACACACAAAGAAAGGTGCTACAAGAAGTGAAGGACTTCTTGAAATTGTCCATACAGACATTTGTGGACCTTTTGACTCACCATCTTTTAGTAGAGAAAAATATTTTATCACCTTTATTGATGATTTTTCACGTTATTGTTATATCTATTTGTTGCATGAAAAATCTCAAGCAGTAAATGCTTTGGAGGTATACATTACTAAGGTTGAAAGACAATTAGATAGAAAAGTGAAAGTTGTCAGATCAGACAGAGGTGGCGAGTATTATGGAAGGTATGATGGATTGGGTCAATGCCCTGACCCATTTGCTAAACTCCTTGAAAAGCATGGCATTTGTGCACAATACACTATGCTAGGTACGCCTCAGTAGAATGGAGTAGCTGAAAGGCGTAATCGTACTCTAATGGATATGGTTAGGAGTATGTTAAGTAATTCTTTTTTATCCATTTCATTGTGGATGGAAGTCCTTAAGACCGCTGTATATTTATTGATAAAGTCCCTTCTAAAGCAGTTCCAAAGACTCCTTTTGAATTGTGGACTGGAAGGAAACCAAGTTTAAGACACCTGCATGTTTGAGGTTGTCCTGCGGCGGCTAGAATTTACAATCCACATGAAAAGAAATTGGATTTGAAAACCATTAGTGGTTACTTTATTGGTTATCCAGAAAAATCCAAAGGGTATATAGGTTTTACTGTCCTACACATAGCACAAAAATTGTTGAAACCGATAATGCCAGATTCCTTGAGAATGGTGAAATCAATGGGAGTGATAAATCACAAAATGTGGTTATTCAAGAAGTTAGGGTAAAAGTCCCACTACCCATAACTTCTAAAGAAGTTGTTGTTCCTACGGTTGTACAATCATTTGACAATGTTGAACAACAAGTTATTGATCAATCACTCCATAATGAGATTATCACCAATGAACCAATTATAGAAGAATCACAAGGAATAGCACTAAGAAGGTCTCAAAGAGAATGAAGATCCGCTATTTCAGGTGATTATGTTGTTTATTTACAAGAATCTGATTTTGATATAGGCACAAGTAAGGATCCGGTTTCATTTTCACAAGCCATTGAAAGTAATGATTCTGTTAAATGGATTGATGCCATGAATGATGAGTTGAAATCAATGGACCACAATAAAGTCTGGGATCTCGTTGAATTGCCTGAAGGATATAAGATAGTCAGGTGTAAATGGGTCTTCAAGACCAAGCGTGACTCATATGGCAATATCGAACAATATAAAGCTAGGCTTGTGGCTAAAGGTTTTACTCAGAGAGGAGGCATTGATTATAAGGAAACATTCTCTCCTGTGTCTAAGAAGGACTCACTTAGAATCGTTATGGCTTTAGTAGCTCATTATGATTTAGAGTTGCATCAAATAGATGTGAAAACTGCATTTTTGAATGGAAGTTTAGAGGAGGAAGTCTATATGGACCAACCTGAAGGTTTCTCAACAAAGGAAAAAGAGCACATGGTTTGCAAATTAAATAAGTCAATATATGGACTTAAACAAGCTTCCAGACAATGGTATCTTAAGTTCAATGATACCATTACTCCCTTCGGTTTTAAGGAAAACACTGTTGATCGGTGTATATACTTCAAGGTTAGTGGGAGCAAGTTTATGTTCCTAATTCTATATGTTGACGACATATTGCTTTCTAGTAATGATCTTGGTTTATTGCACGAACCAAGGAATTTCTCTCTAAGAACTTTGAAATGAAAGATATGGGTGAGGCAACCTATGTTATAGGAATAGAAATATTCCGAGAACGATCACGTGGATTGTTAGGGTTGTCTCAAAAACAATATATTGAAAGAGTTTTAGAGAGATTTGGCATGGAGAATTGTTTAGCTAGTGTTGCTCCAATTCAAAAGGGGGATAAGTTTAGTCTCATGCAATGTCCACAGAATGAATGGGAAGGTAAACAAATGGAAAGAATTCCTTATGCTTCAGTGGTAGGAAGCTTGATGTATGCACAAACGTGCACTAGGCCAGACATCAGTTTTGCAGTTGGTATGCTGGGCAGATACCAAAGCAATCCTGGAATAGATCATTGGAAAGCTACAAAGAAAGTGATGAGGTACTTACGAGGAACAAAAGATTACATGCTCACTTTTAAGAGGTCTAATCACTTAGAGGTGATTGGCTACTCCGATTTAGACTTTGCCGGATGTGTTGATAGTAGAAAATCAACTTTTGGTTATCTATTTTTGTTAGCTGGAAGAGCAATCTCATGGAAAAGTGCAAAATAGACCATCATTGCTTCATCCACAATGGAAGCTGAATTTGTGACGTGCTTTGAGGCCACTGTTCATGGCTTATGGTTGTGGAACTTTATTTCAGGACTTGGAATTGTCGACACTATTGGCAAGGCGTTGAAAATTTATTGTGATAATTCTGCAGCTGTGTTTTTCTCCAAGAACAACAGATATTCTAATGGTGCTAATTAAACATATGGAGATTAAATATTTTGTCGTTAAGGAGGAAGTTCAGAAACAAAGAGTGTCTATAGAACATATTAATACAAAGCTCATGATTGCAGATCCATTAACAAAAGGGTTACCACCAAAGACATTTAAGGAACACGTTAACAAAATGGGTCTTAATTGTAACCCGTTGTGCCCATAATATTTATGGATTGCATAATGTTTGTTTATGTTATTAGACATTTTTTAGATCTCATTAAATATGTTTCTGATTCTTTCCTGTTTTCCATTTTGAATGTACATATAAGATTGGATGAATGACAACAGGAATAGTCTTTGACAACAGACATTTTTGTTGGACCATTTTAGACAATACTTCTCATTTATGAACCATGGTTAAACAGGTTGTTAGTGTTGTGGTACATGGAAGAGACTATGTCGCCTTTTGATGTACAACCGCCATGACTCACACTAGTAGGTTGTTTGATTGTGGTATTTATGATGACCAAATTAAAGTAAGGATGGATTAGATGTTTTGCGCGCTTAATGTTAACCATATTAGAGTCAAATAGTATTAGTCATGTGGGCTAAGTGGGAGAATATAAGAATTCAATAACCCACATGAAAAACTGTTACGACTATTAATGGTGTAAGGTTACCTAATCCCATTCTTTAAACTCTTGGTTAATTAAGAGAAGCAGTTTCATGTATTGTATAACTTTTACTTTGATGGGAAGTGGAGTTATTGA
>NC_081545.1:7744351-7757526 GCF_901000735.1 Corylus avellana | reverse complement strand
AGCCGTTGGTGTTGATTGTATTTCCATGTGGGAACGATTTCCTTGTTGAGTGTGGGTTGGTTCATTAAGTTGCAGCTGATCATGTAGATTTTCCAACTTATCAAAATCCCTAGAACTAGAAATTAAAGATTGGTGTATTTTACTTTTAAGGCCTCCAGCCTCCTTACAGCTACGTCTAAATCCTGAAAGATATAAGCTAACGAATCCCTTATTCAAGTTACTTGAGCTATTAAATCTAAATAAAGTTGAAAGTTGATTCAACTCAATGTTGTGATACTTATTCACTTTTGTTGTGCTCTTTGTGGAATTTACCTGCTACTATTTTTTGTAATTTTGATTTGTAGGTTGTTTCCCTTGTTTTTTGCTTTGTGAGAAGTTGTTTCCTCTGTTTTCTTTGTAAGGGGTTGTGTCCCTTGACTGAACCGTGTGAATACTTGTAGTCACCACTTATGCGCGCAGCATTCACGTTCACCTAGCCAAATTAACTTTTTAACTAATTTAACTATATATCATTGTAGTGAAAACTCATAAGGAATACTACATCCGACTTTTTAATTTGGGAAAGCTTTTTTTTGAGTTATGTAGTACTCAACAATATATATATATATATATATATATATATATATATATATTTGTTCTCCATTCTCTCATCTCAAATGGATTTGAAGTGGTGGCCTATCTTGGGTGGCTGAAGCCACCCCCAGGCCCAACTGGGGTGGTCGGTTACCCCTTAATTTTTTTTATTTATTTATTTTTTTTATTATTTTTTTTTAATTTGGGATGGGGGCATTTTGAGGAAAAAAAAAGAAGTCAGAATAGTCGAATTGCAATAATTTAGAAGTTTGAGGGGGTCAAGTGTCACGTTTTAAACATTTGACGTCAAAGTGCAAATGAGTGTATAGTTCAAGGGGGTAAAATGTATTTTTTTTCCTAATAATAATAAAATGAAGCAGAGAGAGATTTAATTAGATAAAGGGATGAGGGGTGTTTCAAAAGGTAAATTTTCTAGTTAAAATAGAAAAAAAATAAAGGGATAAGGGATGAAGTCCAATTATTATTATTTATTATTATTGTTATTATTATTATTATTACCCACTTGGACAGCTCATGTTCACATGGCTAGTTCTGACTGGTAAAATTTTGTATTCTTTATCCTTTTTTTTTTTTTTCACTTTTAATTTCAAGTAGAACTACACCAAAGCTAAAAACATTTGATTTAATTAAGAAAAATCCATCAATTACATATTCCGGAGACATATGGCCGCTGCATGCCAACATTTATCATTGGATATGGAAATTGAATAATCTTTCTGTCAACAGAATTTGGGGATTTAAAATTATGCTACAGTGTATAGTAAACTTACTAAGTTCCAATTAGTCGGGTTGTGTTTGTTCTAGTTTCTTCGCCTCTAAATATCTTTGCAAAGCCAAAGTCAGATATTTTGGGGTTCATATTCTCGTCTAGACAAATGTTGCTGGTTTTTAGATCTATGTGGATGACCCTCAATCTGGAGTCATGATGAAGGTAAACAAGCCCACAAGCTATTCCAAAAATTATTTTGAAGCGCATCTGCCGGTCCAAACATATGTGTAGCTTTTGATCTTGCAAGTTTTCATTTTCCATTCAAAGAACCGTTTCAACAACAATAACAATAAATCAGTTTTTACTCAAACTATATATATATTAAGCATGTTTGGGTTGTGGTAAGGAGCTTAAAAAGTAATTTTAGTATCTAAAAAGTTGTGCCAAACAAAGAGTTCATATGTTTGGTAAAAAGTTTCAAAAACACTTGTTTGATTTTGCGTTTATCCTAAAATAATATTAACAATTTTTTTGATAAGTTATTCTTTATACTTTAGAATTTAGGCAATAGTCATCAATAGATTTTTGCCATTCAAGTATGTTATTTGTTATTATTTGTTTTCTATTTTAACTGTACCTTATATATTATAATAAAAATATTGTTGGAAAATTGGCTCATATTAGTGTGGGGCCACATGTTGGATGTGTTTTGTTTCTTGGCACATTATAATAAATTGAATGAAAAGTAAAGCTGGAGCATAAATCGGTGGAAATCCACACTTTCTGTGGATATATGTTGAACATGGTAATTCGCTTATATTAGTCAAATGGGAAGATTTATTTGGTTGCTCTTTTATCAAAAGAGATGGACCCATATGTCATCCACCATAGAGAAGACTTTTGTTGATTGTTAGGCAATTGTGGCTTTTGCACCGAATGAAGTTGCTGAAATGGGGTTTAGTGCTTTGTCCATTTGTATTTATTAGTGCTTTGTCCATTTGTATTTGTTAGTGCTTTGTACATTTGTTCCACCGAATGAAGACTTATTGCATCAAAGGAAGTGCTTTGTCTGCAACAATACTTCTTTCATATGAGAATGAGGTTTGTTTGAGGAACTAATAGGAGAGAGGCAAAAAGATATCTCACTTGTGATTCTCACAATTTGTTTTGGTCACACGGTGACTTGGAGATTTTAGAGTATTTATTCTCTTTTATGTAATTCTCTTTTATGTGAGAATGAGATTTGGGTGCATTAGACTTTTGAGTTTGAGTGGTTTTGTTTGTACTACTCTTTGTACTCCACTTTTATTTATAAAATTTCTCCTAGATTGTCTGTGCTAGTAGATGTAAGCTTGTTAGGCCGAACCACTTAAATTTTGGTGTCTAATGTGGTTGTGGTATTTTTCTTATTTTGCACTTTTTTGCTTCTTTTGTGATCTAGATTTGTATTTGGCACAAGAAATTGGTATCAGAGCCCAGATGTTTATTTTGTGGAATGAAAACTACAAAATTTGAAGTAGAAAACTTTGATGGTCATAATAGTTTCATCCTTTGGTGAATCAAGATGCGTGCTTTGTTGCAACAATAAGGATTGGCGAAGGTTTTGGAACCATTCGAGGATAGAATTGGTATTAAAGCAATTGATGAAATTGAGGAACGTGGAGAATTTGAAGAAAAAGCCCACAGAATAATTTTGTTCTCTTTTAGATGGAGTTTTGAGAGATGTTGCCGATGAAGAAACTGCAGCTGGACTTTAGTAAAAGTTAGAAAATTTGTAAATGAAGAAGTTTCTCACTAACCGTTTATTTCTAAAACAACGGTTATATACCCTCATGATGCAGGAAGGTACGCCTCTTTGTGATCATCTTGATGAATTTAACAAAATTCTTATGGATTTGAAAAAATATTGATATTAAAGTTGATAATGAGGATCAAGCCCTTAATTTTATTATGTTCACTACCTGCGTCATTTGATAATTTTATTAATTTAATGTTGTATTGTAGAAATACCATTTCCTTAACTGATGTTAAATCTGTTTTGAATTCTATGGAGCTGAGGACAAGATTGAACGGAAAAGGTAGTGACAATCAGGCACAAGGTCTATTTGTTAGGAGTCGTTCGGAAAATTCCTCTAATTTTAGAGGTCGGTTCAGTGATAAAGACTCAGATAGAGGAGATCAATAACAGTCTAACTCAAAGAGCAAAGCTAAGTGTTACTATTGCAAAATGTTTGGGCATTACAAATCCGAATGTCTAAGGCTGAAAAAGAAAGAGGAAGGTGATAAGGAAAGTTTATCTTCTGTGGCTAGTGTTGTTGAAGAAAATGTTGAGGATTCAGAATTTGTCCTCATAGTTACCATTTCTAATAGTCGTTTTTATGACAAGTGGGTCCTTTATACTCCATATACTGCTCATATGTCCCCTAAAAATGATTGGTTTATTAATTATGAGTTAGTCAATGGTGGTTTAGTTTTGATGGGAAATGATGTCACCTGCAAGATTATTGGTGTTGGTGTAGTCAGAATAAGGATGCACGACGGGATTGTTAGGATTTTGAAGAATGTTCAACACAGATTTGAATAAAAATCTTATTTTATTGGGCACTTTGTGAAAAACGTTGTGCCAGACTCCAAAAACTTGTTTATTACAATTTATGCAGAATTAATACTATGAAGCAATAAACAATTTAATCACCTAAAATATATAAAGCAATAAAAAGGCAGACACAGATATTTTGGTTACAAAAAGGAAACCTTTTAGAAACCGATCTAAAAGTAAAACCTCTCCGGAGCAGCCAAACCCAAGAAATCACGATCAAAAGATTATCCAGAGATTACAGACACTAGGAACACTTACAACCCTTTGCAAGACCTTGGCTCTGTAAGATCGACAAGCTTACAACTCGTCTCCTTACTCACAATCTTCTTCAACGTGATTCTCCTTTACCAGACTCTTCCGATAGACTTGTCAACCGTAGATTTATCAAAGGAATAACTAAAACTCTAAGAGATTCAATTTAACGCTCACCACATATGATCTCTCTTAGCACAGCCTCCGACGAACTCTTTGGGGGTGAAAATCCGTGCCTCACTCTTCTATAATGATGTATATATATCAGTACATTTAACTCTAGACCTGGGCCCACTAAAAACATGTTTTTGGGCATAATAGGTATGGGGTGTCCGGATAGGTTAATGGGCTCTCCGGACACAGCCTTGCGGAGCAAAAATAAGGTTTTTGGAATTGCAGTCCGGACACGGGGAAGACCTATCCGGACTCGGCATGCAATGAGTGAAACAGCATTCTGAAAATGCTGTCCAATCTTGATCAACAGCTCCGTTCGATGGGCGTTTGTGGTCCGATTGAGCTGAAATTTTGTAGAAACGTTCATGACATATGAATATACATTATGAACAGTGGAGATTGGATTCTGAGCATTCTATATCAGTGTTTGAGCTCGTGAACAGTAGTTTCTCCATTTTGGAACTGAATTAAGCCAACACAAGAACTAACACTTTGTACCCCCCTAGATACATGTTTTGCGGTGAATGTGGAGTTATTCAGGTGAAAAAAGGCTCATTGGTTGTGACGGAAGGTAACAAAGTTGATGATTTCTATTTTCTTCAAGATAGTATGGTGACAGATTCAATTGATGTGTCTTCTTAAGTTCAAGAGGTGCTTGGATTTGATTGCTTTTGTAGCTTGTGATTGCCCGTGTAGATATTGGAGGAGATGTTATGTAGAGTTTTGTATTGAAGACTTGATGAAATTCAAGCCTAGGTGGAGTGCAATAGTAAAGTGGTGAATATTCACTGAGGTGGAGAATTGTTGAAAAATTGGCTCATATTAGTATGGGGCCACGTGTTGGATGTGTTTTGTTTTTTGGCACCTTATAATAAATTGAATGGAAAGTAATGCTGGAGCATAAATCGGTAGAAATCCACACTTTCTGTGGGTATATGTTGAATATGGTAATTGGCTTATATTAGTCAATTGGGAAGATTTATTTGGCTGCTCTTTTATCAAAAGAGATGGACCCATATGTCTTCCTCCACTCCACAGTGAAGACTTTTGTTGATTGTTAGGAAATTGTGGCTTTTGCACCGAATGAAGTTGCTGAAATGGGGTTTAGTGCTTTGCCCATTTGTATTTATTAGTGCTTTGTCCATTTGTTCCACCGAATGAAGACTTACTGCGTCAATGGAAGTGCCTTGTCTGCAACAATACTTATTTCCTATAAGAATGAGGTTTGTTTGAGGAACTACTAGGAAAGAGGCAAGAAGATATCTCACTTGTGATTCTCACAATTTGTTTTCGTCGCGCGGTGACTTAGAGATTTTAGAGTATATTTACTCTATTTTATGTATTTTTTTTTTTTTTTTTTTTTTTTTTTTTTTTGTGTGTGTGAAGGTGAAATTTGGGCGTATTGAGCTTTTGGGTTTGAATGGTTTTGTTTGTACAACTCTTTGTACTCCACTTTTGTTAGTGAATTTCTTTTGGATTGTCTCTACACATGGATGTAAACTTGTTGGGCTGAACCACTGATGCAGATTGAGTCCCTAGTACTGCGATCGAGCGCACACTGGACTGTGATCAAGTGCCCGGTCCCTAGAACTGCGATTGGTCGCTCCTGTGCCTGCAATCGAGCGCATGCGGGAGATATTATGTTATTTTTTCGCCTTTTTTTAGCTTAAACCGATTTTATGTTGTTATTTTATTAGTTTTAAGGTTTTGGAAGTATTTATGTCATATTTTATTAGGTTTAGAGTTTTGGGCTATAAATATATACATATTGTAAGAATTCAATAACCCACATGAAAAACTGTTACGACTATTAATGGTGTAAGGTTACCTAATCCCATTCTTTAAACTCTTAGTTAATTAAGAGAAGCAGTTTCATATATTGTATAACTTCTACTTTGATGGGAAGTGGAGTTATTGAATGAATAAAGGAAACCGGTTCTCTCTCTACCCTATAAATATGCACAATCTCCATCATCTTTGTGCATCTTAAGTGGGTCAAGTGAGATAAACCATTTCCTAGTGTGTGGGTCTTCAGAAGATTTCATTGCTATGGATTCTGGTATGTTTCTTTCATTTATTTATAGTGAAAATCATGATAGTTAAGATCTAGAAAGAGATAGAATTTATGTCAATATAAATTTTTTACATGTGATATCATAGCCTTAATTGTAACTTTCATGTTTTTCCATTAAGAAATATGTATGAGTTTTACATTATTCATATTCTCACGCAAATCTCTTAGAATTTATTTGTAGTTATTGTGTGATCTTTTGAATTTGTCATCTGTACATATACACACTGAGCCAACTGGATGCAAAACGGTTTATGATTTGATTTTGTCGCATGATTTTGTGGGAACTGTAACATCCGTATACTATGGATAATTTAATGTGTTAACATTTATTTCTATAGATCTATTATATCTATACCCATATTAACACCTCTGACACATACAAAGTTCATTTCACCGTTTAGGAAAAACATCACTCGTGTTTTTCATTATTTGTTTGTGCTCCTGTTAAACTGTTATCAAGTTGCACAATTAACGCATGGCTATTATTTATGTGTGTTTAATATTTTGTCTTTTAATGACAATACTTTCGGTTGAGTACTTTTGGATATGGCAAATTCTTTTATGAATATTGGTATGCACAGTTTATGAAGATCTTTTGTAGCAAGTTATATACATTGGCAATATACGTTTTGTCTTTAAAATATTGATTGTTTTATTTCATGTGTTATTTTCTTGTTGGTTATAAACATGAATATTTATGTCAATCAATGTTAAAAGCATACTATTATTATTATTCGTCTTGCATTGTTATTGTTTCGAATTGAGATCTATATTATGAATAGTTTGGTGATCACCAAAGTGACCCAACTAGAATGATTCATAGATTTCAAGTCGTATGTTTGAAACTTAATACCTATATCCCACGTATTAAGACAATGACATTGCAAATTTTTACAGTTTTTTAATCACATGAATCTTTTGGATTGACCCAAAGGTGCACCACCTTTCAAGTGATTGATAAACTGAGATAGGATAATTAATGTGCATTCTTAATTGAGAATTGGAACCGAATACCCAAAGGTAACGAACCTATCGAATTACGGATGCATTATTAATTATTCTTATAGGTGAAAAGGAATCACCATAATGATCATATATATATATATATTTAGTATATCGTAATTTCCACCCAAAGGTGAATTGCGGTAGTACTACTTAAAATATTATTTTATGTTTGATAACTCATAGCATTAATATGGTGAGCATTTATTTTATTGCAGTGTCAGTTCCTATTTCGCTACATTCGCATGTTTCATCTGTTCCGATTCTTAATGGAACAAATTTCTCTAACTGGTCTGAACAAGTTTAGTTTCATTTTGGTGTTCTGGATCTTGATTTGGCACTCTGGACTGAGAAACCGCCTGCTATTACTGATTCAAGCAGTGCGGAAGAAGAGGCATTATACATGTCTTGGGAAAGATTGAACATTATGTTTATGCGAATGAGCATAGCGAATAATATTAAGTCAACACTTCCTAAATGTGATAGTGCTAAAGAATTCTTTACAACTGTGGAAGAACGTTTCCGTTCAGCTGACAAGTCTCTTGCTGGGACATTGATGGCTAAACTTACCACCATGAAATTTGATGGTACATGTGGGATGCATGAGCATATCCTTGAAATGACAAATCGAGTTGCTAAATTAAAGGCTCTTGGGATGAATGTGGATGAATTTTTTCTTGTGCAATTTATCTTGAATTCCTTGCCTTCTCAATATGGGCCATTTCAAATTCATTACAACACTATTAAAGATAAGTGGAATGTAAATGAATTGGCTAGTATGCTTGTTCAAGAAGAGGCAAGGCTTAAGCAACAAGGATATCATTTTATTCATCTTGTAACTCATGGAGCCAAAAAGAAGTGGAAGAAGCCTAAAAAGGGCAAAAAGATAGAGTCACCTAAAGTTAATGGACCTCCTCAAGTAATTGAGGTTCATCAAAAGGAACTAAATAGTGTTAAGTGCCATTTCTGCAGAAAGTTTGGGCATGTTCAGAAAGATTTCCTCAAACGTAAGGCATGGTTCGAAAAGAAAGGCAAGCCTTTAGCTTGCGTATGTTTCGAATCAAATCTTACTGCTGTTCCTTCCAATACTTGGTGGATTGACTCAGGTTCTACTGTTCATGTTTCTAATTCGATGCATGGGAAATGGGGTTAAAGTTCAAGATGTTGCCATCGGAACCTTTCGTTTGTTTCTAGATACTGGTTGTTACCTAGATTTGTTTCAGACTCTTTATGTTCCTTCTATTTCTCGAAATTTGGTTTCTTTATCTAGCCTTGATCTTGATGGTTCTTCCTTTACATTCCGCAATAAAAGATTCAATTTATTTAAAAACACCTCTTTCATTGGTTCAGGGAATCTATGTAATGGTCTTTATAAATTGAATCTTAATAGTCATTTTGCTGAAAGCCTTCTAACTCTGCATCATAATGTTGGAACTAAACGTAGCCTGATTAATGAAAATTCTTCCATCTTGTGGCACAAAAGACTAGGTCATATATCCAGAAAAAGATTAGAAAGATTAGTAAAAGATGAGATTCTTCCGAATCTAGATTTTACTAATTTTGGTGTGTGTGTGGATTGTATTAAGGGAAAACAAACCAAACACACAAAGAAAGGTGCTACAAGAAGTGGAGGACTTCTTGAAATTGTCCATACAGACATTTGTGGACCTTTTGACTCACCATCTTTTAGTAGAGAAAAATATTTTATCAACTTTATTGATGATTTTTCATGTTATTGTTATATCTATTTGTTGCATGAAAAATCTCAAGCAGTAAATGCTTTGGAGGTATACATTACTAAGGTTGAAAGACAATTAGATAGAAAAGTGAAAGTTGTCATATCAGATAGAGGTGACGAGTATTATGGAAGGTATGATGGATTGGGTCAATGCCCTGGCCCATTTGCTAAACTCCTTGAAAAGCATGGCATTTGTGCACAATACACTATGCTAGGTACGCCTCAGCAAAATGGAGTAGTTGAAAGGCGTAATCGTACTCTAATGGATATGGTTAGGAGTATGTTAAGTAATTCCTCTTTACCCATTTCATTGTGGATGGAAGTCCTTAAGACCGTTGTATATTTATTGAATAGAGTCCCTTCTAAAGCAGTTCCAAAGACTCCTTTTGAACTATGGACTGGAAGGAAACCAAGTTTAAGACACCTGCATGTTTAGGGTTGTCCTGTAGAGGCTAGAATTTAAAATCCACATGAAAAGAAATTGGATTTGAAAACCATTAGTGGTTATTTTATTGGTTATCCAGAAAAATCCAAAGGGTATAGGTTTTACTGTCCTACACATAGTACAAAAATTGTTGAACCCGGTAATGCCAGATTCCTTGAGAATGGTGAAATTAGTGGGAGTGATAAATCACAAAATGTGGTTATTCAAGAAGTTAGGGTAAAAGTCCCACTACCCATAACTTCTAAAGAAGCCGTTGTTCCTACAATTGTACAATCATTTGACAATATTGAACAACAAGTTATTGATCAATCACTCCATGAAGAGATTATCACCAATGAACCAATTATAGAAGAATCACAACGAATAGCATTAAGAAGGCCTCAAAGAGAACGAAGATCCGTTATTTCAGGTGATTATGCTGTTTATTTACAAGAATCTGATTTTGATATAGGGACAAGTAAGGATTCGGTTTCATTTTCACAAGCCATTGAAAGTAATGATTCTGTTAAATGGATTGATGCCATGAATGATGAGTTGAAATCAATGGACCAAAATAAATTCTGGGATCTCGTTGAATTGCCTGAAGGATATAAGACAATCGGGTGTAAATGGGTCTTCAAGATCAAGCGCGACTCACATGGCAATATCGAACGATATAAAGCTAGGCTTGTGGCCAAAGGTTTTACTCAGAGAGGAGGCATTGATTATAAGGAGACATTCTCTCCTGTGTCTAAGAAGGACTCACTTAGAATCATTAAGGCTTTGGTAGCTCGTTATGATTTAGAGTTGCATCAAATGGATGTGAAAACTGAATTTTTGAATGGGAGTTTAGAGGAAGAAGTCTATATGGACCAACCTGAAGGTTTCTCAATAAAGGAAAAAGAGCACATGGTTTGCAAATTAAATAAGTCAATATATGGACTTAAACAAGTTTCCAGACAATGGTATCTTAAGTTCAATGATACCATTACTTCCTTCGGTTTTAAGGAAAACACTGTTGATCGGTGTATATACTTGAAGGTTAGTGGGAGCAAGTTTATGTTCCTAATTCTATATATTGATGACATTTTGCTTGCTAGTAGTGATCTTGGTTTATTGTATGAAACCAAGAAATTTCTCTCTAAGAACTTTGAAATGAAAGATATAGGTGAGGCAACCTATGTGATAGGAATAGAAATATTCTGAGATCGATCACGTGGATTGTTAGGGTTGTCTAAAAAACAATATATTGAAAGAGTTTTAGAGAGATTTAGCATGGAGAACTGTTTAGCTAGTGTTGCTCCAATTCAAAAGGGGGATAAGTTCAGTCTCATGCAATGTCCACAGAATGAATGGGAACGTAAACAAATGGAAAGAATTCCTTATGCTTCAATGGTAGGAAGCTTGATGTATGCACAGACGTGCACTAGGCCATACATCAGTTTTACAGTTGGTATGTTGGGCAGATACCAAAGCAATCCTGGAATGGATCATTGGAAAGCTGCAAAGAAAATGATGAGGTACTTACGAGGAACAAAAGATTACATGTTCACTTTTAAAAGATCTAATCACTTAGAGGTGATTGGCTACTCTGATTCAGACTTTTCCGGATGTGTTGATAGTAGAAAATCAACTTTTGGTTATCTATTTTTGTTAGCTGGAGGAGCAATCTCATGGAAAAGTGCAAAACAGACCATCATTGCTTCATCCACAATGGAAGCTGAATTTGTGACATGCTTTGAGGCCACTATTCATGGCTTATGGTTGCGAAACTTTATTTCAGGACTTGGAACTGTCGTCACTATTGCCAAGGCATTGAAAATTTATTGTGATAATTTTGCAGCTGTGTTTTTCTCCAAGAACAACAGATGTTCTAATGGTGCTAATTAAACATATGGAGATTAAATATTTTGTCGTTAAGGAGGAAGTTCAAAAACAAAGAGTGTCTATAGAACATATTAATACAGAGCTCATGATTGCAGATCTATTAACAAAAGGGTTACCACCAAAGACATTTAAGGAACACGTTAACAAAATGGGTCTTAATTGTAACCCGTTGTGCCCATAATGTTTATGGATTGCATAATGTTTGTTTATGTTATTAGACATTTTTAAGATCTCATTAAATATGTTTATGATTCTTTCCTGTTTTCCATTTTGTATGTACATATAAGATTGGATGAATGACAACAGGAATAGTCTTTGACAACAGACATTTTTGTTGGACCATTTAGACAATACTTGTCATTTATGAATCATGGTTAAACAAGTTGTTAGTGTTGTAGTACATGGAAGGGACTATGTCGCCTTTTGATGTACAACCGCCATGACTCACACTAGTAGGTTGTTTGATTGTGGTATTTATGATGACCAAATTAAAGTAAGGCTGGATTAGATTTTTTGCACGCCTAATGTTAACCTTATTAGAGTCAAACAGTATTAGTCATGTGGGCTAAGTGGGAGAATGTAAGAATTCAATAACCCACATGAAAAACTATTACGACTATTAATGGTGTAAGGTTACCTAATCCCATTCTTTAAACTCTTGTATAACTTCTACTTTGATGGGAAGTGGAGTTATTGAATGAATAAAGGAAACCGGTCCTCTCTCTACCCTATAAATATGTACAATCTCCATCATCTTTGTGCATCTTAAGTAGGTCAAGTGAGAGAAACCATTTCCTAGTGTGTGGGTCTTCAGAAGATTTCATTGCTATAGATTCTGGTATGTTTCTTTCATTTACTTATAGTGAAAATCATGATACTTAAGATCTAGAAAGAGATAGAATTTATGTCAATATAAATTTTTTACACATATAACCTCAAGAGAAAGGGAGTAGTTGTTTATTATTGATTTTGATTAATGAAAATACTCAGAATTGAGTTTATTCCTCTTTTTCTTTTAAACTTTAGATAGAATCTATTGTTTTTAGAAGAATTCTTAAATCATTGATAGAATCAAGATCTAAAATTACTTATTCGCTGCTTTATTGTTGTTCTTCATTGCAACCTACCAAGTCAGGTTGTATCAACCACTTAAATCTTGGTGTCTTGTGTGGCTGTGCTATTTTTCTTATTCTACACTTTTATGCTTCTTTTATAATCTTGGCTCAACAAACATAGTATTAAAAAAAAAAAGAGGTTTATTAGTCATTGCATTTTATTATTTTAGTTTCGCGCTTAATAAAACAAATTTGTGCCTCCGGCTTCGCTTCCTCGTCAGCAATTTTCATTATTTTGCACTTCAATTTGTCTATCACTACAAAAAACAAAATTTTTGCTGACTTACATTTTCTGACGTGTCAGGTGGTCTGACACGTCAAAAAATCCTCATGACGGGTCGATTTTGACGTATCTCAGGCGTTAAGATTATGGGTGTCAGAAACGGAAAATTTCTTGGCACGTCAGAAAATTTTTTTTGACGTGTCACTTTTTGACACTTCAGTAAATGTTTTTAATTAAAGAAAAAATTTTAAAAATGAAAATTATTTTTTTTTAATAATTTTAAATTTCCTGACGTGTCAAAATTGACACGTCAGGAATTTAAAAATTATTTAAAAAAAATATTTTTTTTTTAAATTTTTTCTGAATTTTTTTTTTCAATTAATT
>NC_081545.1:7741868-7744251 GCF_901000735.1 Corylus avellana | reverse complement strand
AAAGCAAATACAACAAAAAGGGAAGGGTGTTGGGATATGATTGATTGTTCATTTATTATTATTATTAATTAATCCAGTTTTTCATTTTGATAATTTTTTTCCTTTATAGTTTTAAACTACATTTATGGCAACAAATATTTAACATATATCAATTTATAAAGATTCAACTTTATGAATTTCAAAATTTAATTTGATTTGTGGGTACGTTTATGCTGTTAAGTAAAGAAATATGGTTAAAATGATTTTATAACATTTCTTAAAAAAATTGATAGCATTTAGTTAATTGAGTGAGGAAAGAAAAATTAATTACTAATAATCTTGTAAAGAATTTTCAAATAAATTATAATTAATAAAACAGGCGCATAAAGCGGGTTATAAGCTGGTAGTTATAAAAGAATCATTAGATCTCAACCTAGATAAAATTACAGTTGAGAAGGACTCTCTAATCCTTACTTAAACTCTAATTAATCAGCACAATACTCGAGATAATTGGAACATTGATTCTCTATATAATCAAAGATGTTCTCCTTCACCGGGATGGAATAATCCTACTTCTTTTCTCTTTCCCTTTGGATTGTTGTTCTTTAGCTATCTCAAACTTTCACATTACAAATTTTATTATAAGCTATCAATTATTAGAATATCGATTGTCACGCGGCAGTTTTCTATTAATTTTATAAAGAATAATTCTATATATTACATTTTTATCTTACAACAATAAGACAATATTGTTGATGTAATAGTGAAAAGTAATATATATATACATTGATTGATCCTAAAGTTAACTGAGACTAATATGTAGTGAGATAGTTGCAAAATAACATATAGTTTCTATCATCAAATTTGAATTTATAAAAAATTATACTATTACTTCTCAGATATTTTCCTCTTATAGGTCTTCGGATTTGTCCTCTTGAACACTAGCAGCAGTTTTCCAACCATTTTTCCTAAATTTAGAGAATAAAACTACTTTTTGATTCCTTATAAAAAAAAAAAAACCATTTAGATTGCCTTATTTTTCCCCATATCAATTAAATATTATTTTTTACTCTTATCTTTCTTATTTTTTTCTCTCTTTTTTTTTTCCTTATTTAATTAAATACTATTTTTTTTTTTTTTTTTTTTTTATCATTGCAACCGGTTCCAACGCCCAACAGAGAGGACGAGAGAGGAGAGAGAATTGTTGAGGACATGCGAAGAGGAGAGAATAATTTGTTTATAATTTAATAAAGCATTGGGTATCTACTGTGTTTCTCAATGCATTGGAAAGCATTGTAGATACCCTTTAGTATAAGTTAAATATAGAGTTTCTGATGTAAGTTTTTTTAAAATTTTCCCTAAACATAGGAAAGTGAATGACATATAACGCATATGTTACTAGTGCTCTTAGAGTACTAGCAGTAGACTTCCTATAGCACATTCTCTTCCCTATGTTTAGGGAAAATCTCAAAAGAATAACAACAAAGCATCCACATCAAAAGCCTTAAATATAACCAACATCAAATGGCAGTGTTTCCCAATGCATTATTAAATTATAAAAAACTGATTCTCTCCCCTCTCATTCACATGTTCCAACAATTCTTCATCATATCTCCTCGTTCATTAATTGCAATGAGAAAAAGAAATAGTATTTAATTCATATATGAAAAAATAAATGAATATATTGTAAAGTGTTTTTTTATAGGGAATAAAAAATAATAATTTTATTTCTTAAATTAAAAGAAAATGATTAGAAAACTGGTGCTAGTGCTCTTAGCAGGAAAAACAAAGGGAAGTGAGGAAAAACATGTCCATTTTGTCTTTTCCAGTGGCCCCAATGGCTTTGCTTTCCACGAGGCTTTACCTTTTCCTCTCTTTTGAGAAAGATAATTATGTACGATTGACAGAGACAGGTGTCCATGTATTCTGAAAAAAAAAAAAAACAAAAAACAAAAAAAAAACAAAAACAAAGAAAACAAAGAAAAAAAGACGGGTTTCGCTAAAATGGCATTCAGGATTATTCGTCCGACCTGGGTAGTCCTAGAGTCCGCCCAATCTGACATGACCTTGTGCCACGTCTTGACATAAAAAAAAAATATTGAATTTTTTTAGGTTAGAAATCGCACGCTTCTTTTCGGCCAACTCTACAACTCATGTCTTTATTTAAAAGTCATAGTTTGTGTTTTCAAGGAGTAGTTCAATCGATTAGAGATTACGCTTCATGAAGTAGAAGTCACTAGCTTAAATCTCCTATTCCCCTCTTGTGTAGACATATTTTACTACCGTGATAATCTACCTTGGGCTTTTAAACACTATTCTCACCTTAGAATTAACCGTGGGAAGCATCTATATATAATTCTTTCATTTTGTTTGTATTTGCTCAAAAAAAAAAAAAAAAAAAAAA
>NC_081545.1:7717221-7741768 GCF_901000735.1 Corylus avellana | reverse complement strand
GGCGTTGAATTTTAGATGCCATAGGCTTTAATAAAAGCAAACTAGCGGACTTGTGGTCCTCTTAATGAATTTTGGCAGTATTTTTTATTTTTTTTTAAAAAAAATTCTAAATTAACATATAAGTGAAAAAAAAAAAAAAAAAAGTTGGTTATTAGTATTTTCGTTTGAAGAATAAAAATTAAAAATTAAATAAAAATCAAATGATTGGTGAAAAGTATGACCGATGGAAAAATATGAGTATCGGCAAAAATATAATAAATAAAAAAAGAAATAATATTTAAAGAAATTATAGAAGAGAATAAAAACTTTGAGTGAGCTTCCCTTGTTTAGGCTTGGCTTGTTTAAATTTTACTGGAGCCGAGCTCAAGGGCGAGCCAAAAAAATCAAGTTCGAGTTCATAATAAGTCAAGCCCTGACTATTATATTTAATTTTTTAAAAAAAAAAATTAAAAAAAAAATTAAACTTCAAGTACTCTTAAACGGCTTAAGAAGTCAGATTGCATATGAACATTTGCTTAGCCTGGCTAGTCGAGTATGGAGCCTGAGTCAATATAACAAGACACTTGGTTTCAAAGAGAAAGGATATGCATCATTTTATAGATAAGCAAACTTGGGGATTAGTGTTTTCTTAGCAATGTGAGACAAGTTAACAGGTTGTATTCAAACTGCATTGGGACAACGCCCCCTACAAAAAAATATTTTTTTCAATGTCTCTCTCAATCTCCCTCACCAGTCATAGCGCATCTTCCACCTAAACTCTCATTTCCCACTCTCTCACTCTCGCTCACCAGACATGTAGTGATAGTGTTTGGGTGTTTTTGATTCTTCAATAGTTTCTGTCTTTCGCAATCTTCCTCAATAGTTTCTGCTTGATTCTTCTTCCTTTCGTTTGAGTTTGCTCTAATTGAATCGGTCTTTTTAATGATTGCTCTCTCTCTCTTTGATCACGAAGGGTCTAGAATTTTTCATTTTCTAATGCATAAATATAAATGCAATTTTAAGATTTTAATAATTATGAGATTTATAATTAATTATGTGTTAATTAGTTTATATATATACATGAGTCTAACTGAGTCGAGCTGAGCTTGCTTCGTTTAATATTCGAGCCAAGATTTGTGTTCATGGGTAATAATCGAGCCGAGCTTATACGAGCCAATCCTGACCAAGCGAGCAAGCGGCTTGCTCACTTAACACCCCTGCTAATATGTATTGAAAAAGTAGTAACTAAAATAGATAATTGCACTTTTTGGTAATTTAAAAAAAAAAATGTATTTTCTTAGAGTAAGTTGAATGCTTGAAAAGGTCTGGCAAACGATGTCAAGGTCATCCAAGATTGTGCTCCAGATGCCTCGACATCTCGAGGTTTATGGTGAAGGTGCTTTAATTCTTAATTTTCTTATTTAATTACTTTGTTAAATTTCTTGTGTAACACATTTCAATCTTTCCTAGTTTGATTTTAATTAAGCAGCACAAATTTGGGTTAAAACTCCTATATATTGATGAAAAATGTCCGATTGAAAATTGGCATGATCGAGCTGGAGAATGCTTAACATACCTGCAGGTAGAATTTGAGTGTCTTTCAGAAAATGGAAAAGCATGAAGTGCTTCTTAGTTTTACCAATGTAAGGTACACTTCCTATATGGACTAATGCCAATGGCTGCACTGCACACATATTGGCTAATGCAGCTTGACATGCAAAGAAACACAGTATAAGAAGAAAGATAATTAATTCTTAGATCTTAAGTTTATCAAAGATCTTAGAATTCTTCTTAAAACTATAAAATCTCTATGATTTAAAGGAAAATATGAAGAAAACTGAAATTATAATGAAAACTACGCTTTTGGAGGTTATAATGATGTATTTATAGACCCCCAAAACCCTAACCCTAAAATAAAGTAAACAAAGTCGGTTTAAGCCAAAACACGGTTCCGCGTCCGAACGGGACAATTAGCCATCCAGACGGGAACTAAACTTAAAATAGGAAATTGCGAAAAACTAACATAACGTCCGGACGGGGTTCGAACGGACTCCGAATGGAGCATTCTGACCCCTCTCGGGTTTTTCCCACCAAAGCTACATGTCCGGACGAGCCTCATGGCCGTTCGGATGGTCTTCTGCTGTTGCGCGAGTCTGGGATCGTGTCAACATTCTTCGGGGTGTCTTCACACTTACATCCGCTTGGGTCTTCTTCATAAACTCTCAAGCACTCTGGTCTACATCATCCTCCCTAGCTTGGGCAGAATTCGCCCTCGAATTCACATCCTCATCCGAGGAATCCCCCGTAAACGGCACAAAATGTTTGACATTGAAGACATCCAAACTCTTAATGTGGCTGGGCAACTTCAGTTGATAAGAATTGGGGTTGATCGTCTTCACAATCTCCACCAGACCAATCTTGCGGGCCGCTAGCTTATTGTACTCTCCAACAGGAAACCTATCCTTGGTTATGACTGCCCACACAAAGTCACATTCTTCAAATTCTAAAGCATGCTATTTCTTGTCCGCATCCGCCTTGTACCTTGTCGTCGAATCTTCCAGGTTCTTGATGGTTAACTTGTGGCCCTCTTGTATTTGTGCAATAAGATCCTCCTTCGTGGTGTGTGTCCTCTTCAAATCAAGGAGATGTGCTAAATCCAGTGGTGCACGCGGATTACCTCCATAGATGATGATGAGCGAACTAAGGCCGGTGCTCCGGTTGGTTGACCGATTGTAGGCGAACTCAGCTTGGTACAATTGCTGGTCCCATGACTTGAGATGCTCACCCACCAAGCTCCGAAGCGATGCCCCCAAAGACCAATTAACAATCTCCGTTTGTTCGTCCGTCTATGGATGGTAAGCGCTATTGAAATCGTGCCTCGTGTGAGATAGTTGCCACAAACACCGCCAAAAGTGGCTAAGAAATTGCGTGTCGCGGCCTGAGACTATGGACAATGGTAAGCCGTGCAATCGGTAGACCTCTCAGAAGTACAATTGCACCACATTCACGGCATCGGCAGTCTTTTTACACGCAATTAAATGAACCATCTTAGAAAATCAATCAACTACCACAAAGATGGAATCATTACTTTTGGGGGTTCAAGGTAAACCCAATACAAAGTCCATGCTCACATTAGTCCATGGAACCTCCGGGATAGGCAGTGGCATTTATAATCCAGCACTAGTAGCCGCCCCTTTTGATACTTGGCACACCCTCCAACAGCGCACAAACTTCTCCACCTCCTTCCTCATACTCGGCCATTAAAACTGTTCCGCCACTAGTTGGAAAGTTTTGTGTCGCCCTATGTGTCTTTCATTATGGCACTCTTGGATAATTCGCAACCGTAGGCTACAGTTGGAAATCCATAGTTTGGTGCCCTTGAAGAGGAACCCATTATACAGCCCAAAGTTACTCCGTACTCCCGAAGATGCATCACCAACAATAGGACAAAGAGAGGATCAGTCAATAAATAATCTTTTAAGAATTCAAAACCAATTACCTCACTCTTCATGGTGGTTAGGAGTGTTGACTTCCGGCTGAGGGCATCGGCCACCTTGTTCAGAGCTCCCGATTTGTGTTTGATGGTGAAGGATAATTGTTGCACATATGCAGCCCACTTTGCATGCCGGAAGGATAGTTTATCTTGACTATTGAGGTGCCTCAATGCCTCATGATCTGAGTAAAAGATAAAATCATTGTGGGCTAGATAAAAGCTCCAATGCCTCAATGATTGCACCAATGCGTAAAACTCCTTGTCATAGGTGCTATAGTTGAGCCTTGAACCACTCAACTTTTCACTAAAGAATGTCACCGGTCTTCCCCTTGACTTGGCACCACTCTAATGACGATCTTGGAAGCATCATAATGCAACTCGAATGGCAACTTAAAATTTGGGAGAATAAGCAACAGGGCCGTGGTCAGCTTGAGCTTAATCAACTCAAAAGCTTTAGTAGCTGCCTCACTCCAAGAGAACTTTCCCACTTTCATGCACTCCATGATAGGCGCCATGATGGTGCTAAAGTCATAGATGAAACGCCTATAAAACGAAACCAACCCGTGGAAACTTCTCATCTCATGTAGTGTAGTGGGAATGGGCCAATCCCGAACGGCTACCACCTTTGACTCGTCCACCACCAATCTAACTTTAGACACCACATAGCCAAGGAAAAGCACCAAATCTGTCATGAGAGCACTTGGCTGGCGATGCGAAGAACTTCTCCCTCCGGAGCACTTGAAATACTTCCTTCACATGTTGAATATGTGCCTCTCTATCGGGACTGTAAATAAGGATGTTATTGAAGTATACCACTACGAACTTCCCAATGAAAGGCCGAAAAACTTTATTCATCAACCTCATGAAAGTGCTAGGTGCATTAGATAACCCGAATGGCATCACCAACCATTCATAGATTCCCTCCCGCATGTTAAACGATGTCTTCCACTCATCACTTGGCTGCACCCGAATCTGATGATACCCGCTCCTTAGATCAAGCTTGTGAAGATTGTTGCCCGCTCAACTGGTCCAACAAATCATCCAACCTAGGAATAGGAAATCAGTACCTTACAGTGATCTTATTGATGGCTCGACTATCTATGCACATCCTTCATGTGCCATCCTTCTTGCGAGTGAGCAAAGCCAGTACCACACACGGACTCAAACTCTCTTAAATATGCCCCTTGGCCAATAACCCCTCCACTTATCGCCTCAACTCTTCATGTTCTTTAGGGCTCATGCAGTAGTGTGGCCGATTACTCGATCCTGACACCAAGTCAATTTGATGTTGTATGTCACGAAGAGGTAGGAAGCTCGTAGGGTAACTCCGCCGGAAACACGTCGGCAAACTCTTCCACTAACCTCTTGGCCTGTTCCGGAACCTCTTCTATTTTGTTGCCCTCCTTGCCCAACAGTATATACACCACCTTTGATGCCAACATCTCCGTAATAAATTCCCGTTTTGTCAAGAGTGATTGAGAATGGCCCTCCCCCTTTGCGGGTTTAGGTCCATTTCCCAAACTTGGTTGGAGTGTCAATTTCACATTGTCTACCACGAAGCTATATATGTTCTTCCGTCCATCATGGTGCACATTCCGGTCATATTACCACGGTCTCCCTAATAACGAGTGGCACGCATCCATGGCCACTACATCGCACCACGTCTTGTTTTTGTACTTGGATCCAATTGAAAAAGACATAAGACAACGCTTAGATACAATTACCTCGGTGCCCTTTTTGAGCCACTCCAAATGGTAGGGATTGGGGTGTCGTTCAGTCTCTAGGGCCAACTTCCATACCGCTTCCTTCGCCACGACGTTTTCACAACTTCCCAAATCAATGACAAGTTGACATACTTTGCCCTCAATAGTGCACGTTGAGTGAAAAAGATTGTGGCGTTGCTCGTCTCCACTTTTTGCCTTCCGGGGTGTAAAGCACACCCTTCTTACCATCAAAAGAGGACCATCATCCCCAGTGACAAACTCTTCATTGGCCTCTCCCTCACCGTAAAAAACTACTTCTTGTCCTCTCCATTGCCTTGCTCATCAAAGGCTTCCCCCGCATCAACAAGTAGGCCCTTACCATACTTCTCTCCCTTGCGGCAATCGGTCATCCGGTGACCCGCCTCACTACATCGAAAACACTTGGGACCGGTAGTGACCCCGGTTCGGTTTGGTTGCCCCCCGATTGCGGAAACTCTACTTTGGCCAGCCAGTTGAGTGGCGCCCCTAGCTTAAATCGAACCACTTGATCGGTTGTAGCTCCCACTGCCCCCACGTCCAAACATGCCCAAGGGACCTCACGCTAACGTCTTCTTAATTAGTAACACTCTTTGGTAGGCCTTCGAAACATTGACGGGGTCAAAGAGATCTAGAGAATCTTGGATTTGTTGCCACATACCTCCAATATACTGGGACACTACTGATCTAGATAGATCCACTCGTGTCAAAAGTTTGTAGAATTCCTCCGTGTACTCATCCACGAACTTCGAACCTTGACTCCAACTCTGCAGCCGTTGGTACATGGTTCGGGTATAGTTGTGGGACAAAAAGGCGGACCACATGTGCTTCAACAATTTCTCCCAATTGTCGATCTTCATCTTGCCTTGCTGCACCCTAGATTGCTTCAACTACTGTCACCATGCCGCAGCTCTCCCTACAGCTCTACTCATCCACGGACTTCGAAACTTGACTCCAATTCTGCAGCCGTTGGTACATGGTTCGGGTATAGTTGTGAGACAAAAAGACAGACCGCATGTGCTTCAACAATTTCTCCCAATTGTCGATATTCCTCTTGCCTTGCTGCACCCTAGATTGCTTCAACGACTGCCACCATGCCGCAGCTCTCCCCGCAGTTCTTCTTCTTCTTCTTCTTTTTCTTCTTCCTCTTCTTCTTCTTCCTATTCTTCTTCTTCAACATCCAGTGTCCTCTTGATTGCTTTGGCTTGGAAAAAATGTTGAGGAACCACCAAATGAATGGCCGCCTACAGAAAAATGCAGGAAAAAAAAGGTGATCAGTAGATCCAGTCAGAAAAATAAAAGAAGACGAAAGAAAAAAAAAAAAAAAAAATTAAGAAACTTGAAATGGGATGATAGTGTGTTAAACTTTTAAACCCCAAAAAAGATTCAAATTAGAAAGGAGGGTTGAATCTGTGTTCAAAATTCAAAATTTGAAATTGGTGTCTGTTGAACAGTAAACCGACACTATTATTAGTGTCGATTTTTGCTCAATTGACACTAAATTAAGAATGGTGTCGATTGAACAGTAAACCGACACCTTTATTAGTGTCGGTTACTGTTCAACCAACACCATTTTTAATTTGGTGTCGGTTGGTGTCAGTTTCTTAAACCGATACTATCCAAACCGTTATTAAAACCAGTTTTTTTTTTTTTTTTTTTGTAGTGTAATTTCTAACTTACTATCAGTACCCAATGATTATACATAAAGGGAAAGAAAACTTTTAGAAAGCTGATGAAATGCAATGAAGAAAGATGTATGGGGTTTGATTATCACAATTAATTTAAACAAGAAAAAAGAATATATCAATACGATAAGATCCTCCTTCTTAGTGGTCTAATATATTTTTCACTAATAGAGTAATCTTAATCTGCCAGGGGCACATGAAGTAGCATCCTGACCTTTAGTACAATTTAAATTTGAGCCATCCCATCGGAAGTTTCCAGTGCAAAGGCACCTCCTCTTTCTATCTCTTGCCACATTGCAAGTTGAGTTTGGCCAGTCCTTGCAATCTCTAGACGAATTACAGCTTGGCTCCATTGGAGGCTTCCAACTAATCTCTATTTCATCTTTAACTTCAGAACTATAATTGCTAGAATCAATGGTCGAATTAAACGGTAATGACTTATTGAGCAGCAGAATTCTTGTTGAATTTATATCATTTCCTACATATTTGACTTGGATGACAATTGTTCGTGTACTTGGATCGATACTCGCAACTCAATAGGTGCCATTAGCCGTGTTGAAGCAAACCTGACCTGATGAATAGTTGCAGTAGAAACTGAAATACATGGAGTCACCACAATTTGGTCTAGTGCTGAGCGGATAGGGGATTGGGTTTGTGCCACATGGCTCATAATTTATTGGAGTTAATCCTGCAAAGATATAAAGTCTGAAACAAGAGCTAAACATTGAAAATGAGCTATAGGCCTTGTAGTATTATGAACCTGTCTAGCATTATAACATGGTTGTGAGCTGCTTGACATGTAAAATACTTGTGTAAATAGCCTGACCGCCCAAGGGCTAAGGTGATAGTGAAGCATAAAAAGAAAGATTAGTTAGTGCTATGATTTTAAAAACCCATACCAGCAGAGTTGGTTTCTCACTTCCTTTTTACCATCAATGATGTTTTTTTAATTAATTAAAAAAAAAAAAAAACTTTACTAAATCAGCCAGATCAGTATCTATTGATGCAATTGAGCTACGGAATTAATCCCAACATGTTCCAATATGTAAAAGGAGTACGTACCTATAACAGATTTTGCCATGCGGACAGAAACGTTAAGACCGGTTTTGTACTCCTCTTGAAGATTACTTACATCCTCTGTTCAAATTTGGCAGGAGTACTCATCAGATGAATAAGACTTGCATTGGCTGTTGTTAAGGCACTCCTTTCTGCATTCTGATTCTTTGAAAGATGATGTTGAATGCAAATGTTTGCATACGAATGGCCTATTGTTAATATTGCAGCTGCCGAAATTCCCACAAGCATATATTGTAAATGCTACAATTTTTGTCTTCCGGCTTTCTCCAAACCAAAGACCAATTTCCCTGTCCACACCCGAGTTCGATAGTACAGTAATAACCTCGTATAATTCATCACTAACCTTTCGTAACTATGATCCCCGCTATTGCTGGAATTCGATAACAAGTTTAATATGTAATAGGGCATTTCATCAATCCAACTATTTCTCCAATAATAGAGTCCTCGCTTTTCTGAGCTGGATATGTGAACAGCCTTGCCTTGTTGCAAATTAATGTGTCATTCTGTTAAATATTTACTTTGGCTGTGTTTTATTAAACTATGGTTTGTAGTAGGTGATTATGTGTGTGGATGGTGAAGCCACGTGTGTGTGGTTCTAGAACCTACCTTTGTAAAGTGTTTATGTAGTTGAATTTTCTACTTGGCAGCATCTGGAAAGTAGATGAGTAATGAGTGAAAACTATGTAAAAAGAAGAACAAAGAGTGTGAATGTAGTAGACGAAAAGGCTAGAAGCTCTCTTCAGAAAAAGAAAAAAAAAAATTCCTCCTCTCCCCTGTTTTTCCTCTGTTTTTTACTCATTTTCTGCGAAAACTCTGCAGCAGGTTTTTCTATCTTATTTCTTGTGTTTCCCTTCTCTAATTTACTGTCGATTGAGGAGAACATTCAGCCAACAAAATTTGGTATCAGAGCTTGGTTCAAAGAAAAGTTTTGGGCAGAAATTTAAATAGAAAGAAGAGTATAAGTTCAAGGAGAATCCATGGCCAGCACAAGCAGCAATGTAAATTGGACTAATGTCCATGTACCAGTTTTTTCCGATGAAAATTATGATTTCTGGTCTATAAATATGAAGACTTTGTTTGTCTCTATAAATTTATGGGATATAGTAGAATCAGGATATGAAATCTCCATGGATAATTATGCCGTTTATTATTTAACCGGCACAAATTACATAATTTGTGCCGCTTGCACAGTAAGCAGCATCACTTTTGATGCCGTTTACTGTACAAACGACACAAATTACATAAATTGTGCTGCTTGCACAGTAAATGGCATAAAAATTTATGCCGTTTATTGTACAAATGGCACAAATTTTGTAATTTACAAACGGCACAAAATTTTTTAAATTTATTTCGCTTGCATAGTAAACGGCATAAAATCTATGGTTTAGGGCTGTTTGAGCAAAACGGCATTATATATATTTGGGCCGGTCTGTAGGATGATATCTCTCATATATATATATATATATATATATATATATATATGATGATGAAAATGTGATTACTACTGATTTTTCATTTCGTTAATTATAACTCAGAGAGAATTTTGGTTGCTTAGGAACTTCCTTGTAAGAGCCATATTTTGGTTGGTCGTCATTGACTATGTTTCTACATGATGCTACACAAAGATGCCCCAGTGGTGGTGGTGGGAAAGGGTGAAAAGTGTGCTTAATTTTATTAGTCGCAGCTTGATGAAGACCATTTTTATCAAACTTCCAAGAATTGTAAAGATCGATGTATTTTACGTACTTTAAGGCCTCCAGCCTCTCATTACAGGCTTTACAGCTACCCATCGAGCAACATCTATGTTATATTTGCACTCAACCGGCCCATCAGATGTTGGGCTTCAAAGAAAATAACAGGCCCATAACCTGGATAGTAAGATTCTTGGGATTGACCTTATCCCGGGACCAAGAGTCATCTGTTAAACACAAACCCCGGGACAAACACCTCTCGGGCAACCAAGCATAACCGGAACAAACCTCACTCAGGGAAGTAAAGCATACCTGAGACACATACCTCCCGAGCAGTTAGGCATACCCAAGACAAACACCCCCTGGGGATAGTCACTTACGAAAGATTCTAGGAACCTTTTATAGATGTTATTATAAAAAAAAATAAAAAAATAAAAAAATAAAAAAAATAAAAAAAAATCTGTGCTTGTCACATGTTATTTAAAAAATAATAATAATAATAATGTATTTTTTACATTAAAAGTGACACATGTTATTTTTATAGTATAGGTTGTAAGAATTTTCTTCAACCCAATTTGGAGAATGATTCTCAAGTTGGCTAAGAAAAAGGTAAAATTTATCTAGGGGAGAGCGGTTAGATTATCATAAACTTGATAGTTAATTTTATATACCAGAAAATGGTTGTCAAACCTTCCTTATGTTTGAGTGTCTACTAATAAGCAAAAGGAATCAAATAAGCAACTATTGATTGGCGTTGTAATGTTACACCAGAATAATAGACTATAGGACACAAATTTAAAAGAACAAAAATGAGAAAATACATTCTTAACCTGTAAATCAATCCAGCGGTCGCATCCGATAATTCTTTTTGGGTGATTGTTGGGAAATTGTAGATTACTTCTGGGTAGTTTGGTTGCTGACTAGTCCAGTCTTCCGAGTGAGAATCATTCCTCTAACGCGCGGGAACCCAATCACACAACATATTGTTGATAAGATTACTGATATGAATACTCCCAAGACGAATATAATCACAAACTCACGAGAATGAAGCCAACGTCTCTTTCGACGGCACATTGGAATGCCAGCAACTCTGCCTAATACTGTCGTGCAGAGTCGGCGATTCTCCAAGAAGGACATATTTGTTATCGAATCAAAGATGCCACCAGTGGGAATCGACCCTTCAAAGTGATTGAAGGAAAGATTTAGATAGGTGAGCGTTTGAGTTTTACTGAGGCTTACTGGAATCATTCCAGATAAGTTGTTTCGTGAAAGATCAAGCACTTCGAGGTTTCGTAGTTCCCCTGTGGATTCTGGAAGATGCCCTTCAAGAGAGTTGGCCGAGAGATTTAACGTCCTCAACCCAATGCTGCTCAATAACTGAGGAAAAATAGTTCCTGTAAGTTTGTTGGAAGAGAAATCGATCTCTTGCACATTTTCCAGCTGGATTGGCAAAGGCCCTTCAAGATGATTGTGTGAAAGATTTATGAAAATTCTGTTCTTACGCAGACCTGCAATCTCTGGAGGGATACTCCCCGTCAATTTATTATATGATAAATCAAGCTTGTACAACTTTGTGCAATGCGCCAAAGTTGCAGGTATTGTTCCTGAGAGGAGGTTGTTGTCCAGAAACAGAGAATTTAGTTGAACCAAATTTCCTAAACTTGCTGGGATTTCACCAGAAAATTTGTTGTGTGACAAGAAAAGCTGTTCCAATCTTGGCAAGCTACTCATCTCTTCAGGTATGGTTCCATTTAAAAGATTGGATGTCAAGTGGAGACTTACAAGGTTGGAAAGTTTCCCAAAATTTGGAGGAATTAATCCGAAGATATGGTTTTCCTGTAGGTCAATAACTAATAGGGTGACAGGACATTGGCCGACGGAAATCGGCAATTGCCCCCCGAAGCCCATGCCGGCAAGTTCGAGCTCCTCTAGATGAGTGCAGTTTCCAAGGGCAGTGAAGAATGGATCAAGATTGGTGTTGCCATCATGACTTATCATCGAATTATATGATAAATGGATATATCGAATGTCAGGCTGCTTCCTTACAAACTCTGAAGGCAGGTCACCAGAAAAATGATTGTACTCTACATCAAGGTTGTAAAGTGAAGCATTAGTTAAAGACAAAGGAAGTTGTCCAATAAATTGGTTATTGTACAGATTGACAGTCCAAAGAGAAAGACAGTTTCCAATCTCGTCTGGAATTTTGCCTGTCAGAAAGTTTTCGGAGAAGTCAATGTTGTCTATCAAAGTGCAGTTGGAGAATATGGTAGGTGGAAGTGTACCGCTTATGTTGTTTCCTTTAATATGTAATATAGTAAGTTTGGAAAGAAGGGCTAAGGAGTCTGGTATTGAGCCACGTAGATTGTTTCCCATAAGCCGGAGATGGCGGAGATGTCGAAGGGAGGAAAACTCGGGCGGAATGCTTCCGAACAAGTGATTGTCGACGAGCACCAGTTTACGAAGGCCAGTGAGATTAGAAATGGAGGGTGAAAGCAGGCCTACAAGTTGAGTGCCACTCAGTCGGAGTTGTTCTACAAACTGGTGTTGTATGTCGCATGTCACACCGGTGAAGCTGCACACGTCAGCAGCCTCGTCCCAGTCAGCAAGGGTGAAGTAGGGATCGAGGATGATGGTCTTTTTGAATGCCAACAGAGCAGCCTTATCGGAAATCAAAGAGTGGTTCCCCTTCAATATTTTGGCTCCTCCTAACAAACAAAAAAATTGTGTGTCAGTTTTGCTTGAAAACCCATATTCCAAATCCACTCTCAAGCTTGAAAACCCAATCTGCAGCAAACGAGAGAAAAAATGGAGAGAGAAGGGAAATTTTTTTTAAAAAAAAAAAAAATCCAAGGTTCTTGAAAACTCATTCCAAATTCACTATCAAGTTTATTCATTTCCCTTTTTCTCTCTCATCTACCAAGAACAAAAATCACACATACCCCTTTAAGAAAAAAAGAAAAAGAAAAAGAAAAAAGCTTTGTAGATATATGCATGTATAATAGTGACAATACCAGGAGGCTTGGAAGTCGGAGATGCTGCTGGCACAATTGCAAATATTATCAGTACTCCACCGACTATGATTTGCAAAAGCTTCCCGCACAAGCCCATGGCCACAACTTTTTCAAGGAGATATATTGTTTTGTTATATTTTGTGTTTTGATGCGGCTGTGACTGTCCACTGTCTTCCCTTTAAAGGCGAATGGACCGAAGGCCAATTCACCGCCCCAAGCTGTGGGTTAGAATAAAATTTGAAAAATAAACTTTTGTCTTCTTTATTAATGTTTTCGGTAACTGGTTATGCATGCTGTGTTTATCAGTTAATTAAACTAGCCTATAATCTGCTCTATCGGCCGGTTTTATTCACTATAATCCATCCAAAAAGTCTTTTAAAGATTGTCAGTAACCTATTTTCTTCTCCTCACTCAATTAACCAAAAATAAAATTAAAAAAATATTTATAATATCATTTTAGCCATATTTCTTTACCGGCCCAGTAGCATAAAACACACATATCAAATAAATTTTTTATCCTTAAAAATTGGAATATGTTAAATATTTGTTCCCATAGATGTTGTTTAAAACCAAAAGAACAGTAAAGAAACAATAAATTACCAAATGAAAATCTAGATTAATCAATAATAAAAATAAACAAAGTCACAACAACCCAATTAGTCACAATCCATCATATCCCAACAATAATACCACCACTGCAAAATATTTTGACTAGTGTGATTGTATTTCTTCTTTTTTATTGGGCATTGCAAGCAATGATATTATGAAAAATGGTTCGGATACCACTATCATCTTTATCATTGCGCGTGTGTTGAGCTATCTATATTAGGATTGAGATTCATAATAATTAGCTAACCAAATTATTAACAATTTTGCAAATCCACTTATTGTGGTGAATCCAAATCCATCTATCTTAGCCCTTACTGTTTTCATAATCTCATCAATTATCATTATCATCTGCGGTAAGAAGACATGCTTGTGACAAGTTGGAAGTTGCATCATAAACCACTACCAATATATATACCTTTGTCATCATGTATTGATCAACTGTCTTCTTTCTTTTTTTTTCTTTGTATCTTTTTAATAGTATTTCATATATTTGTAAGTATATTAAAGTTTAACTTTACGAGATAATTAATGTTATTTTTATCATTAGGGATTTTTATTTTTTAAGTGGCATTTTAATACTATTTTTTAAGATATTGTAGGCAGCCACTTTAGTTGTCTAGTCTTTGAGCCGTTCCTTTTCAAAAGTGTGTGCTACGTTGCAAACAATAGGAATTCATTATATATATATTGTCATGTGAACAGCTATAATATTATCACTTGAGTGGAAGGCTACTTAAAAGGCTACTAATATTTTAGTTGTAATTAATGATGTATAATTATTAGCAGCATGTTGTGTTTCACATTTCTCTTATACCTAAAATAATTGGTGGTGCGTTTCATGGATCACGCATAAGATCGCCAACTCCTAGCTTGCGAAGAAACATGCTCTTCTCAAGTTGTGCTTCTGTCATTATCCATGGCAGACACGTTTCTTCCACAATCCACATTCAACCCAAGTTGGAAGGTACTGTGCTGCCATTATTATATATATATATATAAAGTAGTTAAACTGTTGAGACAGTTGTGCGACTCAAGGTTTGGCGTTGAGATTACTTATGACTTTCAGATCTTGTGAGCTAACGATAGTATTTTGGGTTTTAAGGAAAGTAGGATTGTATCCTAGATATTATGTTGACATATTGACTTCTTGGCTATCGGGATTGAGAACTAGAATTGAAGTACGGACCCCAATCGGCTGTGGTCTTAGGGACGAAACTTGGGACCAGGATCCCCTCCAATTGAGATTAATTGGAGAATTTCATGTTGAGCGATCCTGGCCCTTAATGATATCCAATGGTGTACGAATCCCATGCAGTAACTTTTGTTTTTAAACCTTTTTGTTTTTACCGATGTCCTCTCTGTCTTCCTCAAACTTCTTCTACACACTTTTCCTCATTTTATTTTCCTCATTTCCTCTGTTTTTAATTATTATTTCGTTTTCCCTCCAAAAACAAAATAGAGCTCATTCCTCAAACTTCTTCTACAAGCTTCTTCCTCATTTGAGAGAAAAAAAAAAAAAAAAACCTTCTTCTTCCTCACCACACCACATGAAAGTTTGAAGCTTCTTCTTCACACCAGAAAAAAGCTGCATTCTTGTTAGTGTTGGATTTCTGCCCCCAAACAAACAAAAAAAGAACTTCAAAATAATGTAAGTATTATTCTCATGTCTTTCTATCTTCTATAATCTGTTGAAAGAAAACCTAGAGTATAATATATATATCTATGTGCGTACAAATAGAAAAATGTGTATGCACATATATATCTTAGCATGGTTGGGTGGTAAAAGTGTTTTATGTTGATGTTGTTGAAGAGAGATATCAAGTTGGAAGGGGCTCTGAGGTCTATGATAAGAGATTAATGAAAAGTCAATAGAAGCATAAAAGGCCAAAGGGGAAAGGTATAATTTAATCAATTGCTTAGTTATTTGTATTGAATTTTTTTTTTCTTTTTTTTTTTTTTCAAGTGAAAAAGGTTGCAACTTGTGATTCCTTATGCTTACTTTTTTATTTAAAGTTATAGATTCGAAATGTGGTACTCTATATACAATTAGTTTTGCGTTAAAAAGATAAATTATCCACATAAAATATGTAATCTTATTAGGTTTTTTTTTTTTTTTTTATCATATTAGATTGAACTTTATAAATTATTCTAAAAAAATATAATAATTTTTTATGTAATAACACAAATGTAAAATATCTGAATTTTGTTTTATATAAATGAAATTCTCACTAAAACACCAAACCAAGCACATACCAATTTTGGCAGAAAACAGAAAATACAAAAGGATAGACTGGGTAAGTAAAGATTCCCCAGACCCTGGCCGTACAATATGTGATTCCTTAAGCTTACTTGTGAAAAAGGTTGCAACTTGTGATTCCTTATGCTTACTTTTTTATTTAAAGTTAAAAAGTTGCAACTGGGTGTTGAACAAAGAAATTTGATTGACTCAAACTTTTGCAAATTGCAAATCTATGTGGACTTTTGTATTATGTTGCAAATCTCTAGCTTTAGCTTCGTGTAATTGTTATTTTATCTATAGCTTCATGTAATCCTTTTATCAATAGCTCATACGGTACTATAAGATGGAAGGAAATAGTCCACATGCAACAATTATTGTGTGTTGTTATTTTGGCATATTTTAATTTTGATTTATTAATTGCTAATGACAGAGATATAATTTTACATAAAAAAAAAAAAGGAATGGATGTCATTGTGGGCGATTCCTCCCAAAATGTGAATTCTCAGACAGATTGGAAACCTGAGGTTGGTATGGAATTTGACGCTCCAGAGGATGCATGGAATCATTGGGGAAATTATGGAAAGCAAATGGGTTTTGGTGTGAGAAAACAATTTGAAAATAAAAGAAAGTCAGATGGAAAAATAACAACAAAGAGATTTGTTTGTTGTAAGGAGGGTGCTCGAAAAGAAGACAAGCGAAATTATCTTTACACTCGTCATCGAGATGAAACAAGGACTGGTTGTTCTGTAGGATTGTTGATTTCATTAATACGAGAGACTGAAAAGTACAAGGTTTATGATTTTGTAGCTAAACATAATCATATTCTGCATCTTGAAGAAACCACTTATATGATGAGGTCACATCGTAAAATGTCAGAAATTCAAGCATCTGAAATTGATTTGGCATGTGCTTCTGAAATCTCTCCTAAGGCAACACATGCATTGATGAGTAGAGAGGCTGGTGGGAGGGCAAATCTTGAATATACTGAGCTCGATCAAAAAAATTATCTTCGATCAAGACAACAAAGGAACTTAATATATGGTGAAGCAGGTAGCTTATTGAATTACTTCCAGGAACAACTTAGTAAAGATCCATTATTTCATTATGCAGTCCAATTAGATACCGAAGAAAAAATTACGAATATTTTTTGGGCTGATGCAAGAATGATCGTTGACTATGTCTATTTTGGTGACATGATGACTTTTGATACTACATATGGCACTAATAAAGAATTCAGACCCCTGGCTATATTTACTAGTTTTAATCACCATAGAGGGGTTGTGATTTTTGGGGCTGCACTTCTATATGATGAGACGGTAGAGTCATTCAAATGGCTTTTTAAAAGTTTCTTGGATGCACATGCAAGTAAAAAGCCTCAATCAATCTTTACAGATCAAGATGCTGCAATGGCGAAGGCATTAACTAAGGTAATGCTAGAAACTTGGCATGGATTATGTACTTGGCACATAATGCAAAATGACATCAAGCATTTGGGGAATTTCATGAAAGATGGTTCTTATTTTCTACGAGACTTTAAATCTTGTATGTTTGAATATGATGATGAGGCTGAATTTGAAAATGCTTGGGACAAAATGATTCAGAAGTACACTGTCGGGTCAGTTAGTTGGTTGGATGGTATATACAAATTGAAGACAAAATGGGCTAGATGTCACATGAAGAATGCATTTACTCTTGGAGTGCGAAGTACTCAACTTAGTGAGTGCTTGAATAGTGACTTGAAAGCGTACTTAAAATCAAATTTGAGCATAACAGAATTTTTTCAACATTTTGAGCGGGTAGCAAAGCAAAAGCGACATAAGGAATTGGAGGCTGAATTTAATGCTCGAGAAAAATTGCCTACTTTGGGATTAAAGAATTCTCCTTTGTTGAAGTAGGCAAGCCAAACATATACTCCTGTGATATTTAAAAAATTTCATGATGAGTATGATTATGCATTAGTAGCGATAGTAAAATACCGCAATGATGGCCAGCTAGTGCATGAATATATTGTTGGGTTTGTCAATGACAGTAAAGAGTACAAAGTAGTTTACGACCATGCCAATAAGATAATTTCATGTAGTTGTAGGAAGTTCGAAACATTTGGAATTTTGTGTTGTCATGCTTTGAAAATTTTTGACGTACTTGATATAAAGACAATTCCCGACCTATACATTTTGAAGAGGTGGACAAGAGAAGCAAAGAGTGAAGACATCTTAAATACTACGACAATGAATGTGCAAGAGGATGTGAATTTAAATGCTACACAACGATATAGAATATTGTGTCCAATGCTAGTGGGAGTAGCCACTGAAGCAGTTGACAATGAAGAGGCATTTGCTTTTGTAAAGAAGATGGTAAAAGAAATGCAAAATGGAGTTCGAAATATTAAAAAAGGTTCGAGTGCTACTCCTGATAATGAAGCTCAACTGTCATTGTTAGACGGTAATAAAATTGCAAATCATATTCAATCTGTTGAGACATTATTTGAAACGGTAAAAGGGATAAATAAGAAGGATGGTCGGAAGGGTGGAAAACGATTAAAAGGTTGGGTTGAGACACAACCAAAGAAGACAAAAAAAATTATAGCAAAAAAAAAATTGAAAAAAAGTCTTCTCAAGTAATATTCTAGCTCTACAAATTCACATTAATCACATATAATTTATTAGATTTAATACCATTTGACTAATTGAATTTTATTTTTACTTACGGAAATTAATTGTTCTCTCAACCTTTGGGATGATGACTCTAACTCGCATTTAGAATGTTACTCTCATTAGGTGAGTATTATTTGAGTTTATAATGTTTTGCTATTTCATGATATGTCTAAATGCACTTAGAAAAAAAGAAAAAGGAAAAATGAATACCTTAAAATAACTTGAATCGTATGATATGTCTAAATGCATTATCCATTTGTAGCTTGTGTTAATGAGATTTTATTTTGTTTTGTTATATAGCAAAATAATCAAGTGCCTTATTCAGTACCAATGATAACATTTGAAGAATCGTTTCAACGTAGATGCGAAACCAGTTTCATTAACTTTTTATCGGTACATTTACACATTCTACTCTTATGATTATATAGTGCCCTAACACTATTTTACTTTTTTTATATAATTGATGTGGTTATGTAGGAACCATTTGATAAAAGTTCATTGCCCTTATCTTCTCAAGTATCAAATTATGCGTACATTACTCAGGTAAAAATATACATTTTATTCATATTTGAAAACATTAATGCATCTCATATTAGGTTGACAAGTTAAATGATATTCTTATGTTTTAGGAAACCAATGGGTTCAATCTTACACCAACATCAATTGTTGATAGCACAAATGCAAATATAGATCTCATTAATTTTCTTGGTAAATAGCAAACTTACTAATAGAGAAATCTTTTAGTATTTTCTTATTCATTTGAAAAAATAACTTTGATTTTGAAACATGTTCAGGACATTGAAGGGTGGTGCGAGATTGAAAGGGGGTGTTGATTGCGATTTTTTGTTGTTTTGGTGGGTTGGTGACTTGGTGTTGTGATTAGAACATTTTTTTGTGTTGGAAACTATATTACTTTTGTATTTATCTGTTCTGAAGTTGATGCAAAAGAATATTGTAAGGAACTAGAGGAAAATCAGTGTTGTTTATTCAAATGAATGGTTATCAATTTGTGTGCATTTGTATCCAAATTTGAATGGCAGTGTTATTGATATAATTTTGGGAGATTGAGACCGCACGGTAATGGCACGAGAAGCACCCTCGCCATAAATTCCACATAATAGCAAAAGCAGAAGCTGAACCAGCATAAGTAGCATAGGCAGTTCGATAGCCGCCAATTTCAGATCTTCCAGCAACTTACCCACCACCATCTTGCCCTTACATCGGCTACTAGCTTTGATGCTGCTTCCCGCACCCCTTCCCTTGACTTGTTGTCCGACATAGCCACCAGCTATTTCCAAACACAGAAGAAGCTTCACCCATGTCTTTCATCTCCAATTTGGAGCTAAGCCAATTTTTAGTTCTATTTATGGCAAACACGGAATTTCTGACAATAAGGATATCATAAACATAAAATGACAATATTCTAATCTCACCATCAACTATTCGAGTGTAAATACAATGATCGTCGAAATTCATTCAAAATCCCAAATCGCTAATAGCTTGATGAAACTTAAGGCACCCACTGACGTATTATCCCGACAATCACAACAAATAAAATCTTCTTTATAATGTTGTTGGCGTTAATTGGAGTACTAGCAAATACACCAATTCTTGAAAAATCATACAACAAAATTCAAGAAACATAACTAAGAATCACTAATTATAGATATATACACCACCGAGGAAGCAAACTATTTACATTTTTCTGAAATCTACTGGGACTTTTTCCGTATGGGTTGGTGAAGACTGTTGCAAAAGATAGGAATTTTTTTTTTTCTACCTTTGACTCTTAATTGCCCCAAAAAAGATTCCCAGATATGCCGGCCACGATAGCATCAGATCAAACTGACTGGAGCTCCGATCTCCGGTCACTGCTGATAAAATCGAGAAAGGAATCCGATCCCAAATCGGAACCCCAGAAGATCTACATTGACGACATGCTGCAGAGGCACTGCGGCGAGTTCGGGCCGTGGCAGCTGAAGCACTTCGTGCTAACGAGCCTGGCTTGGGCTCTGGAGGCCTTCCACACCATGGTCGTGATCTTCGCCGACCGCGAACCGGCTTGGAGGTGCACAGCCTTGTCGGGCTCCGACGCCACCGCTAGAAGCGTCTGTGGGCTCGGACCAGGCTCGTGGGAGAGGGCCGGCGGCTCGGGAAGCTCGACGGTGGCGGAGTGGGGGTTGGTTTGTGCAGAGAAGTACAGGGTCGGGAAGAAAGAAGTTTTTATTTATTTTTTATTTTTTTATTTTGAAATGAGGAAAACTGGAAAAGTGTGTAGAAGAAGCGTGTAGAAGAATAAAATGAGGAAAATAAAATGAGGAAAAGTGTGTAGAAGAAGTTTGAGGAAGACAGAGAGGACATCGGTAAAAACAAAAAGGTTTAAAAACAAAAGTTACTGCATGAGATTCTTACACCATTGGATCTCATTAAGGGCAGGATCCCTCAACATGAGATTCTCCAATTAATCTCAATTGGAGGGGATCCTGGTCCCGGAAGTTGATAGTGGCATAGCTGAAGGGATGGCCTATCTGGATCATCGCTCCCCTGTCAGAGTCATTTACTATGATATGAAGCCAAAATACTCATTAGTCATTATTTTATAGGGATAGACGATAATAACTGTATTTATTGATCACAATAACTGTGTAAATGCTAATAATAATTGCATAACACAAATACAGATATCAAAAATTATTATTTTTATCCGCATTTTCATGTCTAATTTCAGTAATGAATTTCAATTTTTTTAAATAAAATAAAATTAGTTTTTTAGCCTTTTTATTTTTATTTTTTATTTTTATGAATGTATTGAGTATTTTGTCCTATTGAAAACATTTTAGAGCAGAGAAATTTATCAACTTTGGTAAAGGTAGAATTTTTCTTTAGGGTATTAACAATTCTTTTTTTTAGTTTGTGGTGACATGTCGGAATGTAAAGTGCATGACAACCTTGGAACAAACAATCAAATTTTGGACTTACTGCATTATTTCATCACTTTTACTACAATCTCTTCTAAACAAATTCCTATTCTTATTTTTTTCTTCTGCCAAATTATACTTGCAAATGACGTGTCCATATATGTAAAGTAGGGAGTTTTGAGCCAGAGTGCCTGTGGTATTGACAAGTGGCTATTTTGAAATACTGACACCTGTCTAAACTGTGCGTTTCATTACATCATATTTAGTTAAACTGTGCGTTTCATTTCATCTTATTGTTCTGTTTTTGTAATATTTTATTTTTCAGTGCTTTGTTAGTGCTTTACTGCTTTATTGTGCATGTATTTCATTCTGCATATCTCAATCCCTACAAATCACTCTCTGCATCAGGGTGTCTCTCTCACGCATAGAAGTAAGTCCTCCTTTGTTGAAGCTTTATTCCATTTCATTTTGTGTTGTCTTGTGTTTCTTTATAATGTATTTTGCAGCTGTGTGATCCTCTGCTTAGTAAGTCTACTTTGTTCAAGCTAAGCTTGATTTATTGATTTCACTTCTCTACTGTAAGTCTACTTTGTTGAAGCTATGCTTGATTTCTTGATTTCACTTCTCTACTTAATTTGTTGAAGCCAATCTTCATTTCTTGATTTCATTTCGTGTTTCTATTACAAAAAATCTTGACAGCAAATTAATTAAATAAAAAATAAATTTTTAAAACAAACTGTTTCTCTTGGTTTTTCTTCTCCTTCTTTCTCGGTCTGCATCTCTTAGCTTCTGAATCTGTGCAAAAGAAATTTGCAGTTGCTAAAGAAAAGAGAAGAGAAATAGAAGAAGACAGAGCTGTGTAAACAAATGGAAATATGAAACCCCATGTGTTAGACAACTAGCTTTATTAGGAAAAAAAAAAAAATTGCATTATTTTCTGTTTGGTCTATTAAGGCAATTATTCTGCACTTTTTTGGTGTATTCAAGAAAATGGGATGCATTTTGTCGAAAAAAACATTGCAGGATAAGACCATTATTTTGCATTTTTTTTTGGTGTTTGTGTTTGGTGTATTCGAGAAAGTGGGATACATAAAAATATAAAAAATATAAAAAACTTTTTCGAGAATGATTTTTTTTTTTTTTTTTTGCACTTTTTAAAAAATTATTTTTATTAAAAAAACGTTTCATTTCTTCTAAAAAAAAAAAAAAAATCGAGAATAAACTTTATCTAGTTTTTAAACAATTATTTTTTAGTTTTTATTTTCTCGACGAGACAACACATTGTATCCACTAACATTTTTTTTCCTACAGATTTGTATCAATAAAGAGACAGAAGCATGGAGAAGACCACTGTTAATTTTATCCATTGACGTTAGTTGACGAATCTGTTTTACCGGCCATCGATGAGAGCATTCAAATTCGTGATACATGCAGCATAAGGGAATATCGCTTTCATCGCTGATGACGTCGCCACACGTTGATGACGGTGCCGAAGGATGCACGCGGTCACTTAATTAAATTTTTTTATTAATTTTTTAATGAAAAGAACATTTTTAGACAAACAAAAAATGAATAGCCGGCCACCATCGGGCTTTATTTGATATCGAATTTGAATCAGATTCTACTTGGTTGGCCGAGATACTTTCAAGTTAAGTTTCAACGAATTACTAATAGATGAAAAGCACTAATTCTAATATTATCAAAACTAATATTATCTCTTAGATAATAAAACTCAAACTTAAGAGAAAAATAGGTGTCCAAACCCCGCAATGTTTTTAGTATTTAACCTTTACCTTGAAACAATATTTATTTTTAGGTATATATAAGAGTATATATATATATATATATATATATATATGCCTTTTCATGTGCTTAATTTGTCTTTTTTTCTTTTTTTTTTTTCCGTGCGTTAATTGAGTGACTCAAGATAGTTCATTCTCGAAAAAGATTTACTTTAAAAAACAGAATTTTAAAACTTTTTTTAAAAAACAGATTTTTAGCTTTTTAAACAATTTTTTATTACTAAAAAGGGTAAAAATATTATAAGTCCGGAGTGAACTCGCCCAAAAAATAAAATTTATAAGTTTTTTTTTATTTTGAAAATTTACTTTATGGGTCAATGGAAATACCAATAAAATCTTTATAATCAAAAGTTTTTAACTGCAGTTAGATTGGTTGAAACGCATTGTTTTGTCATGTCAGTATATTTAATTTTTTATTAATTTAATTTAAAAAAGAAACCTTAAAAAAAAAAAAAAAAAAAAACCACCATCTCCCCCAGATCCATCTCCTTCTGTCCCTTTCTTTGCATTTTCTTTGTGATGTTGTGTGTTGGTCTCTGGCGTTTTGCTGCGGAGTGGTGATTGTTTTTTTTTTTGGGGGGAAGGGAGGAATTTCATTTTTTACATCTTTTAGGGGTTTTCACGCGCCCGATTTTTAACATTGTTTGATTTTTCTCGGTTAATTACACCTGGGCGCATGCACATATCGATCTGTTTGATCTTTGGATCTTGGGTTGTTTCTTCAAGTAATCAGCAGCAGGCAATGCTGGCATTCCTTTTCGAACATCAAAGCCAAACACTCGTAACTCCGCAAGGGCACCCCATTGCCACCGCCAAAGCTCCGATCTTGGCCGTAGTTTCGATGATTCCGATGACGCCATGTGCCCTCAAACTCTTCCTCCACGGCCCCATAATCGTTCTCATCGAATATGCTGTTGTCTTCCGTACAAAGAAGGCTTGAAACTGCACAGTAATTATCACAGTAATTTTCGTTTTCTATGAATTCTGAACCAAAGATCCAAGATCCAAAAATCCGAAAATCAAACAGATCGAGATGGTTTGATCTGTTTGATCCTAGCCGGAGATGGTTTGCTCTGTTGGAGATGGTTTTTTTTTTTGTTTTTTTTAATTTACTTTTTAAATTAAATTAATAAAAAATTAGATATGCTGACTCCTGTGTGATTCAACTAATCTAATGGCATTTAAAAAATTTTGAAGATAAAATTTTTATTGGCATTTAAATTGACCGTACATTTTTTAAACAAACTCAGAAACTTATAATATATTTATCCTATAAAAAAATAAAAAAAATATATTTTTCTCTGCAGACTAATTGAAAAGAGAATTCACACTAATCACTACATTAAAACGGATTTGGCTTACATGCTGTTATTAAAATAACAGCATGTATACTATAGTTTAATCAATAGTTAAGATTGAATTTCTCAGAATTTCTTTTCATTTTCTCTCTCCTATTAAATGCTTATAAAAGTAAGTCAACTTTAAAATTCAATCTTAACCATTGATTCAACTACAGCATACATGCCGTTATTAAAATAACAGCATATAAATCGAATTCCATTAAAACCGGGCGTTCATACTTTTTTTGGGTGTTTGTGTTTGCTGTATTAGAGAAAATGGGATGCATATATATATATATATATATATATA
>NC_081545.1:7685987-7717121 GCF_901000735.1 Corylus avellana | reverse complement strand
GACAAGTTAAATGATATTCTTATGTTTTAGGAAACCAATGGGTTCAATCTTACACCAACATCAATTGTTGATAGCACAAATGCAAATATAGATCTCATTAATTTTCTTGGTAAATAGCAAACTTACTAATAGAGAAATCTTTTAGTATTTTCTTATTCATTTGAAAAAATAACTTTGATTTTGAAACATGTTCAGGACATTGAAGGGTGGTGCGAGATTGAAAGGGGGTGTTGATTGCGATTTTTTGTTGTTTTGGTGGGTTGGTGACTTGGTGTTGTGATTAGAACATTTTTTTGTGTTGGAAACTATATTACTTTTGTATTTATCTGTTCTGAAGTTGATGCAAAAGAATATTGTAAGGAACTAGAGGAAAATCAGTGTTGTTTATTCAAATGAATGGTTATCAATTTGTGTGCATTTGTATCCAAATTTGAATGGCAGTGTTATTGATATAATTTTGGGAGATTGAGACCGCACGGTAATGGCACGAGAAGCACCCTCGCCATAAATTCCACATAATAGCAAAAGCAGAAGCTGAACCAGCATAAGTAGCATAGGCAGTTCGATAGCCGCCAATTTCAGATCTTCCAGCAACTTACCCACCACCATCTTGCCCTTACATCGGCTACTAGCTTTGATGCTGCTTCCCGCACCCCTTCCCTTGACTTGTTGTCCGACATAGCCACCAGCTATTTCCAAACACAGAAGAAGCTTCACCCATGTCTTTCATCTCCAATTTGGAGCTAAGCCAATTTTTAGTTCTATTTATGGCAAACACGGAATTTCTGACAATAAGGATATCATAAACATAAAATGACAATATTCTAATCTCACCATCAACTATTCGAGTGTAAATACAATGATCGTCGAAATTCATTCAAAATCCCAAATCGCTAATAGCTTGATGAAACTTAAGGCACCCACTGACGTATTATCCCGACAATCACAACAAATAAAATCTTCTTTATAATGTTGTTGGCGTTAATTGGAGTACTAGCAAATACACCAATTCTTGAAAAATCATACAACAAAATTCAAGAAACATAACTAAGAATCACTAATTATAGATATATACACCACCGAGGAAGCAAACTATTTACATTTTTCTGAAATCTACTGGGACTTTTTCCGTATGGGTTGGTGAAGACTGTTGCAAAAGATAGGAATTTTTTTTTTTCTACCTTTGACTCTTAATTGCCCCAAAAAAGATTCCCAGATATGCCGGCCACGATAGCATCAGATCAAACTGACTGGAGCTCCGATCTCCGGTCACTGCTGATAAAATCGAGAAAGGAATCCGATCCCAAATCGGAACCCCAGAAGATCTACATTGACGACATGCTGCAGAGGCACTGCGGCGAGTTCGGGCCGTGGCAGCTGAAGCACTTCGTGCTAACGAGCCTGGCTTGGGCTCTGGAGGCCTTCCACACCATGGTCGTGATCTTCGCCGACCGCGAACCGGCTTGGAGGTGCACAGCCTTGTCGGGCTCCGACGCCACCGCTAGAAGCGTCTGTGGGCTCGGACCAGGCTCGTGGGAGAGGGCCGGCGGCTCGGGAAGCTCGACGGTGGCGGAGTGGGGGTTGGTTTGTGCAGAGAAGTACAGGGTCGGGAAGAAAGAAGTTTTTATTTATTTTTTATTTTTTTATTTTGAAATGAGGAAAACTGGAAAAGTGTGTAGAAGAAGCGTGTAGAAGAATAAAATGAGGAAAATAAAATGAGGAAAAGTGTGTAGAAGAAGTTTGAGGAAGACAGAGAGGACATCGGTAAAAACAAAAAGGTTTAAAAACAAAAGTTACTGCATGAGATTCTTACACCATTGGATCTCATTAAGGGCAGGATCCCTCAACATGAGATTCTCCAATTAATCTCAATTGGAGGGGATCCTGGTCCCGGAAGTTGATAGTGGCATAGCTGAAGGGATGGCCTATCTGGATCATCGCTCCCCTGTCAGAGTCATTTACTATGATATGAAGCCAAAATACTCATTAGTCATTATTTTATAGGGATAGACGATAATAACTGTATTTATTGATCACAATAACTGTGTAAATGCTAATAATAATTGCATAACACAGATACAGATATCAAAAATTATTATTGTTATCCTCATTTTCATGTCTAATTTCAGTAATGAATTTCAATTTTTTTAAATAAAATAAAATTAGTTTTTTAGCCTTTTTATTTTTATTTTTTATTTTTATGAATGTATTGAGTATTTTGTCCTATTGAAAACATTTTAGAGCAGAGAAATTTATCAACTTTGGTAAAGGTAGAATTTTTCTTTAGGGTATTAACAATTCTTTTTTTTAGTTTGTGGTGACATGTCGGAATGTAAAGTGCATGACAACCTTGGAACAAACAATCAAATTTTGGACTTACTGCATTATTTCATCACTTTTACTACAATCTCTTCTAAACAAATTCCTATTCTTATTTTTTTCTTCTGCCAAATTATACTTGCAAATGACGTGTCCATATATGTAAAGTAGGGAGTTTTGAGCCAGAGTGCCTGTGGTATTGACAAGTGGCTATTTTGAAATACTGACACCTGTCTAAACTGTGCGTTTCATTACATCATATTTAGTTAAACTGTGCGTTTCATTTCATCTTATTGTTCTGTTTTTGTAATATTTTATTTTTCAGTGCTTTGTTAGTGCTTTACTGCTTTATTGTGCATGTATTTCATTCTGCATATCTCAATCCCTACAAATCACTCTCTGCATCAGGGTGTCTCTCTCACGCATAGAAGTAAGTCCTCCTTTGTTGAAGCTTTATTCCATTTCATTTTGTGTTGTCTTGTGTTTCTTTATAATGTATTTTGCAGCTGTGTGATCCTCTGCTTAGTAAGTCTACTTTGTTCAAGCTAAGCTTGATTTATTGATTTCACTTCTCTACTGTAAGTCTACTTTGTTGAAGCTATGCTTGATTTCTTGATTTCACTTCTCTACTTAATTTGTTGAAGCCAATCTTCATTTCTTGATTTCATTTCGTGTTTCTATTACAAAAAATCTTGACAGCAAATTAATTAAATAAAAAATAAATTTTTAAAACAAACTGTTTCTCTTGGTTTTTCTTCTCCTTCTTTCTCGGTCTGCATCTCTTAGCTTCTGAATCTGTGCAAAAGAAATTTGCAGTTGCTAAAGAAAAGAGAAGAGAAATAGAAGAAGACAGAGCTGTGTAAACAAATGGAAATATGAAACCCCATGTGTTAGACAACTAGCTTTATTAGGAAAAAAAAAAAAATTGCATTATTTTCTGTTTGGTCTATTAAGGCAATTATTCTGCACTTTTTTGGTGTATTCAAGAAAATGGGATGCATTTTGTCGAAAAAAACATTGCAGGATAAGACCATTATTTTGCATTTTTTTTTGGTGTTTGTGTTTGGTGTATTCGAGAAAGTGGGATACATAAAAATATAAAAAATATAAAAAACTTTTTCGAGAATGATTTTTTTTTTTTTTTTTTGCACTTTTTAAAAAATTATTTTTATTAAAAAAACGTTTCATTTCTTCTAAAAAAAAAAAAAAAATCGAGAATAAACTTTATCTAGTTTTTAAACAATTATTTTTTAGTTTTTATTTTCTGAATTTTTTTAAGGGTTAAATACTAAAAATCCACTTAGAGTTTGAACACTTTTTTTTTTTCCTTGTTTTGATTCAGGACAAAAGACATTTAGCGACAGCACTAAATTAGCTATTCTATCTATCGGATCGTTACTGACTTAACTAGTTTAATGCCATCGACATCAGAAGACTAAAACATATGGTACAAGTGGTCATCGCCATCGCTGATGACGTCATGTCATCGATGACGGAGTGTTATTCGATGACGTACAATTTAATTAAATTTTATTTAATTTTTTTGAATGAAAAGAATATATATATTTTAATAAAAAATAAAAATTAATGTGGCCACGCCATCAGCTTTTACGCCAGATATCGGTTCCTGACCATTCATCGGTCACATATGGGACTTTCGCGGTACCAACTCAATCTGCCAATACTAGCACCAATTTACCATTATCAAAAAAACCACGTTCTCACATATCTCATGATACAAATCAAACTTAAGAAAAAAAATAAAGTCATTCCAAACCCCTGCTTTTGCAGATGAACTTTTTTTTAATTTTGTAAACAATATTATTTTAATATATATATATATATATATATATATATATATATATATATATATTTTCATGTAAGTTAATTTGTCTTTTTTTCTTTTTTTTTTTCCAGCAAGCTAATTGAGTGACTCAAGATAGTTCATTCTCGAAAAAGATTTACTTTAAAAAACAGAATTTTAAAACTTTTTTTAAAAAACAGATTTTTAGCTTTTTAAACAATTTTTTATTACTAAAAAGGGTAAAAATATTATAAGTCCGGAGTGAACTCGCCCAAAAAATAAAATTTATAAGTTTTTTTTTATTTTGAAAATTTACTTTATGGGTCAATGGAAATACCAATAAAATCTTTATAATCAAAAGTTTTTAACTGCAGTTAGATTGGTTGAAACGCATTGTTTTGTCATGTCAGTATATTTAATTTTTTATTAATTTAATTTAAAAAAGAAACCTTAAAAAAAAAAAAAAAAAAAAACCACCATCTCCCCCAGATCCATCTCCTTCTGTCCCTTTCTTTGCATTTTCTTTGTGATGTTGTGTGTTGGTCTCTGGCGTTTTGCTGCGGAGTGGTGATTGTTTTTTTTTTTGGGGAATTTCATTTTTTGTCTTTTGGGTTTTCCTTGATTTTTGTTTATTGTTTGATTTTTCTCGGTTAATTTCACCTGGGCGCATGCACATATCGATCTGTTTGATCTTTGGATCTTGGGTTGTTTCTTCAAGTAATCAGCAGCAGGCAATGCTGGCATTCCTTTTAGAACATCAAAGCCAAACACTCGTAACTCCGCAAGGGCACCCCATTGCCACTGCCAAAGCTCCGATCTTGGCCGTAGTTTCGATGATTCCGATGACGCCATGTGCCCTCAAACTCTTTCTCCACGGCCCCATAATCGTTCTCATCGAATATGCTGTTGTCTTCCGTACAAAGAAGGCTTGAAACTGCACAGTAATTATCACAGTAATTTTCATTTTCTATGAATTCTGAACCAAAGATCCAAGATCCAAAAATCCAAAACTCAAACAGATCGAGATGGTTTGATCTGTTTGATCCTTGCCGGAGATGGTTTGCTCTGTTGGAGATGGTTTTTTTTTTTTTTAGATTTACTTTTTAAATTAAATTAATAAAAAATTAGATATGCATGTGTGATTCAGCTAATCTAATGGCAGTTAAAAAATTTTGACGCTAAAAATTTATTGGCATTTAAATTGACCGTATATTTTTTAAACAAACTCAGGAACTTATAATATATTTATCCTATAAAAAAATAAAAAATATATTTTTCTCTGCAGACTAATTGAAAAGAGAATTCACACTAATCACTGCATTGAAACAGATTTGGCTTACATGCTGTTATTAAAATAAAAGCATATATACTGTAGTTTAATCAACGGTTAAGATTGAATTTCTCAAAATTTCTTTTAATTTTTTCTATCCTATTAAATGCTTATAAAAGTAAGTCAACTTTAAAATTCAATCTTGACCGTTGATTCAACTACAGCATACATGCCGTTATTAAAATAACAACATGTAAGTCGAATTCCATTAAAACCTAGCGTTCATACTTTTTTTTGGTGTTTGTGTTTGCTGTATTAGAGAAAATGGGATGCATATATATATATATATATAAAAGTTCATGAGTCAAGTTATAAAAAATAAAAAATAAAAACTCATTTTTTTCAAAATTTTATTTTTTTATCAATGAAATGTCAATAAAGTTCTTACCCTTAAAATTTTTTAACTGCTCTTAAATTGGTTAAAACACAACGTTTGCCACCTCAGCATAGCTAATTTTTTATTAATTTAATTTATATATATATATATATATATATATATATATAAGGGGTGACTGGAATCAGGTGGTCGGCCTTGCTGCAGTGGCCCGTGGGTGGGGGGGGGAGAGGGAAGATGGAGATGGAGGGAGAGATTTGGGGATTTAAATTTTGAGTGAAATTTGGATTTCCTAAATGGGTTGTAGGCGAAAAAAGAGTTGGGTTTGGCAAGCAGATGGCCGGAGAGAGAGAGAGTGTGGGTTCGGCCGGAGACAGAGAGAGATGGACCAGATGGTTGAATACTGGGTTTTTCTTTTTATGAATTTGAAACTTGTTGATTGTTCTATGATGTTTTCTTGTAGATTGATTGTTCATTTTTTTGGGTATTTTTTATTTCATTCCCAATTACATGTTTTCAGAATTTCAGAAATCATGGCAAGTATGCAACCATCTCCAGCAACGTTGAATTTGTTACGGGGGAAGCTCAAAAGCTGGTACTAACCCAATACAGGAAACGAATTTCGTGCTTAGTGACTGTAATCTGGAGAATCACGAAGTAATTTTTAAGGCCGTGCTAGCGGTGAAGAAGCAAAGCGGCATCGTTGTTGTCTGGTACAATGCGTTCTCCAAGGAGTCCTGGTGGTGCAGTGGAGCAAGAACCGAGTTGCTGCCGATCGGAGAAGGGTTGCTTGTGACTAGAATTGCTCGGACTGCCAAAATTGGTGGCACTGGCTGTGGAATTGGGAAGAGTCACTGGGTCGGGTTTGAGAAGGATGCGCCGGTGGCATGGTCCAGCCCGGTTGGATTAACGTCTCCCAGAAAGACTGTGGGGTTCTGATAATTTGCGGTCTTCTGGGTCGGGTTCGAGAAGGAGATGGATCTGGGCAAGTGGAAGAGATTGAGGAGGTCTGGTGTTGGGGGATACAGAGATTGAGGAACTTGATTAGTTATTATTTAATGATTAATTACAAAAAGTTTCACCACTGAGGATGATTAATTGTCTATTATTTTGGGCTAGGGAGTATTTGCTGCACCTATTCATCCCCACCTGGATCTGCAAATCAAAATATCAAAGACTTCTCTAAATAAAACAAGCAAGCCTCCACTGTCTAGTTAAGAGAACTGTTATCATTCAACTGGGTATTCATACCTTTCCAGGGGTGAAGAGAATTATCCCCGGAAAATATGGTGCTTTTCTTAATGAAAGAAAACTAGATTACAGTAAACTATTTTGAAAACTGACAACCAAATTATGGCGAGTCCTTGAAGTTTTTAGGGGATCATTCAATGGATGTTGCAGGTCAATCATGCAGATCCATATAGGAATAGTCTTTATTTTTAATCCCAATCCCTTTAGCTTGGGAAATTCAATCAGGGATGCTTAGCCACACAAGGAAAGAAAGACTAATCATACACATTGAGGTACATCCTAATGACTTGTATATGATAGGAATGCTCTTTGGTTGGACGGCTTGACTTGTACATAAAATAGGTAACCACGACTCATTCAGTCGGATTAGACCACCAATTGACCAATTCTATGGTTCGTGCCCGATTTCTCAAGTGCGTAATATAGGCCCTTACAGGAAATTTGGCCTCCTTCAAAGAAAAGTTTGAAAATAATTTTATGTATGATTTTTATTAACATAAACCGTCTTTAATTAGACTTACAAACAGATAAGATAAACAATCCTCAAACTAATCATAAATCTATTTTTAAAATAATGATACTAAAACGGTACGTGAGAGATCAATCTGATATTATATGGCCTGCTCAGGAGCAAAAGGGTCAACAGAATTCAACGCCCATGTACCATGAATATGATATAGACACCAATATATATATCTGCAGCTGCTGATGGTGCAGGAAGGGATATGCCACATGAAAGCAACATGGAAGAGGATACAAAGATGGATGGCCTTATAATTGGTCAAAACAAGAAAAGTATCTGCTTGTATGTCTATACCAAGGACAGAGTATAAGTAAAACATCATGTAATCTTGGGTTCAGCTAATCTTGTCGCTAATTTGAGATCACTAGTTTCTTGTAACATTTAGCTTGTCTTTACTATTGGTTGAAAATGTTATCATTATATCTGCAAAAGACAGGCTTTCTCATTCTTCTTGCTGGCATCTTCGTATAGACTAAACCTTAACCCCACCAAGTTACTCTTGACTTTATTCATATGGTCGTGTTAGTTTAACTAAAACGATATAGTCGATTGCACAGTATAGCCAATTTCATTATTTAAGATTTTGAAACAATGCTTCTATGGAATACACACACAAACGCTCCTACCAGAAAAAATATAAGCCATATATAACAGATATTAGGACACAAATTTAAAAGAACAAAAATGAGAAAATACATTATTAACCGGTTAACCAAACATATATAAGAGCTCAGGATGTCTTCATTTGATTGGTCTCAAGACTTTGAACTCGTTGATGACACGCCACTCTTCGACTGAGAGGAAGCAGTTGAAGCGTTGCTCCGTGCCTGTGAACTTTGGCTTGAGGATGATTCAGTGAAGAAAATTATGTTCTCCTCGTTGTCAGCAAACACTTCGAGAGATCTTGGAATCGGGGCAAGGTTCACATCTAAAACTCCCTCAAGGATTTGAACTACCTGACCCATCGGCGGCCTGCTAGTTTCATCATCTTGGATGCACCAACAAGCAACTTTACAAACTCTTGTGAGCTCTTCTACATCAGCGTCTCCCTCCAACCTGGGATCTAACAGGCTAAGGACATCGCCCCCGTCACCAATGAGGCTTGCAGCCAGTTTTGGGAAGAATCTTGTTTTGCCATCTGCAGCTGGCTCAGAGTTTCTCCTTCCTGAGACAAATTCGAAAAGCATCATTCCATAGCTGTAAACATCGGCCTTGGCTGTAATGGCCACCCCTGAAATCCACTCCGGAGCAAGATAACCTCTTGTGCCTCTCATGGTTGTGAGGACTCGGCTGAACTCCCGCCCAACAAGCTTTGCCAGGCCAAAATCTGCTACTTTTGGACATAAATAAGCATCTAGAAGAATGTTTTCTGGTTTTATGTCACAGTGTATGATGCACTCTCTGCATTTCTCATGGAGATAAGCCAACCCTCTAGCTGTTCCTAGAGCAATCTGGTATCTTGTTTTCCAGTCCAAAAATTTTTCATGGAAAAGATGAGATTCTAAAGAGCCATTTGGCATATAATCATACACCAGCAACTTTTTAGCACCTTCTGAACAAAACCCACGAAGCCGAACAAGATTTACATGTTGGATTGTCCCGATTGTACTGACTTCTGTGCGGAATTGCTTCTCTCCTTGGCTGATGCTTTCAAGTTTCTTGACTGCTATGACTGTTGAATCAGATAACGTTCCTTTGAAAACAGAACCAAAGCCTCCTCCCCCCAACTTGTCCGAAAAATTCTTGGTCGCATTTTGCAAGTCTCTGTACCCAAATGCCACCAATGAACCCTCTACTGTTTTTCCTGTTCCAACAGCTCTCCTCCTCCTTCTAAGGATTACAATCACAAAAATGCCTAGCAGAACTGCTGCAACTGAGCCCACAACAGCACCAACAATAATTCCCTTGTTATTCTTTTTACTTGGAAACTCAGAAGCTGCAAGTTTGAGATATAGAGTTCTCCCATTAGGATCATCTCCTGTGAGTTGTTTCAGATTCAAGAGATCTCCAACCCAAAATGAACAATTGTTGCTTGCATAAGCATAAGCATAAGCAGTGCAAGAGCAGTTATTCAAGCAGGTGGATTCACATTCTGCAGCATTTTCAGCCCCAACGGATTGTGGTTGTACAGGAGAACCCATGCTGGGCATTGGTAAAAATCTGTCCTCGTGCCCATTAGTAAGATTGGTATTCTTACACTGTAAAGTGGTTATCCTCCTGCACCCACCAGAATAATCCGATAAATTCCAGTCGTTCTGTGACTTAGGAACAAAACCTTTCAAGCAGGTACAAAAAGGCAAGGAATTTGGGTTGCAGCTACCAAAAGCCCCGCAAAAATCATAAACCTCGCATTGTGTTTTCGGTTGAGACCAAAACATATTCCACAGATTGGTATTGTTTAGCCAGGTCAGTTGCTTAATCTGCCCAGAAACATCCATCACGAATCGAGAAATGATGGAAGGATCGTAAAGAGAATAAGTGAAATAACTCTCATTTGTATTGTTAACATAACTGAAGTTATAGATATAATTGGAGGTCATTTCAGGAACTAAGCTAAAAATCTTCCCATCCCAAGGTCCACTAGTCCAATACTGAATTGACTTATTCCACAGAATAATATACGAACTGGTATTTGCCTCTAGCTGAAGATTGAAGAGTCCTGGTGCAGGATCCTCCTCATTCTTCCATGAAATTAGGCGTTGGTTTTCATTGGTAATTTTGTTGAATGCAATCTTACTACCAGGAAGCCATGTATGAGCTGGGTTATCAAAACTTTGCCATAAATATTGTGCTGAATTCGACCCATCTCTCACAACAAGATTTCCACCATCTAGAAGAACAGCTTCTACAGGACTCGATGAAGTGGTGGAGGTCAAATTTGTTGACCAAACTGGGATTTGGGACTCATTAAAGAGAACCAAATTACCATCCGAGATTCTTAATACAGAAGAACTTTTATCAGAGAGTGGTTTATCTCTGTTTGCGACCCAAACTATGGTTTGGGTTGAGACTTTACTTGTACTGTACCACATGCCTACGTAGTATTTAGAAGAATTACCTGGTTTGAAGAAACCCAGTACAAAGTTCCCACCTGCAGAGACGATGGTTTGGTCACCAGAGAGAGATTCGTTGGCGGAGATGGTGTCAGCTCCAAGGGAAAGATGGTTGTTGATAGATAAGCCGAGGAAGACAAGAGAAAGCATAAGCCATGGATTCTTCTTGGTATCCATGGCTGCAAAGAATTTTTGCAGAGTAGCTTGAGAGAAGCGAATTCAGGAACGGGTCTAAATACTCGTTTCGCTTCCGTGTGCCAGAGGAAGTTGGTGGAGTCAACTGACGAATACGCCCGTCAGGATATTGCCATTTTGTTGTCGCGTTTAAAGTCCGTTTTGGCTCACAACTTTTCCGAGGAAACCCTATAATCGCGGTGAGATGGAAAGGGTGAAAGTTGATCATATAATTTTGAGAAATGTTTTGTTTTCAATTTTTATTTTTTTTGTCCAGGTCTATGACTCTATTGTCTGTATAAGAGATAATAAATTCATTATTGAATTTGTGAAACCTAAAATTTCATAAATTCAATGGTAAATTTGCCCATGATTTCGAAACATGACGTTGTTTGGAAATTAATTCAACTCAAATTTGGATCCTAAACTTCAAAAACTCATGTAGTTACGAATGTTTTTAGCGTTTAGAGTTTGTACCGAATACGAATTTTATGACAAAAAAAAGGGTAAAACTTTGAATTTTTTCACATAAATTTACATATGAAATTGTACTAAAAACATAACAAGAAAGTTTACTACTGAGACTATTTCCTCAACAGTAAATTAAAATAAATCTTCTATGGTGGGCAATGAGCCTCTTCATATATAATTATGAAACAAAAAATACCAGAAAGTTCAACTTTCCCGACAGCTGGGGACAACTTTGAATAGAAAGCTCATGTAGGTGTGGAAACTCTCCATAAAGAATCCAGTTTTCCCATTCTCCATATTCTCCAAAATACAAAGCCTCCTAGGATCTAAAAGGTCGCAAGGAACCCTCCCCATAAAACTCATCACCAACACTCTTCACTATAGTCATGCCTATGATAAAAGGGACTTTGAGAGATGGTAGTTGCCCGATTGGTGGCAATGATGTGCACTTATTACAGTTTTCAATTCTCAAGCGTTCCATATTAGGAAATGAAGGAGCTCTTAACCATGCATGCCGGAAATTCTATACCACCATAGCACCTGATAGTTAGCTTTTTCAAAGCCTCGTGAAGCTGCAGCTCATTAAGTACCTCTAGATCAACTTTTCTGTCTTGTGGCTCATCTAAGCTGTGAGTCCATTCCAACAGCAACTCACCAAGATTGGCCTTTTGAATTAAATTGGCATCTGTTTCATCTCGAGGTTGAATCACATTCTCTAATCTTGAAATGTGGAGTGTCTCTTGGAGATGCAACAAAAGTCCCATCTCTTTTACCCCGAAGCATGAACCTTTTCCCACAATTAAATTAGACAATGTCCGGAGACAAGTCAATTTACCTATTTGCAGAGGCATTCCTACCAAGGAACATGTTTTTCATATATTGAGGTGGCGCAAATTGACTAGGTTCAGAAATTTTGAAGGTAATCTCTCTAGCTTTGAACAATTCTCTAATATCAATGTTTGTAAGTTGTGGAGAGTGGTTGATGATTTAAGTATATTCACGATACTAGTATTAGAAAGGTCAAAGTATCGTAGATGCTTCAAATTACCGATTGATTTCGGTAACTTAGTTATATGGTATCCCCTCAAAGAGAGGACCCTTAAGCATCCTAAATTTGTCAACAATTGAAGAGAAACGTTACAAGTCAAGGAATGGGTCCCCCTTTTTGGCAGCACAAGGGGTAGGAAGGTTCGAAAACGTGTAAGCTCAGATAAAGCCTTAAATTTAATACGACAATTACCGTTGCCACACAAGTAAGACAAATGCCTAGCCTTTTTTGGAATTTCCTCAAATCTGTCATCCATCCTAAGCATGTACCTCTTGCAACACATTGAGCCAAAGTGTTGATAAAGTCATGCATCATATATCGTGATTTATCCTTGCTTGATTTTTGGAAAAATGACTTTTTTATCAGCTCTTGAAAATAATCACTACCCAAATCTTCCATTTGTTTTTCTTGTTGTAGTTGAATTAAATCTTCTGCCATCCACAAGAGAACAAGTTGCTTCTCTTCAAATTCATTGTCCTTTGAGAGTATGGAACAATACGCAAAACACCTTTTTAAATGTAAATCTAGATGGTGGTAACTCCGCATAAGAACTGGAACAATTTCATCTCTCTCTTCTAGTGCATCCAATATCCTCATGTTGGATACTTCTACCCACCTGCGATGATTCGGTTCATCAGAGGCCTACAAAGGGTATGTCCACCAAAGGCAAGCCTTTACACTTCTTACCGATTTTCTCACCAATACCTTTAAGGTTTGAAGCTGCACTGAAGTCCCTTGCTCCCAAGACATGTAGGGTAAATATAGAAAAACAAGCATCATCAGACAACAGTTGCAAAGGGTGAGCTGAAACTTTAGTTTCTTTACCCATCATCTTTGATGAAACTTTCCGATCGCGAGTTGTGATGATAATTCTGCTTTCTGTAGTAGTCCCTGTAAGGAAAGGAGTACGTAGGCTATCCCACTTCATGTAGTCACAAGTCCAGACATCATCCAGAATGAGTAGAAACTTCTTAATTTCCAAGCAGTTGATTCTTTACTTTGACTTGCAACATTTCTAGATTGCCATCCCATTTGAGTTTCAATATTTCTATATCTTTGGCTTCACTGGTTTGAATCGATTGAGAGATAACAGATTCAAAAATAGTTTTTGTCAACTTTCAACATCAAAATCTTCAGAAACATGACCCATACTTTCACGTTAAAATGACTTTGCACACGTTTATCATTGAATACAAGTTGGGAAAGAGTTGTTTTTCCTACACCTCTCATGCCATGTATCGAAATCATAGAGATCTCAGCATCATTATTATATGTTTCACTCATCAATAATTCAACTATAGCCTCTTTATCTCCCTCCCTCCCATAAACACAATCTTCATACACCACAGAAGTCGAGGGTATCCCTCTTATCCTTTTATCAACATTTTCTATCAAACGTAGTTCATCTTTTTCTTTCATGATATCTTTGAATTGCTTAGTGATTGTATTTATTAAGATAAGAGTTACAAGAGCTCAAGAGATGATAGTTACAAGAGCTCAAGAGAAGTTATAAGAACTCAAGTGACAAGAATTATAATTATGGTTGTTAATGTAGAAGTACAAGAGACATGTAACATTCGTACTATTTCTCTATAAATATAGTATTGTATACAATAATAATCATAAAAAAAAAAGTTAAAATAAAATATGTAGCCACAAAAAGGCTTTGGTGTGTGGACGTAGGCCGAACCACCTTAATTTTCTGATTCTCTCTTCCTTGTTCTTATTTCTCTTCTCTAAATTATAAGTTCTAATATGATATCAAAGGTATAGGCTAATGATAATTTTCGATCCTATGATTTTTTTTTTCTCTCACAATCTCTCCCCCCACATGCCACATCTTAATAATAATAATAATAATAAATCCACATTTGGCATGATCAGCATCAACGATGGTTTCTCTTTCAACTTGCTCTTTTGTTCATCTACTGGGATATCATGATACCCTTGAGCAGCACAGAGATAGCTCCTAGTGCAAGAAGAAGAAATCACCAAATCCGCAAGAAGAGAGCTCAACCCATCGCAAATCCACCGATTTCCGTGTCATCTCTTCAAGTAGATGCGCCTGCTCCGACCACCCTGACCACTTTGTCGTCATCCGAAGCTCCTTCAAACACTCCATCATGGATCTATGCACCATCAGTTGAAGCCCATAGACTGGCCGTTTCACAAGATGCAACAGTCGCAGAGTTTATTTATTTTATCTATTTATTATTTTTTCTAGTTTAGCCATTTGGATGTTGCAGCTTTTGATTTTATGTTTTGTAGCATTAAAAAAAAAAATAATAATAATAAAAAAGCTCAAAGCGGCATATGTTTAGTCCATGTGACATATTTAAGGCCCATAGTAGGCCCAATTTTATTGAAGGCGCATCTCATATCACCGTCACCGACTACCTCTAGCCAATACAGTCTCAAGGTTTCAACATCTTTCACCTTGAGTTTGAGGGGGAATGTTAGAATATACTGTGTGAGATTTGATATTATGAGAATATATTTGTACTGATTGTAATTAATAAAATCAAATCAGAAACATTCAATACTGATTTGATTTTATCAATCATATCTTTTTGTATTCTCTCCACATCCCTATAAATAGGGAACATTTATATTGTAAAATAATCATTCAAGAAGAGTATAATGTAGCTATTTGAGCTTTATCTGTGAACGTAGGTCATAGACCAAATCACGTAAAATATTTTGTCTCTTGTTTATTTTATTATTTCGCATTTGATATTCATAGCATTATAAATTTTTTCATGGTATCAAAGCCACCGGCTTATGCCAGTGATCGATCCAAATGGTCTTGTGGACTTTATTTTGGTTTGTTTTGTTTTTCTTTGATGTAAACGAAAAGGAAAAAGAAAAAGGGAAGAGATCTGTGAGAAGAATCCACCAGTTTTCTTCTCCGGCAAATCCACCGTCAACCTCGTCTCCTCGAGCCTTCGGCTTCGGCATCTTCTCCAGAGTTGTCCAAAGCTTCGAAGTACCCTCTCTCCGCCTGCCACATTTTGTAGAGAAACCTTGAAGCCCTTCTGACCACATAACCGACATCTTCTTTGCCATCTTCTCCACCAACTTCTCCTCAGATTTTGCCTCCAACTGGAACCGTTCGGCCAACGATCCATGCACTGTCATGCCGTACCTACTGTCCGTCGCCATCATCAGTCCACACCATTGCGCCGCACCAAAGATCTTCTCCTCCACCATCCCTCGATCCAGAGGCGCCAATACATGCTGTCTAGCATCAGCCCACCTTACAAAAAATGTCGCTCAACCTCACCGTTCACAACCCACCATCGCCGGCACCAGCAATGTGTGCTGTCAATTTGGAGAAGAAATTGAAGAAGATGAATGGTGTTTGGTAACGATTTTGATTTACCTTTTTTGAGTATGCAGATATTCCTATTCTAGTTTAGGAATATATATCCTGATTCAGTTCTATAGGAGTTCTGTTTGGTTACGGGATTAAGGCAATCATTATCCTAGTTTATGTAATCAGCGACTAGGATATTCTTGAGAAAAAAAAAATGAAATTAACCGTGTAAAAAAAAATGGGGAAAAGAATCTCAATTGACAAAAAAAACAAAAAAAACAAAAAACAAAACAAAAAAATTCAAAAGAGGCCAAGTTGCCCATCTTTTGGCCCATACTTGGCCTCTTTCTACTCAGCCTTTGTGGTATTGTTTAAAACCCTGGTCATTTCAGCCCAAAGTTGGCCTAATCATTATTTGCTATATTGTTGGTCCTTTGTTGACCTAGACCAATTTTTTAGCCCTTTGTTGGCCCAATGTCTTCGACCTTTGTGGTATTGTTTAAAGCCTACGCCTATTTTAGCCCACAATGGCTTTCATTTTTGGCCCATTGTTGGCCCATTTCTCTTCGGCCTTGTTGTATTGTTTAAAACCCAAGCCCATTTTAGCTCATAGTTTGCTTTTGCATTTTGGTCCATACTTGGCCTAATTTTATTGAAGGCGCATATCATATCACCGTCGCCAACCGCCTCTAGCTAATGCAGTCCAAGAAAATCAAACTCAAGGTTTCAGCATCTTTCACCTTGAGTTTGAGGGGGAATGTTAGAATATATTGTGTGAGATTTGATATTATGAGAATATATTTGTATTGATTGTAATTGATAAAATATTTGTGTTAGAATATATTGTGTGAGATTTGTCATAGACCGAACCACGTAAAATATTTTGTCTCTTGTCTATTTTATTATTCCGCATTTGATATTCATAGCATTATGAATTTCTTCAGTTTTCACACTATATGTCAATCATGCATGTTTGGTCACCAAAACAATTAAAGAAGAAAAACCCAAAGAGGGATGATCAGATGATAAACTAAATGAACTCTAATAGCAACACCAGTAGCCATAGCCAATTGCATTATTTGAGATTTTGAAACAATGCTTCTATGGAATACACAAACACACAAACACTGTGATAGTGTCTCATAGGACTCAACTTCCACCTTATCAACATGTCATAAGACATGGGTGATAGTTCTTAGCTTCAATTGTTAACTTTATCAATTATTGTCAATATATATTTGTTAACATGGATAGTGGGTAATTTACTTAGATTGTGGGTAGCTTTCTTTAATAAAAGTAGTAACCGTTGTATTGAGTTTATATATATTTGTGTCATTAGAATATATAGGAAGAGTAAAGAAGAAAGTGTTTGTATTGTGGCATTCCTCTAGCCCTAAGTGAAAATTTGTATTGTGGTTACTCACATCCCAATTGAAGATTATCGGTTTATCTTTATTAACTGACTGGGACCTATCACACTCCTGCCAGAAAAATATAAGCCATATACAACAGTTCTTAGGACGCAAATTCGAAAGAACAAAAATGAGAAAATTCTTTCTTTACCAAACATATATAAGAGCTCAAGATGTCTTCACTTGATTGCTCTCGAGACTTTGAACTCGTTGATGACATGCCACTGTTCGACTGAGAGGAAGCAGTTGAAGAATTGCTCTGTGCCTGAACTTTGGCTTGAGGGTGACTCGGTGTAAAAATTTATGTGCTCCTGGTTGTCAGCAAACAGTACTTGGAGAGAATTTGGAACCGGGGCCAGGTTCACATCTAAAACTCCCTCAAGAATTTGAACTACCTGACCCATCCGCGGCCTGCTAGTTTCATCATCTTGGATGCACCAACAAGCAACTTTACAAACTCTTGTGAGCTCTTCTACATCAGCGTTTCCCTCCAGCCTGGGATCTAACAGGCTAAGGACATCGCCCCCTTCACCTATGAGGCTCGCAGCCCCAGTTGGGAAGAAACTAGTTTTGCCATCCGCATATGCCTCAGAGTTTCTCCTTCCCGAGACAAATTCGAAAAGCATCATTCCATAGCTGTAAACATCGGCCTTGGCTGTAATCGCCACCCCCGAAATCCACTCCGGAGCAAGATAACCTCTTGTGCCTCTCATGGTTGTCAGGACTCGGCTGAACTCCCGCCCAACAAGCTTGGCCAGGCCAAAATCTGCCACTTTTGGACATAAATAGGCGCATCAAGAAGAATGTTTTCTGGTTTTATGTCACAGTGTATGATGCACTCTCTGCACTTCTCGTGGAGATAAGTCAACCCTCTAGCTGTTCCAATAGCAATCTGGTATCTTGTTTTCCAGTCCAAAAACTTTTCATGGAAAAGATGAGATTCTAATGAGCCATTTGGCATATAATCATAGACGAGCAACTTTCTAGCACCTTCGGAGCAGAACCCACGAAGCCGAACAAGATTTACATGTTGGATTGTCCCGATTGTACTGACTTCTGTGCGGAATTGCTTCTCTCCTTGGCTGATGCTTTCAAGTTTCTTGACTGCTATGACTGTTGAATCAGATAACGTCCCTTTGAAAACAGAACCAAAGCCTCCTCCCCCCAACTTGTCCGAAAAATTCTTGGTCGCATTTTGCAAGTCTCTGTACCCAAATGCCACCAAGTCTCTATTTTTCCTGTTCCAACAGCTTTTTTCCTTCGCCTAAAGATTACAACAACAAAAAGGCCTAGCAGAATGGCTACCCCTGCAACTGAACCCACTATAGCACCAACAATATTTATCCCCTTGGCCTTATTATTCTTTTTACTAGGAAACTCAGAAGCTGCCAGTTTGAGATGCAGAGTTCTCCCATTAGAATCATCTCTTGAGAGTTGTTGCAGATTCTTGAGATCTCCAGCCCAAATTGAACAATTATTGATTTCATAAGCATAAGCCGAGCAATAGCAGTTATTCAAGCAGGTGGATTCACATTCTGCAGCACTTCCAACCCCATCAGATTTCAGTACAGGCAATGCCATGCTGGGCACTGGTAAAAACCTGTCCTCGTGCCCATTAGTTAGATTGGTATTCTCACACTTTAAAGCAGTTCTCCTCATGCACCCACCAGAATAATCCGACAAATTCCAGTCGTTCTGCGACTTAGGAATAAAACCTGTCAAACAGCTACAAATAGACAAGGAATTTTCGTTGCAGATACCAAAAGCCCCGCAAAAAGGATAAACCTCGCATTGTGTTTTCGGTTGAGACCAAAACCAATTCCACTTATTGGTAGTGTTTAACCAGGTCAGTTGCTTAATCTGCCCAGAAACATGCATTATGAATAAAGAAATGGTGGAAGGATCGTAAACAGAGTAGGTGAAATAACTCTCATTTGTGTTGTTAACATAACTGAAGTTGTAGATATAATTGGAGGTCATTTCAGGAACTAAGCTAAAACTCTTCCCATCCCAAGGTCCACTAGTCCAATACGGAATCAACTTATTCCACGGAATAATATACGAACGTAACGAACTGGTATTTGCCTCTAGCTCAAGAGAGAAGAGTCCTGGTGCAGGATCCTCCTCATTCTTCCATGAAATGAGGCGTTGGGTTTCATTGGTAATTTTGTTGAATCCAAGCTTACTACCAGGAAGCCATGTATGGGCTGGGTGATCAAAACTTTGCCATAAAGGAACTCTCAGTCAAAAATTCACCTGATTTTTGTAGTATAAGCACACACCTTCAATTTCTCACAAAAAAGTGCATCTGAAAACCAGTTCTCATCAACTACCACATCAAACGTCAGAGGTTTTCCATTATATGTGACTGCAACCATAGAGGATGCTAAAATCACTCTCTTGACAGAAGGAACTTTTCCACATGATCTAAGAACGTTAATTGTTCCCTTCACTGCTGGATCAATTAATTCTACCTGAAATGTGAAAGCAGAAAGGGAAGTAGCTCTTACACGAACAGTTCCATGAAGTTAAGCTATCAAAAAGCTAATCATATTTCACAAAATTTGCATGAGAGATCATGAACATAAAAATGGACAAAAATAATGAAAAAGAAATACGAGTAAGCAAAAGAAAATGGAGTAAAGAGAAGTATATTGGATTAAACCTGTGGTTCAGTGGCTGAAAGAAGTAGTGGAGATGCTATATGAAAAACGCCTTCACATCCATTAACTGCAGAATCAAAAGATCCTTCTTCCAATAAATTAGCTTTGAACAAATGAAGCCTTTCCTTAGCTCCATCAAATGCAAATAAGTGTTCTGTTTTCTTTGGATCATCTGTTTCATATATAAGCAGAACTACTGACAAATATATGCTAGAAATTTTGAAGTAAATAAAACTACTCAGCCTACATTTATAAGGAAACATAAATAAATAAATAAAACCTACCCAGCCTAAAAATCAAAATGTGAAACCTGGATTGCAATCATAAAGAACATTGAATGTACTGATTTTGTAAGTGATAATTAAATAAGGGGGAAAAAAACCGAGGGGATGAACATGAAGGTTAGAACAATTAATAAGTATTCATAAATAGTAGGCCTATTTATGAATATACTTTTTTGTCGCTTCTTATAATTTTTTTTTTAAAGCCAATTTTTTTTTTTTTTTTTGATCATAGTAACTTATTGCAAAACTATTAACATGTAACATATGGTTGCCTTCCAATACTATGATGGAAAAGTTTGAGGCTGCAAAATGAGACTAGGCAATTTCCTGACTTAAATAAAAGATATAGCAAGCAAACCACATATATTTCAATTTGTATTGCTATAATTTTTTGGTTATATATTTTTAACTAGAGTTAAATACTTCATACCCCCTAGGGTTTCCTAACTTTATTTTCCCCCCCCTGTGGTTTCATTTTTATCACAGGAGGTCCCTGTGGTTTTGATAAGTAACCAAATTAGTTCATCCGTTAGTTGACCGTTAGGACTGACACGTGGACCAATTAGACGTCAACACGTGGCACATATTTAATTTTTATTTATTTATTTTTTTTAAAAAAAAAGAAACGGGAAAAAATTGGGGGTGGCTCCATAGAGCCTTGGGGGTGGCCGAAACCACCCCCAATTTTTTTTCAGTTTCTTTTTTTAAAAAAAAAAACATTTTTTTTTTAAAAAAAAATTTAATATGTGTCACATGTCGACGTCCGATTGGTCCATGTGTCAGTTCTAATGATCAAATAACGTTCAACTAACGGATGGACTAACTTGGTCACTTATCAAAACCACAGGGACCTCCTGTGATAAAAATGAAACCACAGAGGAAAAAAAAATAAAGTTGAGAAACCCTAAGGGGATATGAAGTATTTAACCCTTTTAACTAATGTCCTTTTATATCTTATGCAACGTCCCATATTATCAACTTAGTAAAAATTGTGGAAGAGGTGACTTGCATTTCTTCGTCAACCTTACCGTGGGCCCCAATGGTTACTTTTACATCTCATACTTTTTGACTTAAGTTTCTCTCCCGCATGTCCATCTTGTCTCTCTATTCATTTAGCTTCTTCTAGAAGCTTTGACAAAAAGGGTTTGTTGTCTCCTATTGAAGCCATTCGGTTATTAAGGAAAGAGAGGCATCAACTTTAGTTAAAAATAGAGAAAGAAGAAAAACTGAAGTTGCCGAGAGAGAGAGACTTGTGTTGCAGACAGAAGAAGAGATACACCATTTTTCTTTAGTTTGATCTCACGTTTGGAGTGCTAAAAAGCTTAGAGAATTTAAAAAAAAAAAAAAAAAAAAATTCTTTTATATTTAATTCTCTTTTGAGTGAAATTGGGGTGTATTGGGACTTTTGAGTTTGAGTGGTTTTGTTTGTACTACTCTTTGTACTCCACTCTTTTGTTAGTGAATTTCTCCTGGATCGTTTCCGCCGGTGAATGTAGGCTTATTAAGCCGAACCACTTAAATTTTGGTATCTTGTGTGGTTGTGTAATTTTTCTATTCTGTACTTTTCTGCTTCTTTGGTGATCTTGGGTTTGCATTTGTCACAACAAACTGGTATCAGAGCTCGGGTATTTATTTTGCAGGATGGCTGCTGCAAAATTCGAAGTAGAAAATTTTGATGGTCAGAATAGTTTTAGCCTTTGGCACATCAAGATGCGAGCTTTGTTACGACAACAAGGCTTGGCAAAGATTTTGGATGGCGAGGTGCCATCAACATCATCAATGGAGGAAAGGAAGGAACTTGAAGAAAAAGCCCACAGTACAATTTTGTTGTCTTTTTTATATGGAGTTTAAAGAGAAGTTGTCGATGAAGAAACAGCCGCTAGACTTTGGAAGAAGCTGGAGAGCTTGTACATGACGAAATCCCCCACTAACCGATTGTATTTGAAGCAACGGTTATACACCCTCAAGATGAAAGAAGGTATACCGCTTTGTGATCATCTTGATGACTTTAATATAATTATTTTGGATCTAAAAAATATTGATATTAAAGTAGATGATGAGGATTAAGCCCTGATTTTGTTGTGTTCACTACCAGATGCCTTTGATAATTTTGTTAATTCAATGTTGTACGGTAGAGATACTATCTCGTTAGCCAATGTTAAATCTGCTTTAAATTCTATGGAGTTGAGGACAAGATTGAATAATAAAGGTAGTGATAATTAGGCAGAGGGTTTATTTGTTAAGGGTCGTTCAGAAAATTCTTCTAATTTTAGAGGTCGATCCAGTGAGAGGGACTCAAGTAAAGGTAAATTAAGAGGCCGATCGCAGTCCAGGTCAAAGAAGAAAGTAAAGTGTTACTATTGTAAAAAAAAAAAAAAAAAAAAAAAAGGCATTATAAATCTGAGTGTCCTAAGTTGAAAAATAAAGAGGAAGGTGACAAGCAAAGTTCCTCTTCTGTGGCTGGTGTTGTCGAAGGAAATTCTAAGGGCTCAAACCTTGTCCTTGCAGTTACCGTTTCTGATGACGACAAGTGGGTCCTTGATACCGCTTGTACATTTCATATGTCCCCTAAAAGGGATTGGTTTACTACCTATGATTCAGTCAATGGTGGTTCAGTCTTGATGGAAAATATTGTCGCCTGCAAGATTGTTGGTATCGGTACAATCAGAATTAGGATTGTTAGTATTTTTGTTAGCTCAATTCGGTTCCAAAATGCAGAGGTTACTGTTTACAGACTCAAACACTGATATAAAATGCTCAGAATCAAATCTCCACCATTCATAATGTAGATTCATGTGTCATGAACGTCCCTGTAAAGTTGCAGCTCAATCGGACCCCAAACGCCCATCGATCGGAGTTGTTGATCAAGGCTAGATAGCATTTCCAAAATGTTGTTTTCTCCCCACTGCAGGCCATGTCCAGACAGGGTGCTAGACTGTTCGAACAGGCTTTCTAGTAAGCATATTTTTGTTCCACAAGGCCCTGTCTGGACAACCCATTAACTTGTCCGGACACCCCATACCTATTATGCCCAAAAACATGTTTTTAGTGGGCCCAGGTCTAAGGTTTAATTTACTGATATATATACACCATTACAAAAGAGAGAGGCACGAATTTTAGAACCCTAGAATTCGTGTGAGGCTGTGCTTGAGTGATTTATTTGTTGTGAGCCAAAGTGATTCCTCTTAGAGGATTTTTGTTAGTTTTGATTGTGTGCTTAATTGAAGTCTATAGGAAGGGTCTGATAAAGGAGAATCATGTTGAAGAAGATTGTAAGCGAGGAGGTAAGTTGGAGGCTGTTGATCTTACAGAGCCAAGGTTTTGCAAAAGGTTGTAAGTGTTCCTAGTGTCTGTAATCTCTGGATAATCTTTTGATGGTGATTTTTTAGGTTTGGCTGCCTCGGAGAGGTTTTACTTTTAAAATGCTTTCTAAAAGGTTTCCTCTTCGTCACCAAAATCTGCGTGTTTGATTTTACTTTATTTTCATAATTGTTTGCTTAGATTTAAATATCCGTTAATTCCGCATAAAATTGTGATATTTTCTCTGTTAAGCGTTTTTCAATTGGTATCAAAGCGGGTTCACTCCGTGAAGAATTAAATTCCTGAGTGTGATCTTTGTTTCTTGTGCCTCTTGTGCCTCTCTTGGTTGTCAGGACTCGGCTGAATTCCCACCCAACAAGCTTGGCGAGGCCAAAATCTGCCACTTTTGGACATAAAAAGGCATCAAGAAGAATGTTTTATTGTTTTATGTCACGGTGTATGATGCACTCTCTACACTTCTCGTGGAGATAAGTCAACCCTCTAGCTGTTCCAATAGCAATCTAGTGTCTTGTTTTCCAGTCCAAAAACTTTTCATGGAAAAGATGAGACTCTAAAGAGCCATTTGGAATATAATCATACACCAGCAACTTTCTAGTACCTTCGGAGCAAAACCCACGAAGCCGAACAAGATTTAAATGGTTCACTGTTGCAATTGTTCTGACTTCTGTGCGGAATTGCTTTTCTCCTTGGCTGATGCTTTCAAGTTTCTTGACTACTATGAGTGTTGAATTGGATAACGTCCCTTTAAAAACAGAACCAAAGCCTCCTCCCCCCAACTTGTCCGAGAAATTTTTGGTCGCATTTCGCAAGTCTCTGTACCCAAATGCCACCAATGAACCCTCCACTATTTTTCCTGTTCCAACAGCTTTCTTCCTTCGCCTAAAGATTACAACCACAAAAAGGCCTAGCAGAACGGCTACCCCTGCAACTGAACCCACAACAGCATCAACAATATTTATCCCCATGACCTTATTATCCTTTTTACTAGGAAACTCAGAGGCTGCCAGTTTGAGATACAAAGTTCTCCCATTAGAATCATCTCCTGAAAGTTGTTGCAGATTCAAGAGATCTCCAACCCAAATTGAACAATTATTGATTTCATAAGCATAAGCAGTGCAAGAGAAGTTATTCAAGCAGGTGGAATCACATTCTGCAGCATTTCCAACCCCAATGCCATGCTGGGCATTGGAAAGAACCTGTCCGCCTGCCTACTAGTAAGACTGGTATCCTCACACAGTAAAGCAGTTCTCCTCAGGCACCCACCAAAATAATCCAACAAATTCTAGTTGTTCTGCGACTTAGGAATAAAACTTGTCAAACAGCTACAAAAAGACAAGGAATTTTCATTGCAGATACCAAAAGCCCTGCAAAAAGCATAAACCACGGAGTGTGTTTTCTGTCCAGACCAAACCAAACTCCACTGATCGGTAGTCGGTAACCATGTATATGTTTTTTTGAATGAATACCATGTATATTGCTCAACCTGCCCAGAAACATCCATCACAAATAGAGAAATGATGGAAGGATCGTAAAGAGAATAGGTGAAATAACTCTCATTTGTATTGTTAACATAACTGAAGTTGTAGGTATAATTGAATGTCATTTCACGATCTAAGCTAAAAATTTTCCCATCCCAAGCTCCATTAGTCCAATACTGAATGGACCTATTCCACATAGTAATATATGAACTGTTATATGCCTCTAGTTCAAGATTGAACAGTCCTAGTGCAGGATCCTCTTCATTCTTCCATGAAATGAGGTGTAGGTTTTCATTGGTAATTTTGTTGAATCCAAGCTTACTACCAGGAAGCCATGTATGAGCTGGGTGATCAAAACTTTGCCATAAATATTTTGATGAACTAGACTAACAAGAAAACAAAATGAAAGAGAAGAACTGATTCTCATTGTTTACTCAATAATGATTACATTAAGCAATGCTCTGTTTTTTATACTAGATTATCAAGCTAACTGATCGGAAACTAATCTAACTGAATTTATTACATGTTATGCACATTTAACACGCGCATGAAGAATAACAAACCAGCTGCCAGCTAACCATCTTCCTAAACTGTAAAACTAACTAAATAGGTTAGTTTAATACAGTTTGATACGCCCCCTCAAGTGGAATGTTCATCAGTATGGAAAATATTGATGACATTCAACTTGGACAACAGAGAATGAAAATATGTGCGAGATAGAGGCTTGGTAAGTATGTCAGCCAGTTGATGCTTGGACTATACATGTAATGTTCGAATCAAACCAGTAGCAATTTTCTCTCTCACAATGTGACAATCGATTTCGATGTGCTTGGTGTGTTCATGGAAGACAGGATTTGCAGCAATGTGAATAGCTGCTTGACTATCACAGAAAACCAAAGCTGGTTGAGGATGTTGAAGCTGTAAATCTTTCAGTAAAGCATGTAACCAAGTAAGCTTTCAAGTGACAACAGCCATGGATCGGTACTCTGCCTCAACAGAGGATCTTGATACCGTGTGTTGCTTCTTGTATTTCCAAGAGATTAGGGAATCTCCTAGAAAAATACAAAACCTTGTAATTGATCTGTGACTATCAGGACATCCGGCCCAATCAAAATCACAAAATGCCTTCAAATCTAATTCTAAGAAGCTGAGAAGAAGATGCCCTGTCCAGGAGAGGATTTAATGTACCTAAGGACCTTGTGTGCAGCATCAAGATGAGGCTTACGAGGAGAATCCATGAACTGACTTAACAACTGCACAGAATATGATAAATCTGGCCTTGTGATTGTAAGATAAACCAGCTTTCCCACAAGCCTTCTGTAAGTGGCTGGATCAGAAATTAATTCACCTTCTTCTCTAGACAACTTGAAATTAGCTTCCATAGGAACAGAAGAGGGTTTGCACGCAAGCATTCCATAATCATCTAAAACTTCTAAGGCATATTTCCTCTGTGATAAGGAAATGCCCTTTGCACTTCTTGCAATTTCAAGCCCTAAGAAAAACTTCAATTCTCCAAGGTCATTCAAACTAAAAGCTGAATTGAGAAATTTACTAAGCTCTTCTATAGGTAGGCTGTCATTACTTGCTATGACAATATCATCTACATATACAAGTAGAATAATAAGAGACGTTTTCTTTACTTGAGATAAAAGAGAATAGTCAGACATGGATTGAGTAAAACCATGCTGTATAAGGGTAGAAGAGAATTTTGAAAACCACTGCCAAGAGGCTTGTTTAAGACCATAAAGTGATTTCTTAAGCTTGCAAACTTTAGATGAATCCTTCAATCCAAAACCAGAAGGTAACTTCATAAAAATCTCCTCATCAAGGGATCCATGCAGAAATGCATGATTGACATCTAATTGATGAAGATGCCAATTATGGATTGCTACTAAGGCTGGAAGACATCTCACTGTGGTTAATTTTGCAACTGGGGAAAATGTATCACTATAATCAAGACCCTTTCTTTGAGTATACCCTTTTGCAACCAAGCGAGCTTTATACCTCTCAATTTTTCCATTGGCTCTATGTTTGATTTTATAAACCCACTTGCAACCTACAAGGTGCTTATAAGGAGGCAGATCAGTAATTTTCCAAGTATCATTTGCTTCAAGGGCATTGATTTCAGTTGCCATGGCCTCACGCCATTGAGGGGAAGATACAGCTTGATGAAAAAACTGAGGTTCAACTTGGGATGAGACAGCCAAACTAAAGTGTTTGTAAGAATCAGAAAGCATATTGTAATCAAGGAAAGAATTAAGAGGAAAGGAAATACCTGAAACAGAAATATCACTTTTAGGATCAATTGAATTGAAAGATTGAGTAACTAAGTTACAATGATACTGTTGCAAATATCCAAGTTTACATTTTTGCCGAGTAGACTTTCTGGGAGGAATACAAGTACGAAACCGAAACAATGGATGACTCAGGTAAAGAAACAATTGAGTTAGGTAAAGGATCAACTATAGGAGATGAAACATGAAAAATGGAAGCTCTAGGGAGATTGTCTGATGCAGAAACAGGAACTGAACTATTGGGAGTTGGAACATCAAACAAGGAATGTGGAATTACAAAGCAACCATCAAAATTGAAGTGATGAGGATAAGCAAAAGGAAAAACAGATTCATAAAAATGAACATCTCGAGATATAACCTGAGTTTTGGAAGTAAGATCATAGAGTTTATATCCCTTAATGCCATTAAGGTATCCTAAGAAAACACAAGGCTTTGCCCTAGCATCAAACTTATTTCTATTTCGATGAAGAGTAGAAACAAAACACAAACAGCCAAACACCCTAAGATGATCATATGATGGAACTTTGGAAAACAAAAGGTCATAAGGATACTTATTAGAAAGATTTGGAGTAGGAATTCTGTTGATAATATGAGTGGCTGTTAAAACACAGTCACCCCAAAATTTGATAGGTAGATGAGCTTGAAAACGCAGTGCTCGAGTCACATTCAGTAAATGCTGATGTTTACGTTCCACAACAGAGTTCTGTTGTGGAGTTTCAACACAGCTAAGTTGATGCATTATTCCATGAGAGTTAAAGAAATCATGCATGGAAAACTTAGCGCCATTATCAGATCAAATTGTTTTTATTTTGACCTTGAATTGAGTAAGAACTAAGCTGTAAAAGGTTTGAATGATATTACTGGTTTGAGATTTAGAATGAAGTAAATAAACCCATGTGTATCTAGAAAAATCATCAACTATTGTAAGAAAATAATGACTTCCATTTATTGATGAAACAGCAAAAGGTCCCCATAAATCACAATGGACCAATTCAAAAACAGAACATGAACTTGAGTTATTAATAGGAAATGAAAGCCTACGTTGCTTAGCTAATGGACAAATAGTACAAATGGTAGAAGGATTACATGATATGGCAGGGATAGAATCATGTAAAAGTTTTATTTTGGAATTGGAAATGTGACCTAAACTAAAATGCCAAACATCAGAAATAGAATTTTTAAAAGGACTTAAAGCAGAAACATTAGCTCTAGGTGGAATGAAAGTCTGGACAGCAGGTGAATGTCTCCTTGATTTAGGCAGCAATAGATAAAACAAGCCACACTTTTCTTCACCCAAACTAATCGTCCTCCAAGTGAGTAAGTTCTGTATGAAACAATGTCCAGAAAGAAAAATAATGCATCAATGAACATTGTGAAGAAGTTTACTAACAGAAATGAGATTGAATGAAAAAGATGGAACACACAAGACATTTGTGAGAATGAAGGAGTCAGAAATTTTGACAGTCCTTATGTAAGTGACTTCAACAAACTGACCATTAGGCAACTTAACATTTCTAGAAATTTTTGCAGTAATGGAAGTAAAAAATGATATAGAGCTAACCATATGATCTGTAGCCCTGTGTCTATAATCCAAACAGAAGTTTGAACACGCATTTGTGAATGCAAAGGTGAAAATACAGAATATTGTTGGTTCAAAGAACTACAATATGAAGATGAAAGATTACCTACCATGTTTGAAAACAAATGATCTTGAGTAGATGAAGCAGGACCTACTTGATTGGCATAACTCACATCATGATTTAGATTCTCTTGTGGTTTGATCAGATCAAGCAACTGACAACACTGATCTGGAGTAATATGCAGAATAGGTTCGGCTTGAGATGTTTCCTGAACTTGATTAGCAGAGTAAGTAATCCTTCCTCTTGGTTTGTAACCCGATGGATATCCATGTAACTTGTAACACTTGTCAATTGTGTGGCCAGAGAAACCACAATGAGTACAAATGGGGCTTTCCCTGCGGTTATATGGCTTAGAGAAACGAGTTGAGGTTTAGGAATGGCTTTGGAAATCAAGACAGTAGGCTCAGAATACAAAAGAGTGTTACGAGAGAAAGCAACCAAACGTTGTCTTTCTTCTTGAAAAACCATAGCAAAAATTTTATTAAAGGATGGGAGAGGATCAATCAGAAGGATTTGACCTCGAACACTTGAAAATGAATCATTTAGTCCCATGAGGAACTAGAAAATATATTATTGAGAATGAAAATCAAGAACAACTTTCAAACCACCACAAGTACAAGTAGGAAGAGGACGAAAGCTAGAGAGTTCATCCCACAAACTCTTAAGCTGAGTGAAATAGGTACTTACAGAATTTGTACCTTGCTGGAGAGAAGACAATGATCTCTTCAATTCAAACACTCGTGGTCCATTGCTGTGGCTGAACCTTTCAATCAGATCACTCCATACAGCAGATGCAGTGTTGAGAAACAGAACACTGTTTGCAATCTCTTGGGAAACAGAATTTAATAACCATGATAAAACCATGTTATTACAACACACCCAAGAATGCAGGTTAGGATCACCTACAGGTAGTTTGGGAAGACTTCCATCCACAAAACCAAACTTGTTCTTGGCCACCAGCGCCATATCCATTGATCGTTTCCATATGACAAAGTTGCACCAGTCAAATGTTGAGAAACAAGAACAATTCCAGGACTGTCTGCATGGTGAAGAAAGTATGAACTTTCTACAAAATTCTCATGAGTGGCTGCAGAAACCAAAAAATCATCGGCCATTGCAGGAGATTGTTTGAGAAAAAAAAATTGGAAAGAATGTAAACAGGAAAAACTTTGAAGGAAGTTTAATGGCGGAAGGATGAAAAACAAGGGAAGGCAGGGAACTCTTACTGCTCTGACACCATAACAAGAAAACAAAATGAAAGAGAAGAACTGATTCTCATTTTTTACTCAATAATGAGCAATGCTCTGTTTTTTATACTAGATTATCAAGCTAACTGATCAGAAACTAATCTAACTGAATTTATTACATGTGATGCACATTTAACACATGCATGAAGAATAACAAACCAGCTGCCAACTAACCATCTTCCTAAACTGTAAAACTAACTAAATAGGTTAGTTTAATACAATTTGATATAGACCCATCTCTCGTAACAAGGTTTTCTTCATCTAGAAGAATAGCTTCTACGGGACTTCATGCAATGGTGAAGGTCAAATTTGTGGACCAAACTAGGATTTGGGACTCATTGAAGAGAACCAAATTACCATCCGAGATTCTTAATACGGAAGAACTATGATCGGAGATTGGTGTATATCTGTTTACGACCCAAACAATGGTTTTGGTTGAGACTTTACTTGTACTGTACCACATGCCTATGTAGTATTTAGAAGAGTTACCATTTTGGAAGAAACCCAGTACAAAGCTCCCACCTGCAGAGACGATGGTTTGGTCACCAGAAAGAGATTGGTTGGCGGAGATGGTGTCAGTCCAAGGGAACAATGATTGTTGATAGATAAGCTCAGGAAGAGACGAGAAAGCATGAGCCATGGATTCTTCTTAGTATCCATGGTGGCAAGGAGTTTTTGCATAGTAGGCTTAGTAGCTAGAGAGAAAGAATCCTGGAAAATACTTGTATCACTTCCTGGTGGCATGTGTTGAAACAGGGGAAGTTGATATAGTCAACCGACTAATATGCCCTTCAAAATATTAGTTAATGAGTTTCTGCTGAAAATTCTTTTTTCCTCAACGACTTTTCCGAGGAACCCCAAATCACAGTGAGATGTTTGTTTGTTTTTTTTTTTGGGAAACTTCACTGAAGACCCCCCAAACTTTCACTTGTTTCGAACTACCCCCCATAAACTTTAAAATCTCTCAATTTAGCTCACTGAACTTTCAATTGCTCTCAATTTGAACCCCTCCGTCTAAATCAATCGTTAACCTCAAACGGAAAACGAAAAACATGACCTGCACGTGACTTTTTTCGCCTAAACTACCCATTATACCCTCATACTCCCTCAACCTTACTAACTTAAATGTCCAAGAGAAACCCACTCAATTTGCAGGCCAAAATCCCACTCGA
>NC_081545.1:7676161-7685887 GCF_901000735.1 Corylus avellana | reverse complement strand
CAATTAGTCAACAATTTCAGCATAATAGTAACATAATGGTGAACCCACAAGTCACATAGTTTCTAAATGTTCCCAAAAGTATACATGACCACCATTTTCACTTCATCCATTATAATGTTTACAAAATAAAAATACAACTATTAGGTGGTCAAACACAAAAAGTTGACAACAAGTCATAGTTTCCACATTTTCTTCTTCCCTTTGTCCTTCACTACTGTGGTGGACTTCTCTTTCCCCTTATCCTTTTATATGTCAAAATTTGGTGGGACAGTTCTATATGTTATACCACCAACTCGGGGAGGACCCCAAGAGCATACTAGTCCACCACCTAGAATTTGGGGTGGGCCAGCAGGGTCTCCAGTCAAATCAACAATAAGCTTCTACTTGTTGGTAGGTTGTCTCTCACTTCCAACATGCTCCCTTAACCTACCACCCTCCCTTGTCCTTGTAGTCAATCCTAGGGTTGTATTCTTCTTATGACCAAATATGGATTTAGCCTGCAATATAGGTATACAATCAGCCCAGTAAAGTTGTTGTTTTTTTTTTTTTTGTCCTTTAATTACCGAATCTGAAAAATTACTCACATTTGGTTTGTATGCATAATGTGTTACTGCCTTGTTCGCTGTTCTGGCTTGCTGGGATGAAGAAGGTGCTATTCTGGTAGGCTCTAATGCAAGCTGTGATGGAGGCTCTGGTGTAGGCTGGGATGCAGGATGTGATGGAGGCTTTGGTGCATGTTGTGATGGAGTCTCTGGTGCAGGCTGTGATTATGTGTTCACTCTTCCCCTTTTTGCACCATTTGATGGTGCGTTCACTCTTCCCCTTCTTGCACCATTTGATGGTGTGTTCACTCTTGATCTTGTGGTGGTGGTTGCTGAAGTGGCAGTTGAAGATCCATCCAACTACAACAATATACTAAATATAGTAAACTAAACATGACACAAATGTTGACAAATATAGTAAATTAAACACTAAACAAGAAACCATAGATATAGTAAACTTAACAAGTGACTTACCATGTCCAAATTCCAGTTAGTTGATGCATTATCTTTGTAGAATTGTCTCGCATGGTCCCTTCTTTCCTCATGTCGTTGCCTGGCTTCGCATGATCTCTTATTGTGACCAAACTTCTGATAGTGCCCACATTGATTCTTATTCCCCTTCCTAATTGCGTTAGGGTTTCTTGGTTCTTCAACACCCCTATGTCTGAGTTTATTAGGTCTACCAAGAGTTACCCTCGATTTGGGTGACTCAATTTTAGGTTGGTCGCTTCTAAGCCATTGCTCTTCACTTGGCACATGGTAGATGATGTAGTTATAGGACTTCAAGTACATCTCCTTGCTGTAGTATGGATTTAGATAATCATTAGGGCCTCCACATTGGTGTAAAATGGCTGAAATGGCATGAGAACATAGGATACCAGTTATATCTCATTTCCTGCAGCCCCAAGTTCCACCATCCACATCTACAACAAACATTTTCCTAAGGCACTCAACTTCAAACATACCCTGTCTAGCATATGTACAACAACAGTTACTGGCTTCGTCCTCTTCTTTTTCAAGTTTTTTCCTAATCTCTGTCTCTATGGCCTCCTCCATTGAATTGATCAACTCCTTCTTTCTCACATACCTTCTCATTAACTTACATCTAATTCCTTCCAACATGGTCAAGATTTTGGTCATAGAACTTTTTGATCCAAGAATTGAAACTCTCACATGTATTGTTGTGTAAGAGGCCAGACTTGACATTAGTATTGAACCAACCCCTACACCATGTGAGGGGAATGAAAAATAGCATTTGCCTAAAATTAGAAACCAAATAATGCGAAAGTAATGGAAGGGGACCACACTTATAGTTAATGTATTACATTCGTAATGCTAATCATGTGTCCAACACAAGCACCAACTAGGGGACCACGCTTAGATCAGACAAAGAAAAAGATATTTGGGGGCCACACTTCAGTATCAGACGACAAGGTTACCAAACAATATGACAACTTTAGACAACATTATCAGAAATCAACAACTTTCAATGCCAAAAAAACAACAAGAACGAATCAAAAACCAACAACATTCAATGCAAAAAAAAAATGACAAGGACGAATCCCACGGATGACCCACTACAAATTGACAAAAATAGTCACACTAAAAACTCAACAAAATCCATTCAAGAAGTGTTACATGCAAAACCCCCAAATATCAAATACAAATTAGAGATCAAAAACAACTTTCAATAAACGTCAACTACAAACCCTAAACAATACAGTAACGAAACGTAAAGCTACACAAAATGTAAAGCGTACTTGATTATAGCAGTAATGAATTGAGTTAGACACGATTTCTAACTAAATCGACACCAAATTGACGCCAAAAGTTCAAGGGTCTACTCTGGTTCATTGACAACTAAGATAGATGGGTTCGCAAGAGGACTTTTCATTTCGCGTTGGCAATATCGAATGAAATTACACTTTTAGGTTTAATTTGTGATTTTTTTCGAAGAGGGTAGTCTAGACATTTAACTTAGTTAGTATGAGGGTATAATGGGTAGTTCAGGTGAAAAAAGTCACGTGCAGGTCAAGTTTTTCGTTTTCCATTTGAAGTTAACGATTGATTTAGACGGAAGGGTCCAAATTGGGAGCAATTGAAAGTTTAGTATACTAAATTGAGAGATTTTGAAGTTTAAGGTGGGTATTTCAAAACAAGTGAAAGTTCGGGAATTTTCAGTGAAGTTTCCCACTTTTTTTTTCTTTTCATTTTAAGTACGGTGAGGTGTTAAGGGTGAAAGTAGATGATATAATTTTCACCGAACGAAGTTTTACTTCACAGTGGAGGGAAAGAAATTCATTCAATTTATTCTATTAAAATAATATGTCTTTACAAATACCTACTAATTTTATATGCATTTCTAAAAATGTACGCCGTGAAGAGGTTAGTTGGTCGCACACGAAACCTGGATCAACAATGCCTGTAAGGTAAGAAATAAAGAATGGTCAAAGTGACCCATCGGTAGTCCTATCTGACACTAAGCCTTGAAGCAACAATGCATACAACAAAGTAGGGAAAAGTGAAATGTCAAAGTGACCCGCTAATGGTCCTAATTGAAGAGGTCAATTGGTCGCACACATAGACCTATATCATAATATCAACAATGTATGCAAGGTAGGGAAAAAATAAATGTCAGAGTGACCTGCCGGAGGTTCAGCGGAGGTCGCTCTATGCCTATGTCAATGAATGACTTTGAGAAGTAAATCAAGTAGAGAGAGTAAGTGTGTTTGGTAAGGAGAATGGGCATCCCTCTCAATAATCCAACCCTTTCTTTTTTATAAAATTTCTCATGCACAGTCAATTGAGGGGAGAGAGATTCGAGGATCACCAAATTTAATTATGTGGCACCCTCTCTCTTAGCTCACATTTCCGTCATTTTCTGGTTGTATTAGAATGCTAGTAATTCCAGTAGCAAGAAATAAGATATCGTGGATGTTGTTTCTTTTTGTACTCCCTATATCTGATGAGTCATGATAAATTTGGTCTAGCTAACCTAGTCGAGTTAGGTTTGGTCGACCTAACATAGATGACGTACGACCGGCTTGTAGGCTCCTTTGCTAGTGGGCCTAGCTTAAAGTGTATTTAAGGTGAGCTGGTTTAATATCCGAGGAAGGCATACTCTCAAAACAAAGGGGTGTACAAGCAGAGTGGTTATTAACCGCTAACTACTAATAACCGCATAATCAACTAGACCGATTGCAACTAGCTTAGGGTTAGAAAAAAACGATTAATAACCGGTAACCGGTTTGTAATATATATTATATAATTAATAATAAAGTGGTTTTGGTATAGGGTTTGAAGCTCCTCTTACAACTTTTCTTGTCTCAGTTTTCTCATTCACATTTCGCACTCTGCATCCAAACTCTCAAAGCTCACACTCTCTTAGTCACTCAGCACTCAAAACAACTCTCTCTTCAGCTTCGAAGGTATGATGTTTGTTTGATTGCTAAGACTGCCCAAACAGTATTAGTCGTTTCTAATTAAGTGTTTGGTTGTTTGAATTTGTAATGTTTGTTTCCCCATTCTACTAATATGGATCCATTTTGTATGGCTTAAATGATAATCAGCAGAGAGTTACTATCGAGGATGATACTACAAGCCCATTTTGTTTGCCTTGGAATTAGCTATTACTCATTTTATTATATGGCCCACATAAGTTTAAAGTAGGCCTTAAAAAGAGGTTTAAAACACTAAAAGAGGCTCAAAAGACCCATTATTTGAAAAGCGATTAGCGGTTAATAATTGTCAGTTGCGATTAAATGCTAACCAGCCTAGCGGTTGGGGCTGCAGTTACTTAAAAATAATAATCACCAAAAGCAGTTGCGGTGAAAAGGGAATAACCGCTACCACAATATTTGTACAACCATACCAAAGGGTTTATTAACTCTAATACCCCACTATAACATTACATTGCAACTTAACTTCTACCAATTTACCTATCATTTGCCGCCCCTTCTGTTGGAACCATGTCCTCAAGCTTCCATGGAATATACAAACACTCCTTCCAGAAAAAATATAAGCTATATATAACAGTTATTAGGACACCCATCGGCTACCTATTAGTATCATCATCTTGGATGCACCAACAAGCAACTTTACAAAGTCTTGTGAGCTCTTCTACATCAGTGTTTCCCTTTAAACCTGGGATCTAATAGGCTAAGGACATCGCCACCTTCACCTATGAGGCTTGCAGCCCAAGTTGGAAAGAAACTAGTTTACCATACGTTTTCCCATCCACATGTCTCAGAGTTTCTCCTTTCCTAGACAAATTCGGAAAGCGTCATTCCATAGCTGTAAACATTGGTCTTGGCCATTGTTGAGAAATAGACCTACATTGCCTGTGAACAAGATCTTGGGCAAGTTTATAAGGAATGCGCAACTCTCTCTTATAGAACCGGTTTTATAAGATGGGTCAGGCCTTCGAATCTTTTCATGGTATCAAAGCCTACCACATGACGAATGGGGGCATACACTACTTACCCCGTGACAAGGACCAAGAAAAATATTGGCCTGCACGTGAAGGAGGGTGTTGAGAAATAGACCCACATTGTCTGTGGACAAGATCTTGGGCAAGTTTATAAGAAATAGGTAACCCTCTCTTATAGAACCAGTTTTATGAGATAAGTTAGGCCCACGAATTTCTTCAACAGGCATCCCTTTCCACTTCGGAGCAAGATAACCTTTTGTGCCTCTCATGGTTGTCAGGACTCGGTTGAACTCTAGCCTAACAAGCTTTACCAGGACAAAATCTGTCACTTTTGGACATAAACAAGCCACCTCTGGCAACTTCTGGGGGTGGCTCGTTTGCCACCCCTTCCCCAAGGGGGTGGCTGCCTTTTTAAAAAAATAAAAAATAACAAAAAAATTAATTTATAAGTTTTATATATTTATATATTTTCTTTTAATTATTTATTTGGAGGTATTTCTGTCTTTTAATGAGATTTAACGTCTAAAAGTGAATATTCCATCAAATTTAATGAGTTTGACTGACAAAAGGGAGTTTTGGGAAGAAAATGATAGTCTAATGGAGCCTTGCAGTAAGGTTGGCAGTTCAGGGGGATATTGACATTGCATGGTAGTTCACAGGGAAAAAAGGTAATTACCAACAAAAAAAAAAAAATAGTACTAAGGATTACATTGAGAATAACTTCAATGTGGTCTTGGCACAAATCAAGGCTTTTATGCCCACCATTCAAAAGTTGACACATCAGCTTGGAACAAAAAAAAAAAAAAAACATATGTTACAAAACACAGGATTTAACCCATCCTTCTTTTAATCTTTTTTTTTTTTTAAAAAAAAAAGAAAAAAACAAAACAAAAGAAAAAAGAAACCCTCCCAACATAACCACCGCCAACCACCTACCACCCACCGCCAACCACGCTAGATGTTGTCGCCGCCCATTGAACCCCGCCAACTAGGCCAATATCTCTCTCACTCTCACTCTCTCAATCTCTCTCTCTCTCTCTCTTGTGTAGCTCTGAGCGGTGATTCTCAGAGATTCCGGCATGGACGGCAGGGTTCGACTTGGACGGCAACGTATGGGTGTGGGCATGGGCGGTGGGTGGGAAATGCTTGCATTTTTGGTGGTTGTGTTGGGATCAGATCTACGATGAGAGAGAGAAAGATCCGGCATGGGCAGTGGTGTCTGAGTGTGGGTGGTGGGCGAGATGGAGAGAGATCCGAGCAGTGGTGGTAGGTGATGGGCGGTTGGCGAAGGTGAGCGGTGGGCGGTGGCGTAGAGGCTATGTTGGAGGATTTTTTAAAGAGTAAAAAAGATTAAATCTTGTGTTTTGCTAACATATGATTTTCTTGTACTGGGCTGATGTGTCGACTTCTGAATGGTAGGCACAAAACTCTTGATTTTTGCCATGACTACTGAGAAGTTGCTCGCGGATTACATTATGCTTTCATTAACTTTATTGTTTATCATACATAGATCCTTAATTATAATTGAATAAATCAATATTTACAAGTAAATCTAAATCAACTTATACTTCTTCCCCTTTTTCTCACCTTTCCCTAAAAAATAAAATTCAAATCATTTTAATTTTTAATTTTTAATTTTTTTTAATTTTTTAACTTTTTATACCATATCAATCACTTTTTATTACTATTTAAATACAAGTATTTACTACAAAACAAAATTTTTTCACTTTTTCATACAAAAAATTCAAAACTTATTTCTACCTTTATATCACCACAATCACTTTTTACTAATATTATAAAAATAAAATAAAATAAAACTCATCTCAAAATGCTTTACCAAATATACCCATAAATCATTTCTAAACTCTAATCAGTTTTCTCAGTGGGCTGCACGTTGTCTTTTTGTTGGACTGAGGGGACTTCAACAATTTTTTGATAGTTTGTGAGGACGTTATTGCAATTTAAAATTTGGCAACATTGTCCCAATATAAAATTTGAGAGAAACATTGTTAATTATGTAGTATTTTAAGGAGTTATGTAGACTTTTTTCCTATTTCTTTCGGATAAATGTTACGCAATGACAAGTGTTCACTTTTTTACATGACATTAAAAATCATTATTTTTTTATGGAATAATAAATAAAAGTACGTGTAACATCCAACAATAATTTTTTCACAGCTACATTTGATAGTGAGCACTAGAGAATATGTGTTACATTTGTTATTTCTTTTTGCCATGAGCCCTTAAAATTTAAAGTACATCATATAATTTTCACCCAACAATTTATATTCATTGGTCGAAAGAAATTAATCAAGTTTAGTCTTTAAAAGAGAAATGCTACACAAACTCTCGAATTTATATTCTCAAATGCTTATTCTCTGAAAGTAAAAATCAACATTAGATCCAAAATATAATTGTAATTTTTCACTGTTACGTCAGAGAATAAAGATTTGAAAGTAAAAAATTTGGAGTTTGTGTAACATTTCTCGTCTATTAAATTGATATATATCAAAAGTATATATAGTTTTATATGTATTTTTAAATCTTATATATAATTTAAAAACATATAAATTTAATAGATTAAATTAGAAAGAAAAAAAATTATTCTAAACTTACTTTGAAAAACAAAATAAAAAATTTGAGAAGGGTAGCGTTTATCTTTTCTTTTCAAAAGAACCTTCCGCCGTTCTCTCTCTATCTCTCTCTCTCTCTCTCGTAAGAGTCATCTGTTTGACAATTAATGACAGTAACTATCTTATTAACTTGCATAGGAATAGAGTTGATGCAGGAAGTCGAGAGAGAGGAATAGGTGATTTGCGATTTGTGATGAAGAAGGGGAATTCTGGGGCGATAATTTTCGTCTGAATTGCATAAGGCTCCGAAAATGGTTTTCAGAAAATGATATTTACATTTTACGCTGATTACTTCTACGTAAAATAGTTCGGTTTGAACAAAAAGCCTTTACAGATTTTAGAAAATGGTTTCCCCGTAATCTTTCAGACAGACTCACCCTAAACCCGACTCTTCTCTCCCTTCACGCTCAAAACACACGCACCGCACAACTCCTCACGCTCAACAAGCAGTCATCTCTCTCTCGATTGGCATCTCAGGTACTCTCATCGCTCTCTATTTCTTTGTTGAATCGCATGGAGCGTTTCATTCTCTAGAGAAAGAGAAAAAAATAAAATATAAAAATTCAGATTTGGTCATTTTTGTTTGAACTCTGTAATCGTATGGAGTGTTGGTGGTGGGTGTGATGAGAAAAGTGATTTGTGGATGGTTGATTATATGGGTGTGTCTAGGTCCAAGTCTCTTTGTAGTTTCAGGGGCGGTTGGCTGTTTGGGTCAGAGGATGGGGATCATTTAGTTGTGCTAGGAGTTCTGGCGTCTATGGGGGACTTCTTTTAGATTCTGGGAGAAGAAGTGGGTTAGATTGAGGTAAAAATGAAGGTTTATTGACTTGAAGCTTGATTACTCATCAGAATCAAAGCAGGAGTTCTCTGCTGCAAAAATGGTTGTGATGACAGATCAAGAGATAGGTTTTGGTAGCATGAGAGGGAGTAATTTTGTGGCACATGAATATGGTGGTTCGTTTGGTAATCTCTCTGGGGATGGGAGTTTCAGTAATGGGGGTTCCTGTAGGATCACGGTGAATGAGCGTTTCTTTCTTGATTCTGAAAATAATTGATTATGTTTACATAACTAATCTAAATAATCGCTCTTTGTGATAGAATTACATAATATGTTTAGAATTTTATGTAATTCTTCAACTATGTTTAGAATTTTTCTTTCTTTCTTTTTTCTTTTTTTTATTTCCTCAAGTTAATTACGAGAAATATGAGAACAATAATTCCGCAGTATTTGTTGCTGCCCAAAATCTGTGTTCTCACTTTTTGATTTTCCTTTGAGCAACTGGGTATTATTATGTTGTCTCATGTCAGGACCATGCCAATCCAATTTCAGCCTGGAGAATCTAAAATGTGCTCCTTTTTGTTTTGTTCTACCCCATGATCCTTTCACATCTCTTGAAGCTAACTACAATCATAAATTATTCAAAATGGTTTTCGAAATATAGTAGAGATGCTTGCTTAACAAATTATAGCTAATATGAAAAACTTTTTAAAATGTGATAAGTGAAAATGTAAATAAGTTAAGCACCTGTCTGTATAAAGTGAAAATAGAATAATTTTTGTGTCATATCTCCCTTAATCCAGATTATGCTTTAACTCCCCCCATTAACTCCATGTTGGGATCTCCTAAAACTAGACTCTTTAGTGGATTGAGATCAAGCAATCAACTGGAGGAAATTATTGGTTGCAAGGCGATTTGATCCCACCATGGATCATATTCCTTTCTTTTCTGTTTCCTTTTTTTTTTTTTTTTTTTTTTATGATTTAGTCTGTAACAGGAACATCTCTCCTAAAATATTATTGTAGTTTTTCAGCTGTGGAATTGTTGTTGTTGAGATTGTATATGCATGGTATTCATGTTCTCAGCATTGTTGCCGTTTATACATGCATTTGTTGCCTTCTTTAATTTCTATGGGGATTGGGCCTATTGCGTGGGTAAGGGAGCTTGTCGTTGGCATTTGCCTCTAATTTTTTTTTGCTCAATGTTTGCTCAGTAAAGTTGTATGTGACTAATGTATAAGAGAGATGTTGTGGTTTGTCTTTTGACTGGGAATTTGCCTCTTTCTCTGCAACTGTTCTTTTGCCAGTTGTGAATATATCTCTTCCTTTCTGTCTTCACTGAATG
>NC_081545.1:7610791-7676061 GCF_901000735.1 Corylus avellana | reverse complement strand
ATTTTATGACCCCCACAAAAAAAAAAGGTAAAACTTTGAATTTTTTCACATAAATTTACGTATGAAATTGTACTAAAAACAGAAACAAGAAAGTTAACTACTGAGACTATTTCCTCAACAGTAAATTAAAATAAATCTTCTATACATGGTGGGCAATGAGCCTCTTCATATATAATTATGAAACAAAAAATACCAGAAAGTTTAACTTTCCCGACAGCTTGAGACAACTTTTTTTTTTTCTCTAATTAAAAAGGTGGGAAGGGGCGACCAGTGTAGTTTCCTCCCTTAGCTTGTGTAAGGGTGGAAACTCTCCATAATGAATCTAGTTTTCCCATTCCTGCATATTCTCAAAATACAAAGCCTCCAAGGATCTAAAAGGTCGCAAGCAAACTTCCCCATAAAACTCAGCACCAACACTCTTCACTATGGTCATGCTTGTGATAAAAAGGACTTTGAGAGATGGTAGTTGCCCGATTGGTGGCAATGATGTGCACTTATTACAGTTTTCAATTCTTAAGTGTTCCATATTCGGAAATGAAGGAGCTCTTAATCATGCCAGAAATTCTATACCACCATAGCACCTGATAGTTAGCTTTTTCAAAGCCTCGTGAAGCTGCAGCTCATTAAGTACCTCTAGATCAACTGTTCTGTCTTGTGGCTCATCCAAGCTATGAGTCCATTCCAACAGCAACTCACCAACATTGGCCATTTGAATTAAATTGGCGTCTGTTGCATCTCGAGGTTGAATCACATTCTCTAATCTTGAAATGTGGAGTGTCTCTTGGAGATGCAACAAAAGTCACATCTCTCTTACCCCGAAGCATGAACCTTTTCCCACAACTAAATTAGACAATGTCTAGAGACAAGTCAATTTACCCATTTACAGAGGCATTCCTACCAATGAACATGTTTTTCAGATATTGAGGTGGCGCAAATTGACTAGGTTCAGAAATTTTGAAGGTAATCTCTCTAGCTTCGAACAATTCTCTAATATCAATGTTTGTAAGTTGTGGAGAGTGGTTGATGATTTAGGTATACTCACGATACTAGTATTAGAAAGGTCAAAGTATCGTAGATGCTTCAAATTACCGATTGATTTTGGTAACTCAATTATATGATATCCCCTTAAAGAGAGGACCCTTAAGCATCCTAAATTTGTCAACAATTGAAGAGGAACGTTACAAGTCAAGGAATGGGTCCCTTGTTTTGGCAGCACAAGGGGTATGAAGGTTCGTAAACATGTAAGCTCAAATAAAGCCTTAAAGTTAATACGACAATTATCGTTGCCACACAATGAAGACAAATGCCGAGCCTTTTTAGGAATTTCCTCAAATCTGTCATCCATCCTAAAGCATGTACCTCTTGCAACACATTGAGCCAAAGTGTTGATAAAGTCATGCATCATATATCGTGATTTATCCTTGCTTGATTTTTGAAAAAATGACTTTTTTATCAGCTCTTGAAAATAATCACTACCCAAATCTTCCATTTGTTTTTCCTATTGTAGTTGAATTAAATCTTCTGCCATCCACAAGAGAACAAGCTGCTTCTCTTCAAATTCATAGCCATTCGGGAGTATGGAACAATACTCAAAACACCTTTTTAAATTAAATCTAGATGGTGGTAACTCCACATAAGAATTGGAACAATTTCATCTCTCTCTTCTAGTGCATCCAATATCCTTATGTTGGATACTTCTACCAACCTGCGATGATCTGGTTCATCAGAGGCCTGCAAAGGTTATGGCTGCCAAATGCAAGCCTTTACACTTCTTACTGATTTTCTCACTAATACCTTTAAGGTTTGGAGCTGCACTGAAGTCCCTCGCTCCCAAGACATGTAGGGTAAATATAGAGAAACAAGCATCATCAAACAACAGTTGCAAAGGGTGAGCTAAAACTTTAGTTTCTTTACCCATCATCTTTGATGAAACTTCCCGATCGCGAGTTGTGATGATAATTCTGCTTTCTGCAGTAGTCCCTGTAAGGAAAGGAGTATGTAGGCTATCCCACTTCCTGTAGTCACAAGTCCAAACATCATCCAGGATGAGTAGAAACTTCTTAATTTCCAAGTAGTTGATTCTTTAGTTTGACTTGCAACATTTCTAGATGGCCATCCCATTTGAGTTTCAATATTTCTATATCTTTGGCTGCACTGGTTCGAATCGTTTGAGAGATAACAGATTCAAAAATAGTTTTTGTCAGCTTTCAACTTCAAAATCTTCAGAAACATGAGCCCATACTTTCACGTTAAAATGACTTTGCACACGTTTATCATTGAATACAAGTTGGGCAAGAGTTGTTTTTCCTACACCTCTCATGCCATGTATCAAAATCATAGAGATCTCAGCATCATTATTATATGTTTCACTAAACAATAATTCAACTATAGCCTCTTTATCTCTCTCCCTCCCATAAACACGATCTTCATACACTATAGAAGTCGAGGGTTTCCCTCTTATCCTCTTCTCAACATTTTCTATTAAACGTAGTTCATCTTTTTCTTTCATGATATCTTTGAATTGCTTAGTGACTATATTTATTAAGACAAGAGTTACAAGAGCTCAAGAGAAGTTATAAGAACTCAAGTTACAAGAATTACAATTATGATTGTTAATGTAGAAGTAAAAGAGACATGTAACATTCATACTATTTCTCTATAAATATAGCATTGTATACAATCAAATAATAATAATAATAAAAGTTAAAATAAAATATGTAGCCACAAAAAGGCTTTGGTGTGTGGACGTAGGTCATAGACCGAACCACCTTAATTTTCTGATTCTCTCTTTTTTGTTCTCATTTCTCTTCTCTAAATTATAAGTTCTAATATGGTATCAGAGCTATAGGCTAATAACAATTTTGGATCCTATGATTTTTTTTTCTCTTACAATCTCTCCCCCCACATGCCACATCTTCTTAATAATAATAATAATAAATCCACATTTGGCATGACCAGCATCAACGATGGCTTCTTTTTCAACTTGCTCTTTTGTTCATCTACCAGGATATCATGATGCCCTTGAGCAGCACAGAGATAGCTCCTAGTGCAAGAAGAAGAAATTGCCAAATCCGCACGAAGAGAGCTTAACCCATCACAAATCCACCGGTTTGCATGTCGTCTATTCAAGTAGATGCACCTGCTTCGACCACCCTGAACACTTTGTCGTCATCCGAAGCTCCGGCGAACACTCCATCATGGATCTATGTGCCACCAGTTGAAGCCCATAGACTAGCCGTTTCACAAGATGCAATAGTCGCAGAGTTTATTTATTTTATCTATTTATTATTTTTTTCCAGTTTAGGCATTTGGATGTTGCAGCTTTTGATTTTAAGTTTTGTAGCATTAAAAAAATAAAATAAAATAAAAAGGAGCTCAAAGCGGCATATGTTTAGTCCATGTGACATATTTAAGGCCCATAGTTGGCCCAATTTTATTGAAGGCACATCTCATATCACCGTTGCTGACCACCTCTAGCCAATACAATCTCAAGGTTTCAACATCTTTCACCTTGAGTTTGAAGGGAAATGTTAGAAAATTGTGTGAGATTTGATATTATGAGAATATATTTATATTGATTGTAATTGATAAAATCAAATCAGAAACATTCAATACTGATTTGATTTTATCAATCACATCTTTCTGTATTCTCTCCACATCCCTATAAATAGAGACCATTTGTATTGTAAAATAATCATTCAATAAGAGTATAATGTAGTCATTTGGGCTTTATCTGTAAACATAGGTCATAGACCAAACCACGTAAAATATTTTGTCCTTTGTTTATTTTATTATTTCGCATTTGATATTCCTAGCATTATAAATTTTTTTATGATATCAAAGCCACCAGCTTATGCCAGTGATCGATCCAAATGGTCTTGTGGACTTTATTTTGGTTTGTTTTGGGCTTTATCTGTGAACATAGGTCATAGACCAAACCACGTAAAATATTTTGTCCCTTGTTTATTTTATTATTTCGAATTTGATATTCCTAGCATTATAAATTTTTTTATGATATCAAAGCCACTGGCTTATGCCAGTGATCGATCCAAATGGTCTTGTGCACTTTGTTTTGGTTTGTTTTGTTTTTCTTTGATGTAAAAAAAAAAAAAAAAAAGAAAAGAAAGGAAGAGATCTATGAGAAGAATCCACCAGTTTTCTTCTCCGGCAAATCCACTGTCAACCTCGTCTCCTCGAGCCTTCGGCTTCGGCATCTTCTTCGGAGTTGTCCAAAGCTTCGAAGTACCCTCTCTCCGCCCACCACGTTTTGCAAAGAAACCTTGAAGCCCTTCTGACCACATAACCGACATCTTCTTTGCCATCTTCTCCACCAACTTCTCCTTAGATTTCGCCTCCAACCGAAACCGTTTGGCCAACGATCCATGCACCGTCACACCATACCTGCTGTCCGTTGCTGTCATCAGTCCACACCATTGCGCCGCACCAAAGATCTTCTCCTCCACCATCCCTCGATCCAAAGGCGCCGATACCTGCTGTCTGGCATCAGCCCACCTTACAGAAAGTGCCGCTCAGCCTCACCGTTCGCAACCCACACCATCGCCGGCACCAACAATGTATGCTGTTAATTTGGAGAAGAAATTGAAGAAGATGAATGGTGTTTGGTAACGGTTTTGACTTACCTTTTTCTGAGTATGCAGATATTTTTATTCTAGTTTAGGAATATATATCCTGATTTAGTTGCTATAGGAGTTCTGTTTGGTTACCGGATTAAGGCAATCCTTATCCTAGTTTATGTAATCTGCGAATAGGATATTCTTGAGAAAAAGAAAAAAAAGAAATTAATCGAGTAAAAAAAGTGGGGAAAAGAATCTCAGTTGACAAAAAAAAAAAAAAAAACACAAACACAAACACAAACAAACAAACAAAAAAAACAAAAAAATTCAAAAGAGGCCAAGTTGCCCATATTTTGGCCCATAGTTAACCTCTTTCTACTCAGGGTATTATTTAAAACCCTCGCCATTTCAACCTAAAGTTGGCCTAATCATTATTTGCTATATTGTTCGTCCTTTGTTGACCTAGACCGATTTTTTGGCCCTTTGTTGGCCCAATGTCTTCGGCCTTTATGGTATTGTTTAAAGCCTATGCCTATTTTAGCCCACAATGGCTTTCATTTTTGGCCCATAGTTGGCCCATTTCTCTTCGGCCTTGTGGTATTGTTTAAAACACAAGCCTATTTCAGCTCATAGTTTGCTTTTGCATTTTGGCCCATAGTTGGCCTAATTTTATTGAAGGCGCATCTCATATCACCATCGCCAACTGCCTCTAGCTAATGCAGTCCAAGAAAATCAAACTCAAGGTTTCAGCGTCTTTCACCTTGAGTTTGAGGGGGAATGCTAGAATATATTGTGTGAGATTTGATATTATGAGAATATATTTGTATTGATTGTAATTGACAAAATATTTGTGTTAAAATATATTGTGTGAGATTTGTCATAGACCGAACAACGTAAAATATTTTGTCTCTTGTCTATTTTATTATTCCACATTTGATATTCATAGCATTATGAATTTCTTCAGTTTTCACACTATATATCAATCATCCATGTTTGGTCACCAAAACAACTAAAGAAGAAAAACCCAAAGAGGGATGATCAGATGATAAACTAAATGAACTCTAATAGCTACAACAGTAGCCATAGCCAATTGCATTATTTGAGATTTTGAAACAATGCTTCCATGGAATACACAAACACTCTGATAGTGTCTCATAGGACTCAACTTCCACCTTATCATCATGTCATAAGACATGGGTGGTAGTTCTTAGCTTCAATTGTTAACTTTATCAATTATTGTCAATATATATTTGTTAACATGGATAGTGGGTAATTTACTTAGATTGTGGGTAGCTTTCTTTAATAAAAGTAAGTAGTAACCGTTGTTGTATTAAGTTTATCTATATTTGTGTCATTAGAATATATAGGATGAGTAAAGAAGAAAGTGTTTGTATTGTGGTATTCCTCTTGTTAGTTCTTGTGTTGGCTTAATTCAGTTTCAAAATGCAGATGCTACTGTTTATGGGCTCAAACACTGATATAGAATGCTCAGAATCCAATCTCCACCGTTCATAATGTAGATTCATGTGTTATGAACGTCCCTGCAAAATTTTAGCTCAATTGGACCACAAACGCCCATCAATCGGAGCTGTTGATCAAGACTAGACAGGCCAGGTCCGGACCGCAATTCCCCGGGTCCGGACCTCATTTCCAGAAACTCAAATTTTACTCCGCAAAGCCGTGTCCAGACAGCCCATTAACATGTCCGGACACCCCGTAAGTTTTAGGCCCAAAAACGTGATTTTAAGTGGGTTAGGTCTAGGGTTTTGTCGGGGGTATATATACAATATTATAGAAGAGGGAAGCACGGATTTTCACCCCCAGAGAGTTCGTCGGAGGCTGTGCTAGGAGAGATCATATGTGGTGAGCGTTAAATTGAATCTCTTAGAGTTTTAGTTATTCCTTTGATAAATCTACAGTTGAGAAGTCTATCGGAAGGGTCCGGTAAAGGAGAATCACGTTGAAGAAGATTGTGAGCAAGGAGACGAGTTGTAGGCTTGTCGATTTTATAGAGCCAAGGTCTTGCAAAGGGTTGTAAGTGTTCCTAGTGTCTGTAATCTCTGAATAATCTTTTGATAGTGATTTCCTGGATTTGGCTGCCCCGGAGAGATTTTACTTTTAGATCGGTTTCTAAAAGGTTTCCTCTTCGTAATCAAAATATCTGTGTCTGCCTCTTTATTGCTTTATATATTTTGGGTGATTGAATTGTTTATTTCTTCATAATATTAATTCCGCATAAATTGTGATAAACAAGTTTTTGGAGTCGGCATAACGTTTTTCAATTGGTATCAGAGCGGGTTCACTCTGTTTGGATTAAATTCTTGAGTGAGATCTGTTGACTCCTGTTTGCTATGAATACTTCTCAAGGGGAATATGATCTTATAAACTCCTTCAACAATTTGTTGAATAAATTCACTCTTTTGAGACATCAATACACTAATTGTTTGGGGGAGTTTCAAGATCTTAAGCATGTGAATGAATCTATTGTTACTAAATTGTCTGAATCACATGCTTTAATTGATTCTTTAAAATCTGAAAATTCTATTTTAGGTTCTAAAGTTGATTTGTTAGAGAATAAATTAAAAGAGTCAGAAACTCAATTGGAAAAATTCTCTAGCAATTCCCTTGAAGATATGTTACATACTCATAATTCTGATTGTGATAAATCTGAGTTAAGTTTTGATTGTCATGTTGCTTTGTCTTCTAACAATGATTCTACTTCCGAGATAATATTTGTTAAATCAGAAAAAGTAGAAGACTCTGTGGTTAAAAGAAAAACAGAAGCTGTCTCAACCTCACAAGGTAAGAAAGTTAAGAAAATTCATATTGAACCTTATGTATCTTACCCCAAATATAGAGTCGTCCATCCTCCTAGGAATCTACCTCCTAAAAGGTTTATCCTTACTTGTCATCATTGTGAAAAAGTTGGTCACATTCGACCCAACTGTTTTAAATTGAAACCTCATGTGCATAAAAATAAAAATTCTGTTTCTAGGAAAGATTATGAGGGTTTGGTAATGATGATGGGAGGTGTGTCTAGGGTAGACAAGTTTGAAAATGTTCACGTCTCTACACCTTTATTCAAGAAGGTTTGGGTTAGGAAGGATTATACCATTCACCCATTGAGTGGGAGTGGTAGTGATCTCACTTAAAGTTAGGTGAGTCAATAACATGCCTAGGATTGATTATTTTGCTTATTTTTGAATATCCTAAAGCGTGTTATTTTTCTTTGCTTTGCATTTTTTTTGTTTTTGCTTTATTGTTTATGCATTGCATTGTTTTTGTTGTTACACTTTCTGTATGAAGAGTATATACATGATTGTTTTGAGATTTATGTTTTGAGGCATATTCATAAAGGATTTTTCAAGAAATTCATATATCATGATCTTTGAAAAGCTTATAGATGAGATGTTGTGTGCGGACCACAAAGATTTTTGTCTACTTGCTAATCAAATGTTCAGGAATGTGTAATGTCTTATGAAGACCTAGAAGTAGTTATTGAACCAAATCATTATTTTGTAGTGGGACCTATAAGATGTGATGAAAGTTTAATGCTAAAAGACATTCATGTCTTGCCTGTTGTAATCTCAATTCAAGCATGTTGTTTTGTTTTGCATTGCATTTTTCTTTGTTTTGCATTTGTTTTTTTTTTTGTGTGCATTTCTTTTGTGAAAAATTTCAAAAAGACAAAAATATGTTACTTTGATTATTTCCTTTTCTTTCTTTTGTCTTATGCACATAGATAGTCCATTAATTTCTCATGTTGCTTTTTATGAATTTAATTCCTTACGTCTTGGAATGTTCTTAATATGCATGAGATGAAAATTTGTGCCAATGGACTTGTTTTTGTGGTTACCTAAAGCCTGAGCTTATGTGGTACATTTTGCCTATGCTTTATCTTTTGTGCACATTTAAGCTTAAATTGAGGTTTTGTTTCACTTTATTTGTGAGGTCTGTTAGGTAACCATATGAGGTTTTTGACTAGTCATATTTTTCAAATTGACCATATGCTAGTTGAACCTAGGGCTTAAAAATTTATGCTTTCTCTTTTGTGATAAGCACCAAAAGTTTAAGGACACTTTCTCAAAGAGAAAAATAAACAAAATAGTAAAACAAATAAAATCAAAAGATCATATTCCAAAAGGAATTTATTTCACTGTGTCAAACTTGTGCAAAATATTTTATAAAGAGAAATGTATAGGATGAGAGTGGCTAGGCCCTAGTATGATAAGGTTTGACTTTTAATTTGATATACTTGTCAAAACCTCATGGTGGTGAAACTTTCTCCGCATTTTGTAAATTGAAAATTTTTCTCTTTGGATGGCTTACTCACACACCACACAAGCATAGGTTGAATGAAACATTTTCTTGGTTTGGGTTAAGCAATATGAGTTTCTAGCCATTTCTAGTCTCATGTATATTTTGCATATTTGGAGCATGTTTGGATATTCATTGTGCAATACATGAGTCATTGATGTGTTATCATGTGTGTTCATTGAACTTTTAAGGGGGAGAAACATGCTTTGCATTTCCAGTTTCCTGTTGTTAATTGAGTCATACATTGAAGGGGAGTTTTGCTGATGTTTCTTTATGATCACGCATTCTATGTCATTTTTTTATCATGAGTTTTATTTATGTCTTCTTGTTCCACATATGCCTTGATGTATTTTGTGAAGTGTTTCAGGAAACATGAAAACCTTTTGTCATTCTGTGAAAAAAAGGAGGAGTAAATATGGGGAGATGATGGGATTGGCTCGACATTTTGGTTTTGTCACTGAATTGCCAAAGGGGGAGTGTGTTAGTTCTTGTGTTGGCTTAATTCAGTTCCAAAATGCAGATGCTACTGTTCATGGGCTCAAACACTGATATAGAATACTCAAAATCCAATCTCTACCGTTCATAATGTAGATTCATGTGTTATGAACGTCCCTGCAAAATTTCAGCTCAATCGGACCACAAACGCCCATCGATCGGAGCTGTTGATCAAGACTAGACAGGCCGGGTCCGGACCGCAATTTCCAGGGTCCGGACCTCATTTCCAGAAACTCAAATTTTTCTCCGCAAAGCCGTGTCCAGACACCCCGTAAGTTTTAGGCCCAAAAACGTGATTTTAAGTGGGTTAGGTCTAGGGTTTTGTCGAGGGTATATATACAACATTATAGAAGAGAGAAGTACGGATTTTCACCCCCAGATAGTTCGTCGGAGGCTGTGCTAGGAGAGATCATATGTGATGAGCGTTAAATTGAATCTCTTAGAGTTTTAGTTATTCCTTTGATAAATCTATGGTTGAGAAGTCTATCGGAAGGGTCCGGTAAAAGAGAATCACGTTGAAGAAGATTGTGAGTAAGGAGACGAGTTGTAGGCTTGTCGATCTTACAGAGCCAAGGTCTTGCAAAGGGTTGTAAGTGTTCCTAGTGTCTGTAATTTCTGGATAATCTTTTGATAGTGATTTCCTGGGTTTGGCTGCCCCGGAGAGGTTTTACTTTTAGATCGGTTTCTAAAATATTTCCTCTTTGTAACCAAAATATCTGTGTCTGCCTCTTTATTGCTTTATATATTTTGGGTGATTGAATTGTTTATTGCTTCATAATATTAATTCCGCATAAATTGTGATAAACAAATTTTTGGAGTCGGCATAACGTTTTTCACCTCTAGCCCTAAGTTGAAATTTGTATTGTGGTTACTCATATCCCAAGCGAAGATTATCGGTTTATCTTTATTAACTATGACTGGGACCTATCACACTCCTGCCAGAAAAATATAAGCCATATATAACAGTTCTTAGGACACAAATTAGAAAGAACAAAAATGAGAAAATGCGTTCTTTACCAAACATATATAAGAGCTAAAGATGTCTTCACTTGATTGCTCTCGAGACTCTGAACTCGTTGATGACATGCCACTCTTCGACTGAGAGGAAGCAGTTGAAGAATTGCTCTGTGCCTATGAACTTTGGCTTGAGGGTGACTCGGTGTAAAAATCTATGTGCTCCTGGTTGTCAGCAAACAGTACTTGGAGAGAATTTGGAATCGGGGCCAGGTTCACATCTAAAACTCCCTCAAGAATTTGAACTACCTGACCCATCGGCGGCCTGCTAGTTTCATCATCTTGGATGCACCAACAAGCAACTTTACAAACTCTTGTGAGCTCTTCTACATCAGCGTTTCCCTCCAGCCTGGGATCTAACAGGCTAAGGACATCCCCCCCTTCACCTATGAGGCTTGCAGCCCCAGTTGGGAAGAAACTAGTTTTGCCATCAGCATATGCCTCAGAGTTTCTCCTTCCCGAGACAAATTCGAAAAGCATCATTCCATAGCTGTAAACATCCGCCTTGGTCGTAATGGGCATCCCTGAAATCCACTCCGGAGCAAGATAACCTCTTGTGCCTCTCATGGTTGTCAGGACTCGGCTGAACTCCCGCCCAACAAGCTTGGCCAGGCCAAAATCTGCCACTTTTGGACATAAATACGCATCAAGAAGAATGTTTTCTGGTTTTATGTCACAGTGTATGATGCACTCTCTGCACTTCTCGTGGAGATAAGTCAACCCTCTAGCTGTTCCTATAGCAATCTGGTATCTAGTTTTCCAATCCAAAAACTTTTCATGGAAAAGATGAGACTCTAAAGAGCCATTTGGCATATACTCATAGACCAGGAACTTTCTAGTACCCTCGGAGCAGAACCCACGAAGCCAAACAAGATTTACATGGTTGACTGTCCCGATTGTTCTAACTTCTGTCCGGAATTGCTTCTCTCCTTGGCTGATGCTTTCAAGTTTCTTGACTGCTATGACTGTTGAATCGGATAACGTCCCTTTGAAAACAGAACCAAAGCCTCCTCCCCCCAACTTGTCCGAGAAATTCTTGGTCGCATTTCGCAAGTCTCTGTACCCAAATGCCACCAATGAACCCTCTACTATTTTTCCTGTTCCAACAGCTTTCTTCCTTCGCCAAAAGATTACAACAACAAAAAGGCCTAGCAGAACTGCTACCCGCAGAACAGCTACCCCTGCAACAGAACCCACAACAGCACCAACAATTATCCCCTTATTATTCTTTTTACTAGGAAACTCAGAAGCTGCCAGTTTGAGATATAGAGTTCTCCGATTAGGATCATCTCCTGAGAGTTGTTTCAGATTCAAGAGATCTCCAACCCAAATTAAACAATTATTGATTTCATAAGCATAAGCAGTGCAAGAGCAGTTATTGAAGCAGGTAGAGTCACATTCTGAAGCATTTCTAACCCCAACAGATTGTGGTTGTACAGGCAATCCCATGCTAGGCAATGGAAAGAACCTCTCCGCCTTCCTATCAGTAAGATTGGTATTCTCACATTGTAAAGCAGTTCTCCTCATGCACCCACCAGAATAATCCCACAAATTCCAGTCGTTCTGCGACTTGGGAACAAAACCTGTCAAACAGCTACAAAAAGGCAAGGAATTTTGTTTGCAGCTACCAAAAGCCCGCAAAAATCATAAACCTCGCACTGTGTTTTTGGATGAAGCCAAAACAATTTGTCAAGCAAAGCAAAGCTTTGTTGCATCAATGGAGAAACAGAGTAATGAAGATCAAATGAGGAGAAGGGAAGAAAGAAATAGAGAGAAAATCATAAACTTGTATTCTGTAATATTTGATCTTAAACTGTTACAATGAAGAGAATCAGTTTATATACATGAAATCAGAACTTATCTAAACAAACTGACTTAACTAACCAACAACAGAAAAACAGAATGAGAAAAGAATAAGTTTGTTTAACATGCGTGCATATATCTGAAACTCCCCCTCAAGATGGATGGCAAACATCCTTGACAAACATCTTGGAAAGTAGCCGAGAAAAATCCTTAAAACCAAGGCCTTTTGTGAAGATATCGGCCAGTTGGTTCTGAGAAGACACATGCAAAGTTCTGAGCAAACCAAGTTGAATCTTTTCACGAACTAAATGGCAATCAATCTCTATGTGTTTAGTTCTCTCGTGAAAAACAGGATTGGCAGCTATATGCAAAGCAGACTTGCTGTCACAGAAGAGTAATGCAGCCTTTGGATGAGGTATATGAAAATCATGAAGAAGAGAGATAAGCCATGTTAGTTCACAAGCAGTAGATGCCAAAGCCCTATATTCTGCCTCAGCAGAAGACCTGGAGATGGTGTGTTGTTTCTTTGATTTCCAAGAAACTAATGAATTACCAATGAACACACAGAAACCAGTAATTGATCTTCTAGTATCAACACAACCTGCCCAATCCGAATCTGAAAAAGCCTTTAGACAAAAATCTGACTGAGCAGAAAACAAAAGCCCTTGAGCAGGAGAGTTCTTGACATATCTCAGCACTCTAGTAGCAGCATCTAGATGAGGTTGTCGAGGTTGATCCATGAATTGACTCAAGACTTGAACAGAATAAGCTAGATCAGGCCGAGTTATAGTAAGATAAAGTAACCTGCCAACCAACCTCCTGTAACTAGTTGGATCAGAAAGAAGATCCCCAACATCCTTAGAAAGCTTAAGATTTTGTTCAATGGGAAAAGAAACAGGTTTGGAAGCTAAGAGACCAGAATCTTCAAGAACTTCTAGGGCATACTTTCGTTGAGAGACAGAAATACCTTCTTTGCTTCTAGCAATTTCAAGTCCCAAAAAAAACTTCAAAGGGCCTAAATCTTTCAGCTTAAACCTATCATTAAGCAAAGTAATAAACTCAGAAACTGCTTTAGAATCATTGCTTGCTATGGCCACATCATCAACATAGATTAGAAGAGCAATGTAAGAAACACCCTGAAGCCTTGTAAACAAGGAGTAGTCAGCCTTAGATTGTACAAAGCCAAGATCAATCAAAGCAGCAGAGAACTTAGAAAACCAATTCCTGGAAGCCTGCTTCAGACCATATAAGGACTTGGTCAATTTGCAAACCTTGTTCTCCCCCTTAACAGCAAATCCAGGAGGCATGGTCATGTACACCTCTTCATCTAAGTCTCCATGCAAAGAAGGCATTATTAACATCCAATTGATGAATTAACCAACCCTTGGCTGCAGCAAGAGCTAAGAAAACCCTAACAGTGGTCATCTTGGCCACAGGTGAGAAGGTCTCATGATAATCCAAACCCTCACATTGGGTATACCCTTTTGCTACCAACCGAGCCTTGTACCTCTCAATGCTGCCATCAGACCTATGTTTCACTTTATAAACCCACTTACACCCTATAGGATGTTTATTAGGTGGTAGAGTAGTAACAACCCATGTATGATTTGTTTCAAGTGCAGTAATTTCAGCCTGCATAGCTGCACGCCAATTGGCATCCTTTACAGCTTGATGATAGAATTTAGGTTCAGACTGAGAAGAAATAGCTAAACAAAAAGATCTGTGAGAAGGTGACAAATTATGGTAAGAAACAAAAGAAGACAATGGATAAGCCTTACCTGAATCTGCATCCATTAAAGGAGATTGAAGTGGAGAAGTGAAAGCCAATTTGCAATGAAAATCCTGCAAGTAACTAGGTTTGGATTTTACCCTAGTGGACTTTCTAAGAGGTGGACAGGGAACAGGAGTAGAATGATTAGGTTTAGAAACAGAACTAGATGAATCAACATCTGCAGAAAGATTAGGAACAGAACTAGGTGAATCTAAATCTGCAGAAATAGGTCGGACTTGAGTAATTGATGCAGGAATGTCAGAAACAGAATCAGGAACAAAATGACTAGAATCAGGAACATTAGAGGAAGTAGGGGAATTATGTGTGATTGGTTGTGGAAAAGATGATGTAAAAACATCTTCATCTGAAAAATCAGGAACAGGAATGAATGGAAAAACATTGTCATGCAGTTGAGTAGATGTATGATCCAAATGAGAAGCATAAGGAAAAATTGTTTCATGAAAAACTGCATGTCTAGAAATAATAATGGAATGAGTATGAAGATTATAGAACTTGTATGCTTTCATGCCATATGGATATCCGATGAATATGGAAGGAATAGCCCTAGGATCAAACTTTGTTCTATTCCTAGACAAAGTTGACACATATGCTAAACAACCAAAGACCTTAAGATGAGAATAGGAAGGCACAACAGAATAGAGTAACTCATGTGGAGATTTATTGGAAAGTAAAGGTGTGGGAATTCGGTTTATAAGGTGAGCTGCAGTAAGAATGCAATCTCCCCAGAATTTCAAAGGAAGATGTGACTGAAACCGAATGGACCTTGCAACATTTAACAAGTGTTGATGTTTCCTTTCAACTATAGCATTTTGTTGTGGGGTCTCAACACAACTAAGCTGATGGATAGTGCCTTGAGCAGAAAAAAAATCATTCATTTTGAATTCAAGTCCATTATCAGACCTTAGACACTTGACCTTTGATTTGAATTGAGTTTGAACAAAATTAAAGAATGCTTGGATAAAAGACTTGGTTTGAGACTTATGTTGCATCAAATGCACCCAAGTGAATCGAGTGAAATCATCTACAATAGTAAGAAAATAAACTGATCCATTTATTGATTTAGTAGCCAAAGGCCCCCAGATGTCACAATGAACTAGATCAAATGGAAACTTGGAAATTGAAGTACTAACAGGAAAAGAGAGTTTGTGTTGTTTTGCCATTGGACAGATTGGGCAAACACTCTCTGAATTACAAGATATTTCAGAAACATGCTTATCTAAAAGCTTTATTCTAGCAAGAGAAGGATGACCTAATCTATAATGCCAAACATCAAGTGATGGCTTTTTGATGGAAGTGAAAGAAACATGCTGCTCAAAAGGAGGAAGAGAAACCGATGCTGGAACCTTGTTGTCTTGCAGCAAGTAGAACAATCCAGCTTCTTCCTTACCCACCCCAATCACTCTCCAATGGTGCAAACTCTGTATAAAACAATATCCAGCAAAGAAGATGAGACAACATCTTAGATGTTTAATAAGTTTGCTAGCTGAAATGAGATTGAAGGCAAAAGAGGGAACACACAAAACTTCAGTCAATGTAAGATTTTCTGAAAGTTTAACAGTACCAATGTGTGTGACAGCTGCTATGGAACCATTAGGTAAATTTACACAAGTTGAAACTACAGCAGTAATGGAAGTGAAAAAGGATGGAGAACTAACCATATGGTCGGTTGCACCAGTATCTATTATCCAAGAGTGTTTATGTTGTTTTGAAGATGGAACCATATTAACAAAAGTTGCAGAAAACACAGAATATCTTGGATTAAGAGATGAGTGATAACCTGATGCACCGACAGCAGAATGAGCAAAGTGTGCAGGGGGCTGTGCAAGGGACTGTGGTGATGACAATGAATACTGTTTCATCATATCCATGATGTTCTTGTATTGCTCAGAGATCATAGACAGATGAGGAGAAAACATTTGTTGAGCATGTAAACCAGAATCCTGCACCTGGTTTGCTGAATGCTGAATTGGTTTGCCTCGGGTAGATTTGAAACCAGGAGGATAACCATGCAATTTATAGCATTTCTCCACAGTATGGCCAACAAATCCACAATGAGAGCAAATAGGTTTATCTTTCCTATAAGTGTTTTGTTTGACAAACCTATTCCCTGAGGTAGATTTTGTCATAAAAGCAATAGGCTCATGATTGACAGTAGGAGAAGAAATAGGAGTAGGGTTGGAATTGGTCATTAGGGCAGAGGATTCATGGCTTAGAGAAGTGATTGTGATTTCTCTTTGTTTTTCCTCTTGAATTATAAGAGAAAAAACTTTATGTAAAGAAGGCAAAGGGTCAGTTAAAAGGATTTGAGCTCTAACAGCAGCAAACGAGTCATTCAGCCCCATTAAAAACTGATAGACTTTTTCTTGACTATGAATTTCAAGAATTGATTGAACTCTACCACAATTGCAGCAGTTGCATGCAGACATGGGTCTATAGTTATTAAGTTCCTCCCATAGAATTTTAAGCCGAGTATAGTAATGACTTACAGAGGAATTGTCTTGAGTAATAGCTGCAATGGCCTTCTGTAGTTGGAAAATCCGAGGACCATTTCTTTGGGAATAGCTTGCCTTGAGCTCATCCCACATATCCTGAGCAGACTTGATGTAGATTATGGTTGAAGCAATGTCCTTCGAAACTGAATGCAGAATCCAAGAGACCACCATGTCATTGCATCTGGTCCATGCTGGAAGAAGACTGTCACCAGCAGCTGGTTTTGGCATTGAACCATCAACAAAACATAACTTGTTCTTCGCACTCAGGGAAACAAGCATGGATCGACTCCATGTGTTGTAGTTATCCTCTGAAAGTGCACTGCCAACCAGATTAAGTGCTGGATTTTCTCCATTGCTAAGAAACAGAGGGCTCGAAGGATCGATGAACTGATTATTGAAACCAGTGTTTATAGAAGCGGAAGATGAAGGATTGAGAGATTGTGCCATTGAAGGATTGAGAGATTGTGCCATTGAAGGAATAGGAATAAACTTCACAAAGTGAAGGGCTCTGATACCATGTCAAGCAAAGCAAAGCTTTGTTGCATCAATGGAGAAACAGAGTAATGAAGATCAAATGAGGAGAAGGGAAGAAAGAAATAGAGAGAAAATCAGAAACTTGTATTCTGTAATATTTGATCTTAAACTGTTACAATGAAGAGAATCAGTTTATATACATGAAATCAGAACTTATCTAAACAAACTGACTTAACTAACCAACAACAGAAAAACAGAATGAGAAAAGAATAAGTTTGTTTAACATGCGTGCATATATCTGAAACAATTGCCACTCATTTTGATTCGCTAACCATGTATATAGCATCTGCCCAGAATCCCTCAACACTAATCGAGAAAAGATGGAAGGATTGTAAAGAGAATAGGTGAAATAACTCTCATTTGTGTTGTTAACATAACTGAAGTTGTAGATATAATTGGCCCTCATTTCAGGAACTAAGCTAAAAATCTTCCCATCCCAAGGTCCACTAGTCCAATACAGAATGGACCTATTCCACACAATAACACACGAACTGGTACTTGCCTCTAGCTCAAGATTGAAGAGTCCTGGTGCAGGATTCTCCTGATTCTTCCATGAAATGAGGCGTTGTTTTTCATTGGTAATTTTGTTGAATGCAATCTTACCACCAGGAAGCCATGTATCAGCTGGGTTATCAAAACTTTGCCATAAATATTTTGATGAAATAGACCCATCTCTCACAACAAGATTTCCTTCATCTAGAAGAACAGCTTCTACAGGACTAGATGAAGTGGTGGAGGTCAAATTTGTGGACCAAACTGGGATTTGGGACTCATTGAAGAGAACCAAATTACCACCCGAGATTCTTAATACAGAAGAACTTATATCAGAGACTGGTTTATCTCTGTTTGCGACCCAAACTATGGTTTGGATTGAGACTTTACTTGTACTGTACCACATGCCTATGTAGTATTTAGAAGCGTTACCTGGTTTGAAGAAACCTAGTACAAAGCTCCCACCTGCAGAGACAATGGTTTGATCACCAGAGAGAGATTGGTTGGCAGAGATGGTGTCAGCTCCAAGGGAAAGATGGTTGTTGACAGACAAGCCGAGGAAGAGAAGAGAAAGCGTCAGCCATGGATTCTTCTTGGTATCCATGGTTGCAAAGAATTTTTGCTAGAGAGAAAGAATCCTGGAAAATACTTGTATCGCTTCCTGGTTGCGCGTGTTGAAACAGGGGAAGTTGATCTAGTCAACGGATTAATACGCCCTTCAAAATATGAGTTAACGAGCTTGCGTTGAAAATTCTTTTTTGAGTTAAATTCACTTTATCCCTCAATTTTTAAGAATTTTTTAATTCAAACCCCAATGTTTAAAAATTAGCAATATATTCTCTTAATATTTCAAAAATTTTTAATTCAGACCCTCCATTACTAATTTTCATCAAAGTGAATCAAACTGGAATTTTCAACTCATTGAACAGTAATAAATTACCATCCGAGATTCTTAATTCAGAAAAACTTTTATCAGAGACTGGTTTATCTCTGTTTGCGACCCAAACTGTGGTTTGGATTGGGACTAGACTATTAATGTTCCACATTCCCATATAGTATTTAGAAGCGTTACCTGGTTTGAAGAAACCCAGTGCAAAATTCCCACTGCAGAGACAATGGTTTGGTAACCGGAGATATATTCGTTGGCAGAGATGGTGTCAACTCCAAGGGAAAGATGGTTGTTGACAGACAAAATGAGGAAGACTAGAGAAAGCATCAGCCATGGATTCTTCTTGGCATCCATGGTTGCAAAGAAATTTTGCTAGAGAGAGAATCCTGGAAAATACTTGTATCGCTTCTTGGTTGCGTGTGTTGAACAGAGTCAACGGACTAATATGCTCTTCAAAATATCAGTTAATGAGCTTGTGTTGAAAATTCTTTTTTCCTCAACGACTTTTCCGAGGAACCCCAAATCACGGTGAGATGTTTTTTTGTTTGTTTTTTGTTTTTTTTTGAAGTACGGTGAATTTTTTTTCTCGTATCACAACTCTTTTTTTTTTTTATTCCTGAGCAAATAAAGGGATTAAATCACTAAAAAAAAATAAAGGATGTTCTCCGCAACAAATCCCAAAAATAAAATTATGGTACGGTACAATATATTCATGAGTAAAGATATAAATCTTTTCTAGAAGAATTTTAGAATCTTATATTTTTTAAATTATTAATAAATTAAAATTTAATAAATTATATCATAAATTTAACAGTAATTTTAAAAGCATATCACAAGATACTAGGATGACCAAGACATGTGGGAGTATCGTAAGATTGATTACAGGAGGACTTATAACGGTAGTCTATATACAGGGAAACATTATATACTGGAAACAGTAGGCAATGGATCATAAAATGTTCCGGGCCTCTTGGAAGGGACCGCATATAGCGGTTTAAACACCAAAACAGACAAAATTGGTAGCAAATCCCAAAATTCTGCAAGGTATCGACAACCACCTCTGGATGGAGGTTGTTGAAGAGTAAGCACTGTAAGATCAAAATGATCCAAAGTAAAAGTAACACTCCAGATTTCAATACAATAACCCAAGTAATAAACATAATAACAGCAAAAAATCTCAAAAACCAGCAGCTGCAGCAGAAGGTGAGACAGACGAAGGATCCGCGTGGAGGCTGATCGGCCGGTGGCAACGGGAAGCTGGAGTGATGGTGTAGGTGGTGCATTGGCGCGTTGATGGTTGGATCCGTTGGAGAAGAGTAGATCTAGATTTAAAGAAATCCGATATCAAAAGCTTCACAAATCCAGCCAACGACATGGAGGACAAGGTGGAGAGCACGGCGGAGAAGAAGACCGGTGCAAATGTGGAGCCTTGACGCAGAGATTGTGTTTTTAGGCGAGATAAGTCGCTCAAGACGATGGATAAAACCTCAAAAGATGTGAGACAAGCTAGAGAAACCTCTAGCCATGTAAGAACGAAAAAAAAAAGACTTCATTTCGGGAAGAAGATGAAGAGTGGAGGAGGGAAGATAGGAGATCTCTTCCCTCCTCCCAGGCAAAAGACGAGCGGCGGCTGTAGAAGAAGAGAGGAAAAAGTTTTTTCTGGTCTCTAGGTTTAGGTCAGAAAGTGCAAGTACGGTGAGGGTGAGGTGTTAAGGGTGAAAGTAGATGATAAAATTTTCACCAAACGAAGTTATACTTCACAATGGAGGGAAATAAATTCATTCAATTTATTCTATTAAAATAATATCTTTTTACAAATTCCTCTTAATTTTTATATGCATTTTTAATTTTTTCATGGATTGAAAAATGTATGTCATGACGAGGTTAGTTGGTCGCAGACCTAAAACCGAGATCAATGCTTGAAAGGTAGTTTATCAAAAAAAAAAAAAAAAAAAGCTTGAAAGGTAGGAAATAGAGAATGGTCAAAGTGACACACCAGTAGTCATAACTAAAGAGGTTAGTGCCTCTAGGGGTGTCAATTCGATCCGATTTTTTCAGTTTTTGGCCAAAACTGAGAACCGGAACCTGGGTACTCCGGTTCTCGGTTTTGAGAAACCGGAATCGGAACCAGAAACAGGACCCCGGTTAACCAGGGTCTCGGTTACCGGCCGGTTCTGGTTTTATCCGGTCCGGTAACCCATTTTTTAAGAAAATTATTTTTTGGGGCTTATTTTAGGTATTGGGCCAAAAATAAGTCCATTTTTTTTTTCATAAGTTGGCTCATTTTTTTAAAAAAATTATTAGTCTTTTTGTCTAAATTAAATGAGCTTTGTTGTGATTGTTCCAATTACAACAATAAATATAAACAACCAACAATAAATATATTTGTATATAAATATTCAAACAATATATTTCTTTGTTTTCCATTTTTCCTACTCTCCAAACTGACTGTCTGAAAATTTTAACTTAGCATAATAGATATATATAAAATGAAAACCCGGTTCCCAGTTTCCCGGAAAAAAATCGGGTACCGGAACTGGGGTACCCGGTTTTTGGATTTTTCAAACCAAAACTAGTTTCCCGGTTTCGATTCCGGTTTCTCGGTAATTTTTGACACCCCTAAGTGCGTCACACACTGAGTCTTGAATCAACAATGCCTACAAATTAGGGAAAAGACAAATGTCTAAGTAACCAAGCTGGTGGTCCTAACTGAAGAGGTCAGTTGGTCGCACACATTGACCTATATCAACAATGTATGCAAGGTAAGGAAAAAAGAAATGTTAGAGTGACTTGCCGGTGGTCCAGCGGGGGTCACTCTAATGACTATGCTAGTGAATGACTTTGAGAAGTAAATCAAGCAAAGAGAGTAAGTGTGTTCAGTAAGGAGAATGAGCATCCCTCTCAATAATCCAACCCCTTTTTCTTTTTATAGAATTTCTCATGCACACTCAATTGTGGGAAGAGATTCGAGGATCACCGAATTTAATTATGTGGCGCCCACTCTCTTAGCTCACACTTCCGTCATTTTTTGGTCATATTAGAATGCTAGTAATTCAGGTGGATGTTGCTTCTTTTTGTGCCCCCTATATCGGATCAGTCGTGATAAATTTGGTTTATCTAACCTAATCAAGTTAGGTCTGGTCGGCCTAGATTAGCTCAAGCTTAGTCAACCTAACATAGATGATGTAAAACCAGCTTGTAGGCTCCTTTGATAGTGGGTGTGGCTTAAGGTGCATTTAAGGTGGGCTGGTTTAATACACAAGGAAGGCTTGCTCTCAAAACGTAGGGGGTGTATAAGCAAGCGAGGCAACTAATAACCGCTAACTGCATAATCGACTAGACAGGTTGCAGCTAGCTTAGGGTTAGAAAAAAAGTGATTAATAACTGGTAACCAATTTGTAATATATATTATATAATCAATAATAACGTTGTTTTGGTATAGGGTTTGAGGCTCTTCTTACTACTTTCTTTTCTTAGTTTTCTCATTCACATTTCACACTCTGCATTTAGACTCTCAAAGCTCATACTCTCTATGCATGCAAACTAACTCAAGCTTCCGCCTCTTAGTCACTCTAGCTCTCCCAAGACTCCTAAGTCCACTCTCGACTACCATTTCTTTAGCTTCAAAGATATGATGTTTGTTTGATTGCTAAGACTGCCCAAATAGTATTAGTCGTTTGTAAGTGCCTGGTTGTTTGAATTTGTAATGTTTGTTTTCCCATTCTACTAATTTGGATCGATTCGGTATGACTTAAATGATAGGGGAAACTTCACAAATGACCCTTAAATTACCACACGATTTGAAAAAATTTCTTAAATTTTAAAACTTCTATATTTCACCCCCCAAACTTTCAATTTGATGCAATTTACCCCCTTCATCAGTTTTTGGACGTTAAAAGTGATGAAATGATTTTTATACCCCTAAAACTTTTATAAAATTATAAATTTATCCTTAATTTCAAATTGAAAAAAAAAAGAAATAAAAAAAAAATTGAAGGGTAATGTGGTCTTTTTAGTGGTTTCCATTAGGGCTTAACAACAAAAATTTACAGAGAGGTTAATTGCATCAAATTGAAAGTTCAAGTGGTGAAATTGAGAGGTTTTGAAATTATGAGGTCTTTTTAATTTCCGTGGTAATTCAAGGGTTCTTTATGAAGTTTTCCCTAAATGATAATCAACAGAGATAAAGTTATTACAAAGCACATTTTCTTTTCCTTGGAAATAGCCATTACTCATTTTATTATATGGCTCCTGCCCTAAAGAAGTCTAAAATAGGCCTTAAAAAGAGGTCTAAAACAGTAAAAGAGGCTCAAAAGACCCATTATTTGAAAAGAAGTTAGCGGTTAATAATTGTCTTCAATAATCACATAATCACCAGTTGTGATTAATAGCTAATTGACCTAGCAGGTGGGGATGCGGTCACTTCAAAATAATAATCGCTAAAGCGGTTTGCTGTAAAAAGGGAATAACCGCTACCACAACCGTTTGTACAGCCATACCAAAGGGGTTTACTAACTCTAATACCCCACTAACATTACATTGCAACTTAACTTCCATCCATTTGCCTATCATTCGCCACCCCTTTGGCTAGAACCTTGTCCTCAAGGTTCATACTTGTTGATTTGACTCTCCTTTGGTCCATGACCTCCCTTGGTTGGTCATTCTCTGTGAAAAAGAGTTTAGGTGCGCGACGTTTATGCTTCAGAGTAAAACGTTCATTGCATTTGAAACATAACCCTTTTTCAAGTCTCTTTTGCGTCTCTTCTCAAGAAAGTTTATTTACTGAAAAAACGGTTTGAGGATTAGAGATGTTGCTGCAAAGAGCGTAAACTTCAATCTCTGGAGTCTTCTCTAGCATTCTTTCTAACACAATCTCCACCTGCCTTGTCTCCCATCTCTTTGGCAAACCGTGTCTTGTTCGGGTACTCCACCAGGCCCAACTTTTGTGGTATTGTTTAAAGACTCAAGTTCATTTAAGGCTTGTTGGCCTCATTTAGAGCACTAACAGCAACTTCCCTTGATTTTCCCTAAGTTTAGGGCACAAAACTACTTTTTGCTTTTCTATAAAAATATATTTCACAATAGCTTTCCTTACATTTCTTTATACTATTAAAATATCATTTCTTTACAAAATACAAGTTTCCTACTTACCCTCACTTTTTTTCACAAAATCCCAACACAATCCCCAATTAAAGACAAAAAGATGAAAGAGGAAAGAGAAAAGAAAAATATTTATATTAAAATAATGTATAGAGAATCACTTTTGGTTCCTTACATATTAGGAAACACTGTAGCAACCCTTAAAGGTTTGTTAAATATAAAGAATCTGATATAAGTAGATTTTTGAAATTTTTTTGAAATTTTTCCTAAACATAATGATTGAAGAGAATGACATATAATGCATCTACTGCTAGTGCTCTTATGGCTCATAGTTGGCCTCATTTTAGCCAACGGTTAGCTTTCATTTCAGCCCATAGTTGACCCTTATTTTAGCTCATAGTTGGCTCTCTTTTAGCATGTTGTTATTAAAGGTCCATCTTCGATCACTACCGCCAACCGCCTCCGATCACTGTTGCCAGCCTCCATTAACTCCACCGAGTTTTCGATCTTCGTTGAATTCAAATATTTGAATTCATTTAAATTTGATAACCTAAAAAGTAGAATACTACAATCAAATCTGAAATATTATATTCTCAAAAAATTATTCAAACCTTATATTTGTAAGAGTGAGAGCACCACTAATTATTTATAGGAGGTCTTGAATTCCTCAAAAATCTTATTATATATATCAATCTTGTTAAGTTATCATCCCATGTTACGTACGCATACAAGATTCATGATCAATCAACAATGGATTTATACAGTACTGTATTTTGCTTCCTCACCATTGCCGGCTTCAATCCTGTATTTTGCTTCCTCACTTTTGCAAGCTGACAAGTAAAAGTTCTCCAATAAACTTGGTGACATCATGTTTTAGTAAAGACCAACATAAATGATCTTATAGCAAATGAAAAAGCAAAAAAAAAGAAAAGAAAAGAAAACTCCATTCAATTATACAAAACCAAATGTAAAATGCTTTATGAATAGTATCACACAACATGTTTCCAAGGGGTAGTTCACCTCTCATAAAATAGATGTTACTAATTCAAATTCTTCTTTTACCTTAATTTTCTTTTGTGTTGACATATCAAAAATAAAAATAAAAAATAAAATCACACAACATGTTGAGTTACACTATTCATGAATGCATAATTATTTTAACATTTCTCTCCTTTTTAACGTTTCTTTCTCACAACATGGCAATGCTGCCTTGGCTGAGCGATGATGGTTGAGCTGCTCACAGTGTTCCTGAAGGAGATCCGGTGGAGCTTGCTGGCGACGACGGCCATGCGGGACCCAAGGGCTGAAGGCCACTACTTTCACAACGTTCTTGAAGGATATTTGGTGCAGGCTCAGGAGGAGGCACCACGTGTTGCCTTCGTTGATTAGGAAGAATATGATGATGGCAGACGCGATATTATATATGGTTGAGTGACGAGAGATAGAGAGTTGTTGAGTGAAGGGTAGGGCAATTTGCAATTCGTAGATGAAGGGAAATTTTGACGATTTGTAGATAATTTTCGTCTGATTTTCAATTTGCAATTTGTGATTTCATCCGATTTTATTTGATGTTCGATTTGCAATTTCGTCTAATTTGCGATTTGCAGTAATTCGTCTGATTTTTGTTTGAATGGAAAATTTTAAAAACGATTATTTTAATCAAATATAGAAGAAATTTAGGTTTTGAAACGTTCAAAGCCAATGAATGTTGTAAATGTTATCGTACTCGCATGGTATTCCACAACAAAATTGAATTCTTTCAAATATGGAATGTGCCTTTTATTAGCCTCCAAGCTCACAAAACCATAAATGCCACGCTTGCCGGTTTACTGTTCACAGCCAAGAACGGCTATTGAGGGGGAACTGGATCCTCTCCAATCCATTATGAACTAGAGAATATCCAGTTTATGGATAAGATTTCTTCTCAGAAATCTTATGGCTACAAATGGGACATATATTCTTTTAATAAAAAAAATAAAAAAATATTATTTTAAATTTAAAAAAAAAATTTAATAAACAAATTAATAAAAAACATAAAAGGGGTGGCTCAAATGGCCAGCCATGGGGTGGTTTGGCCACCCCATCTTGCAAAAGGGGGGTGGCCGAACCACCCCCAAGAGCCACCCCCTTTGGGCCATGGGGTGGCCGAAGCCACCCCATACCTGCAGCCCCCATACCTGCAGCCACTCCCAAGGGTCAACCCTTTTTTTTTTTTTTTTTTTTTTTTGCTTGCCTAGAGGGGTGGTGAGCCACCTCCTTTGCAGGCCTATGGGGGTGGTGCGGCCACCCCCTGGCCGGCCATTGGGGGTGGCCACCACTCCCTTTTTTTTTCCTATTTTTTATTAATTTTTTTATGATTTTTTTTTAAAAAAATTTAAAATAATATTTTATTATTATTTTTAATAGTGGGATGTGTCCCATTTATGGCTAAATTGGATATTCTCAAGGATCCTGTTCCCATTGAGGGACTTGATTTCTCTTCCTTGTTTTCTCTCAAAGCCAAATCTCTTTCCTTACCCTATTTGACACCCTAAATTCCCTAATATTTTCCAGAATTCTGAACACAAACCCTATAATAAACATGCTGTCCTCCATTAATTTGCTAGTGCGAACCATAACAATTAACAAAGTAATAGAGATGATCAGATGATAAACTGAATAGCCGCTAATAACGACACCAGTAGCCATAGGCTCATAGCCAATTGCATCATTTGATATTTTGAAAAGCAATGCTTTCATGGAATACACAAACGCTCCTACCAGAAAAATATAAGCTATATATAACAGTTATTAGGACCCATCGGCTGCCTGTTAGTTTCATCATCTTCGATGCACCAACAAGCAACTTTACAAACTCTTGTGAGCTCTTCTACATCAGTGTTTCCCATTAGCCTGGGATCTAATAGGCTAAGGACATCGCTAGCTCCCTTCACCTATGAGGGTTGCAGCCCGAGTTGGGAAGGGAGTTTTGAGAAGAAAATGGTAATCTGATAGAGCCTTGCAATAAGGTTGGAGTGGTAGTTCATGGGGAAAAAAGTAATTACCAAAAAAAAAAAAGTACTAAGGATTACATTGAGAATAACTTCACTGTGGTCATGGCACAAATCAAGGTTTTTATGCCCACCATTCAGAAGTTGACACATCAGCTTTGAACAAAAATAAAAATAAAAAACATGTTACAAAACATAGGATTTAACCGACCCTTCTTTTAATCTTAAAAAAAAAAAAAAAAAAAACTCTCCCAACACAACCACTGCCAACCACCTACCGCCAGCCACGTCAGACGTTGTCGCCACCCACTAAACCCTGCCGGGTAGGCTAGTATATATCTCTCTCTCTCTCTGTGGTAGCTCTAAGCGGCGATTCTCAGAGATTCCAGCATGGGCAACAGGGTTCGACTTGGACGGCAGTGTATGGGTGTGGGCATGGGCAGTGGGCGGGCTATGCTTGCATTTTTGGTGGTTGTGGTGAGATCAAATCTACAATGAGTGAGAGAGAGAGAGAGAGAGAGAGAGAGAGATCTGGCATGGGCGGCGGCGTCTGAGTGTCGGTAGTGGGCGAGATGGAGAGAGATCCGGGTGGCGGTGGTAGGTAGTGGGCGGTTGACGAAGGCTAGCGGTGGGCGGTGTCTTAGTGGCTATGTTTGAAGGATTTTTAAATAGTAAAAAAGATTAGATCTTGTGTTTTGCTAACGTATGATTTTTCTTGTACCAAGCTGATGTGTTAATCTCTGAATGGTGTGTACAAAACCCTTGATTTCTGCCATGACTGCAGAGAAATTGCTCTCAGATTACATTCTGCTTTCATTAACTTGATTGTTTATTATACATAGATCCTTAATTATAAGTGAATAAATCAATCTTTACAAGTAAACCTAAATCAACTTATACTTCTTCCCCCTTTTCCCCCCTTTCCCTTAAAAAATCAACTTCAAATCATTTTAATTTTTTTTTTTTTTTAACTTTTTATATATACCATATCAATAACTTTTTTATTACTATTTAAATACAAATATTTACTACAAAACAAAATATTTTTACTTTTTCATACAAAAAATTTAAAACTTATTTCTACTTTTATATCACCACAATCACTTTTTACTAATATTATAAAAATAAATAAAATAAAACTCATCTCAACATGCTTTACCAAATATACCCATAAATCAATTATATAAATATCTAAATATATTTTAAGAGACCTAATTGATCCTAACCGTTCATTTCTAAACTCTCATCAGTTTTCTCAGTGGGCTACACGTTGTCTTTTTGTTGGCCTTGAGGTGACTTCGACAATTTTTTTGTAGTTTGTGAGGACATTATCGCAATTTAAAATTTGGCGACATTGTCGCAATCTAAAATTTGAGAGAAACGTTATCGATTAGGTAGTAGTTTAAGGAGCTATGTAGACTTTTTCCCTATTTCTTTAGGATAAATGTTATGCATACGGTCAAGCGTTCACTTTTTTACATGACGGTAAAAATCATCATTTTTTTATGGAATAATAAATAAAAGTACGTGTAACATCCGATAATAATTTTTTTCACGGCTGCATCTGAGATTGAGCACTAGAGAATATGTGATGTATCTCTTATTTCTTTTTGCCTCACCGAGCCCTTAAAGTTTAAAGTACATCATATAATTTTCACCCAACAATTTATATTCATTGGTCGAAAGAAATTAATCTATTTTAGGTCTTTAAAAGAGAAATGTTGCACAAACTCTCGAATTTATATTCTCAAATGCTTATTCTCTAGCAGTAAAAATTAAAATTATATCCAAAATCCAATTGTAATTTTTTACTGCTACTTCAGAGAATAAACATTTGAAAGTAAAAAATTTGGAGTTTGTGTAACATTTCTCGTCCATTAAATTGATATATATCAAAAGTATATATAGTTTTATATGTATTTTTAAATCTTATATATAATTTAAAAACATATAAATTTAATAGATTAAATTAGAAAAAAAATTATTCTAAACTTAATTTGAAAAACAAAATAAAAAATTTGAGAAGGGTAGCGTTTATCTTTTCTTTTCATGCCGTTCTCTCTCTATCTCTCTCTCTCTCTCTCTCGTAAGAGTCATCTGTTTGACAATTAATGACAGTAACCATGTTATTAACTTGCATAGGAATAGAGTTGATGCAGGAAGTCGAGAGAGAGGAATAGGTGATTTGCGATTTGTGATGAAGAAGGGGAATTCTGGGGCGATAATTTTCGTCTGAATTGCATAAGGCTCCGAAAATGGTTTTCAGAAAATGATATTTACATTTTACGCTGATTACTTCTACGTAAAATAGTTCGGTTTGAACAAAAAGCCTTTACATATTTTAGAAAATGGTTTCCCCGTAATCTTTCAGACAGACTCACCCTAAACCCGACTCTTCTCTTCCTTCACGCTCAAAACACACGCACCGCACAACTCCTCACGCTCAACAAGCAGTCATCTCTCTCTCGGTTGGCATCTCAGGTACTCTCATCTCTCTCTATTTTTTTTGTTGAATCACATGGAGCGTTTCATTCTCTAGAGAAAAAAAAACAAAAAAACAAAAAAAAAATTCAGATTTGGTAATTTTTGTTTGATTTTGGTTTCTTTCTCTGTAATCGTATGGAGTGTTGGTGGTGGGTGCGATGAGAAAAGTGATTTGTGGATGGTTGATTATATGGGTGTGTCTAGGTCCAAGTCTCTTTGTAGTTTCAGGGGCGGTTGGCTGTTTGGGTCAGAGGATGGGGATCATTTAGTTGTGCTAGGAGTTCTGGCGTCTATGGGGGACTTCTTTTAGATTCTGGGAGAAGAAGTGGATTAGATTGAGGAAAAAATCAAGGTTTATTGACTTGAAGCTTGATTACTCATCAGAATCAAAGCAGGAGTTCTCTGCTGCAAAAATGGTTGTGATGACAGATCAAGAGATAGGTTTTGGTAGCATGAGAGGGAGTAATTTTGTGGCACATGAATATGGTGGTTCGTTTGGTAATCTCTCTGGGGATGGGAGTTTCAGTAATGGGGGTTCCTGTAGGATCACGGTGAATGAGCGTTTCTTTCTTGATTCTGAAAATAATTGATTATGTTTACATAACTAATCTAAATAATCGCTCTTTGTGATAGAATTACATAATATGTTTAGAATTTTATGTAATTCTTCAACTATGTTTAGAATTTTTCTTTCTTTCTTTTTTCTTTTTTTTATTTCCTCAAGTTAATTACGAGAAATATGAGAACAATAATTCCGCAGTATTTGTTGCTGCCCAAAATCTGTGTTCTCACTTTTTGATTTTCCTTTGAGCAACTGGGTATTATTATGTTGTCTCATGTCAGGACCATGCCAATCCAATTTCAGCCTGGAGAATCTAAAATGTGCTCCTTTTTGTTTTGTTCTACCCCATGATCCTTTCACATCTCTTGAAGCTAACTACAATCATAAATTATTCAAAATGGTTTTCGAAATATAGTAGAGATGCTTGCTTAACAAATTATAGCTAATATGAAAAACTTTTTAAAATGTGATAAGTGAAAATGTAAATAAGTTAAGCACCTGTCTGTATAAAGTGAAAATAGAATAATTTTTGTGTCATATCTCCCTTAATCCAGATTATGCTTTAACTCCCCCCATTAACTCCATGTTGGGATCTCCTAAAACTAGACTCTTTAGTGGATTGAGATCAAGCAATCAACTGGAGGAAATTATTGGTTGCAAGGCGATTTGATCCCACCATGGATCATATTCCTTTCTTTTCTGTTTCCTTTTTTTTTTTTTTTTTTTTTTATGATTTAGTCTGTAACAGGAACATCTCTCCTAAAATATTATTGTAGTTTTTCAGCTGTGGAATTGTTGTTGTTGAGATTGTATATGCATGGTATTCATGTTCTCAGCATTGTTGCCGTTTATACATGCATTTGTTGCCTTCTTTAATTTCTATGGGGATTGGGCCTATTGCGTGGGTAAGGGAGCTTGTCGTTGGCATTTGCCTCTAATTTTTTTTTGCTCAATGTTTGCTCAGTAAAGTTGTATGTGACTAATGTATAAGAGAGATGTTGTGGTTTGTCTTTTGACTGGGAATTTGCCTCTTTCTCTGCAACTGTTCTTTTGCCAGTTGTGAATATATCTCTTCCTTTCTGTCTTCACTGAATGGCACCAACGTTATACTTGAGCTGATTCTTGTCCTGTGTAAACATTTTATCAGTTGACTTAAAGTACAAGACTTGTGTTGCTGGTTTGCTTCGAATGAGTATGTTGCTGGTTTGCTTCGAATGACCATTGATATGATGAGTTTATGCTCGCATCTGCATTCGATTATTTGATGGGAGATGAGAAGGTTGCAAAATGATTTCTAGCAAAGAATGCTAAGCTTAGAAAGTTTTGGTTGGACAACTTCTTCAAAAACCATAGAAATTAGAATTTGCGTATTATCGATATGTAGTAAGATACTAATTAACTTGGATGGTAATTCTTTGGCCAAAATATTGTAATATTTGTGGTTGAAGTAAACGGAGCCTAATTTTAGTTTGATTTTCAATTTCATCTGATTTTCCATTTACAATTTGTGATTTCACCTTATTTGCGTTATTCATCGGATTTTTGTGTAAATAATTTTTTTTTAAAACGATTGTTTTAATAAAATATAGAAGAAATTGAGATAAATGATTGAATGTAGGTTTTACAAAGTGGTTAATTAAACTAGAAAATGTAGATTTCAATTACACCATGGTCGTCCATACTCCAGAATTCTTCCAGAAAGCTCTGTTCTCTCTCCTCCATAAACCATATCCCCTACTATCTTTGGCCAGCAAGTGGGGAGTGTAACATCCCACCCTAATGACGCAAAATATTGTCTGTTTTTGGCTTCACTCGAATCAGACTTCCTAGGAGGTCACTCATCCTGGTACTACTCCAGCAGAAGCATGCTTAACTGCGGACTTCTGATAGGATCATGACCATCACGGCTTTAAAACGCGTTGTTGTCATTAAGTGTGTAGTATACATTAAAGCACATCCTCATCTCTATATCCAAGCGATGTGGGACGTCACAGGGAGGGAGTCATGTCTCCCTCCTCCCATCTTTCTTCTCCTTTCCTCCCTCCCTCTCCCTTTTTTGCCGCCACTTTAGGGGTGTTATCTGCCTCTTCGGAGGTTCTATCCGCTTCTTCAGATGTCCTATCCACCTCCTTAAAGGTCCTATCTTTGTCCAAAACCATCACCAGGCCATTCTCCACCGTCAGCAGCCCGGTTGCAACTTCATTCCACCGTCCTCAACCTTGGATCCGCCAACTTTTTGATGTTTTGATTTTTTCAAAATCATATTTGTAAATTTCAGGAAGCCACTCCACCGGGATCCTGGGGCTCTCAGCTTTCAGCCGCCATCCGTCGTGCCTCCATTAGACCTCCTCGCGCCTGAGAGTAGATCTTACTCTCCAGCGCGTGTACCACACGCATCGTCGCGTGGAGCGCCCTCTGCGGCGCGTGCAGGCTTGCTCCACCACTCCACCTAGCTGCCAACCTCTTCTGGCGTTCCCTGTTGTCTCGCTGGCAAATATCGCCGGCCCGTGCTCCTCACATGCAGGCAGGTTTTCCGCGACTACACCTCCGCCTCCGCCTGGACTTAGATTTTTTTACTGTTTCCAGTCTTGTATTTTATTTCTGGTTTGTTGTTGTGTAGCTAACTATTTAACCCGATCCGGTTGGGCTTCAAACTCTTTGTCTGTGAAGTGGATCTTTTTTTTCTTTTTGGTTTGAGGTACTAGTGGTCTATTTGGATTCAATTTTTGTTAATCATAACCGGTTGGGCTTCAGACTTACTGTCTGTGAAGGAAACTTTTTTTTTTTTTTTCACTGTTAGATTTCATTTAAACCTCCATTGCTTCTTAGGAAGCCTGTTTAGATGTTTGATAGGGATATTCGTACTCCCGATGGTAGTATCCATCAGATTGCGCCACGACAATGATTTTCTCGGGCTGCATTCGCAGAATTTATCCATTTTCATCTACTTAGAGGTGCTAGTGGTCTGTCTGGATTGGGTTAATCTGTCCAAGCTTGTTTTTAGCTTTATGTCTAAGCTTTTATTAGCTTCATGTCTGTCCTATAACATGTTTCTAGTTTAATGGATGCCGGTTTGTTACAAAAAAAAAAAAAAAAAAAAAAAAAATTACACCATGGTCTTGTCATGTGCAAAATTTCCAAAATCTTAATCAGAAACATACTCATTCTTCAAATGTTCAAAGCCTACAACCTGTACATGTACTGCCAAAGAATGTTGTAAATGTGTATTTTAGAAAAAAAATTGAATTCTTTCAAATATTCAATGCACCTTTTATTAGTCTCCAAGCTCACAAAACCATACATGCCCCACTTCCTGATTTACTCTTCACAGCCATTGAGGGACTTCATTTCTCTTCCTTGTTTCCCCTCCAAAGTCCAAACCAAATCTCTTTCCTTACCCTATTTGAAACCCAAAATTCCCTAATATTTTCCAGCGGTTCCTACCACAAACCGTATAATAAACATGCGGTCCTACAATAATTTGCTAGTATGAAGCATAACAATTAGTAAAGCACTAGGGATGATCAGATGATAAACTGAATAACCGCTAATAGCTACACCAGTAGCCATAGCCAATTGCATTATTTGGAGATTTTGAAGCAATGCTTCCATGCAATAAACAAACACTCCTACCGGAAAAATATTATCTATATATAACAGTTATTAGGACACAAATGAGAAAGAACAAGAATGAGAAAATGCACTCTTTACCAAACATATAAGAGCTCAAGATATCTTCATTTGATTGCTCTCAAGACTTTGAACTCGTTGAGGACATGCCACTCTTCAACTGAGAGGAAACAGTTGAATCATTGCTCTGTGCCTATGAACTTTGGCTTGAGGATTACTCAGTGAAGAAAACTATGTGCTCCTGATTGTCAGCTAAGTGCCTGTGAACTTTGGCTTGAGGGTGACTCGGTGTAGAAAACTATGTGCTCCTGGTTGTCAGCAAACACTTGGAGAGAATTTGGAATCGGAGCCAAGTTCACATCTAAAACTCCCTCAAGAATTTGAACTACCTGACCCATCGGCGGCCTGTTAGTATCATCATCTTGGACGCACCAACAAGCAACTTTACAAACTCTTGTGAGCTCTTCTACATCAGCGTTTCCCTTTAGCCTGGGATCTAATAGGCTAAGGACATTGCCCCCTTCACCTATGAGGCTTGCAGCCCGAGTTGGGAAGAAACTAGTTTTGCCTTCCGCGTATGGCTCAGAGTTTCTCCTTCCCGAGACAAATTCGTAAAGCATCATTCCATAACTGTAAACATCGGCCTTGGCCGTAATGGGCATCCCTGAAATCCACTCCGGAGCAAGATAACCTCTTGTGCCTCTCATGGTTGTCAGGACTCGGCTGAACTCTCGCCCCACAAGCTTTGCCAGGCCAAAATCTGCCACTTTCGGACATAAATTAGCACCAAGAAGAATGTTTTCTGGTCTTAAGTCACAGTGTATGATGCACTCTCTGCATTTCTCATGGAGATAAGCCAACCCTCTAGCTGTTCCTATAGCAATCTGGTATCTTGTTTTCCAATCCAAAAACTTTTCATGGAAAAGATGAGACTCTAAAGAGCCATTTGGCATATACTCATAGACCAGCAACTTTCTAGTACCTTGTGAGCAGAACCCACGAAGCCGAACAAGATTTACATGGTTGACTGTCCCGATTGTTCTGACTTCTGTGCGGAATTGCTTCTCTCCTTGGCTGATGCTTTCAAGTTTCTTGACTGCTATGACTGTTGAATCGGATAACATCCCTTTGAAAACAGAACCAAAGCCTCCTCCTCCCAACTTGTCCGAGAAATTCTTGGTCGCATTTCGCAAGTCTCTGTACCCAAATGCCACCAATGAATCCTCTACTATTTCCCCTGTTCCAACAGCTCTGTTCCTTCTTCTAAGGATTACAACCACTAAAAGGCCTAGCAGCACAGCTACCCGCAGAACGGCTACCCCTGCAACTGAACCCACAGCAGCACCAACAATTATCCACTTATAATTCTTTTTACTAGGAAACTCAGAAGCTGCAAGTTTGAGATATAGAGTTCTCCCATAAGGATCATCTCCAGTGAGTTGTTGCAGATTCAAGAGATCTCCAACCCAAATTGAACAATGATTGATTTCATAAGCATAAGCAGTGCAAGAGCAGTTATTCAAGCAGGTGGATTCACATTCTGCAGCATTTCCAACCCCAACAGATTGTGGTTGTACAGGTAATGCCATGCTGGGCATTGGAAAGAAACTGTCCGGCTGCCTATTAGTAAGACTGGTATTCTCACACAGTAAAGCAGTTCTCCAAATGCATCCACCAGAAAAATCTGACAAATTCCAGTCGCTCTGCGACTTCTGAACAAAACCTCTCAAACAGCTACAAAAAGGCAAGGATTTTCCGTTGCAGCTACCGAATGCCCCGCAAAAAGGATAAACCTCACATTGTGCTTTCGGTTGAGACCAAAACAAATTCCACTGATTGGTAGTGTTTAACCAGGTCAGTTGCTTAATCTGCCCAGAAACATCCATTATGAATCGAGAAATGGTGGAAGGATAGTAAACAGAGTAGGTGAAATAACTCTCATTTGTATAGTTAACATAACGGAAGTTGTAGATATAATTCGAGGTCATTTCAGGAACTAAGCTAAAAATCTTCCCATCCCAAGCTCCACTAGTCCAATACTGAATGGACCTATTCCACAGAATAAAATACGAACTGGTATTTGGCTGTAGCTCAAGAGAGAAGAGTCCTGGTGCAGGATCCTCCTCATTCTTCCATGAAATGAGGCGTTGGTTTTCATTGGTAATTTTGTTGAATCCAAGCTTACTACCAGGAAGCCATGTATGAGTTGGGTGATCAAAACTTTGCCATAAATATTTTGATGAATTAGACCCATCTCTCAGAACAAGATTTCCTTCATCTAGAAGAACGGCTTCTACATGACTTGAAGTGGTGGAGTTTAAATTTGTGGACCAAACTGGAATTTGGATATCATTGAAGAGAAGAACCAAATTACCATCGGAGATTCTTAATACAGAAAAACTTCTATCGACGACTGGATTATCTCTGTTTGCCACCCAAACTATGGTTTGTTGGGTTGGGAATTTACTCATACTGTTCCACATTCCTATGTAGTATTTAGAAGCGTTACCTGGTTTGAAGAAACCCAGTACAAAGTTCCCATTTGCAGAGACAATGGTTTGGTGAGCGGTGATATATTCGTTGGCAGAGATGGTTGTTGACAGACAAGCCGAGGAAGAGAAGAGAAAGCATGAGCCATGGATTCTTCTTGGTATCCATGGTTGCAAAGAATTTTTGCTAGAGAGAAAGAATCCTGGAAAATACCTGTATCGCTTCTTGGTTGCCTGTGTTGAACAGAGTCAACGGACTAATACGCCCTTCAAAATATCAGTTAATTAGCTTGTGTTGAAAATTATTTTTTCCCCAACTTTTCCGAGGAAGCCCAAATCACGGTGAGATGATTGTTTTGTTTGTTTTTTTTTGGGTGAGGTGTTAAGGGTGAAAGTAGATGATAAAATTTTCGCCGAACGAAGTTATACCTCACAGTGGAGGGAAAGAAATTCATTCAATTTATTCTATTAAAATAATATGTTTTTACAAATACCTATTAATTTTATATGCGTTTTTAAAAATGTATGTCACGAAGAGGTTAGTTGGTCTCACACGGAAACCTGGATCAACAATGCCTGTAAAGTAAGAAATAGAGGATGGTCAAAGTGACCCACCGGTAGTCTTAATTGATGTGAGTCAGACACCAAGCCTTGAAGCAACAATGCCTACAACAAAGTAGGGAAAAGAGAAATGTCAGAGTGATCCGCTGGTGATCCTAGCTGAAGAGGTCAATTGGTCGCACACATAGCACTATATTGACAATGTCTGCAAGGTAGGGAAAAAAAAATGTCAGAGTGACCTGCTGGTGGTCCAAGGTGGGTCACTCTAATGCCTATGTCAGGGAATGACTTTGAGAAGTAAATCAAGCAAAGAGAGTGTATTTGATAAGGAGAATGGGCGTCGCTCTCAATGATCCAACCCCTCTCCTTTTTATAGAATTTCTCATGCACACTCAATTGCGGGAAGAGATTCGAGGATCACTTAATTTAATTATGTGGCGCTCACTCTCTTAGCTCACGCTTCCGTCATTTTCTGGTTGTATTAGAATGCTAGTAATTCAAGTAGCAAGAACTAGGATATTGTGGATGTTGCTTCTTTTTGTGCCCCCTATATCTGATCAGTCATGATAAATTTGGTCTAGCTAACCTAATCGAGTTAGGTCTGGTCGCCCTAGATTAGCTCAAGCTTAGTAAACCTAACATAGATGACGTACAACCAGCTTGTAGGCTCCTTTGCTAGTGGGTGTGGCTTCAGGTGCATTTAAGGTGGTCTGGTTTAATACCCAAGGAAGGCCTGCTCTCAAAACGTAGGGGTGTACAAGCGGGGCGGCTAATAACTGCTAACTGCATAATCGACTAGACAAGTTGCAGCTAGCTTAGGTTAGAAAAAAGCAATTAACAACCTGTAACCAATTTGTAATCTATATTATATAATTAATAATAATGTCGTCTTGGTATAGGGTTTGAGGCTCTTCTTACTACTTTCTTTTTTCAGTTTTCTCATTCACCTTTCACACTCTACATTTAGACTCTCAGAGCTCACACTCTCTACGCATGCAAAGTCACTCAAGCTCCCACCTCTTAGTCACTCCGGCTCTCCCAAGGCTCCTAAGTCCACTCTCGACTACTCTCTCTTCAACTTTGGAGGTACGGTGTTTCTTTGATTGCTAAGACTGCCCAAACAGTATTAGTCGTTCTGGTTGTTTAAATTTGTAATGTTTGTTTTCCCATTCTACTAATTTGGATCGATTTTGTATGGCATAGAGCCTTCAATGATAGGGGAAACTTCACAAAGGACCCTTAAATTACCACACGATTTGAAAAAACCCCTTAAATTTTAAAACTTTTCAATTTCACCCCCTCCTTGAACTTTCAATTTGATGCAATCTACTCCCTCCATCAATTTTTGGACGTTAAAGTGATGATGTAATGACTTTCATACCCCTAAAACTTTTATAAATTTATAAATTTATCCTTAATTTCAAATTGAAAATTAAAAAATAGAAATAAAAAATTAAAGGGTAATGTGGTCTTTTTAGTGGTTTCTGTCAAGGCTTAACAACAAAAATTAACGGAGGGGTCAATTGCATCAAATTGAAAGTTCATGGGGTGAAATTGAGAAGGGAGCCTTTTTAATTCGCGTGGTAATTCAAGGGTTCTTTGTGAAGTTTACCTTAAATGATAATAGATCGAGTTATTACAAAGCACATCTTCTTTGCCTTGGAAATAGCCATTACTCATTTTATTATATGGTGGCCGGCCTAAAGAAGTCTAAAATAGGCCTTAAAAAGAGGTCTAAAACGCTAAAAGAGGCTCAAAAGACCCATTATTTGAAAAGAAGTTAGCGGTTGATAATTGTCTTCAATAATCACATAATCGCAAGTTGCGATTAACAGCTAATTGACCTAGCAGGTGGGGCTGCGATTACTTCAAAATAATTATCACTAAAGCAGTTGCGGTGAAAAGGGAATAACCACTACCACAACCGTTTGTACAACCATACCAAAGGGGTTTACTAACTCTAATACCCCACTAACATTACATTGCAACTTAACTTCCACCCATTTGCCTATCATTCGCCGCCCCTTCAGCTGGAACCTTGTCCTCAAGGTTCATACTTGTTGCTCTGCCTCTCCTTTGGTCGCCACGACCTCCCATGGGTTGGTCATTCTCAATGAAAAATAGTTTAGGTGCACGACATTCGGGGCATAAATCGTTTATTGCAATTGAAACATAACCCTTTTTTAAGTCTGTTTTGCATCGCTTCTCAAGAAAGTTTCTTTACCGAAAAAACGGGTTGAGTGTTAGGGATGTTGCTGCATCACTATCTAGAATGTGAATTGCCCTTTGTACATCCGATTCAGTCAATTGATGTTGCCGGGCCAATCTCTTATCTTGCATTCAGGACATCTCTATGGTTTCCCCAGGGACTTGGGTCCAAACATCTTCACCTGTGGGACTATCTTTGTCTTCATTAGATCCTTTTGTGGCTATCCAATAGCCCTATTGGCCAGCCTCTCAATAGTTACTAAGAGATACGACCATAGGTACATAACCCACCAACTTGCTAATAACCCACTAACTCACATGGAGTAAACACAATATATACAAAATATCACAATTCAAACATCCCTAATTAAATAGAAATGTTTTTTGGGCGAAAAATGTCATCTTGCAAACATCCCTATTTTGCTTAATTTTTGTAGTGAGAGGATATTCATGTGTATTTTATTATTTTTGTATTGTATTTTTTTTTCATGGTATTAGAGCTAACACCCGTTTTCGATCCTGTAAATTTTTAATTTTTTTTTTCTCTCTCATCGTTTCTCTCCGATTTCACTTATATCGTAGCAAAAGGCGAAAAAAAAATACACATGACTAGCAACCTGGGTAGGGGTCTTGGTGGTCAAAAACTTCTTTGAAATTCATTTCCAATCAATCATCGTTCCCATGCTTCTCCAGATCAGCTAGAAATATATTATGATGCACGCCAGATGAGAAAAAAATAAATTAATCTTTAGTTTTATTTAGATTTTATTGATTAATTACGTTTTTTTATATTTTAAGAGTTTGTATTTTTGTAATTTAATAATGGGTTTGACCCATAGTGGGTTGGAGTTAGTTTATAATTTAATAATGGGTTTGGCTCAAAAGTCAATCAATTTAGGATTAGGGTTTCTCAGGATCTATTTAATGTTCTTTGTATCCTAAGAAGATTAGATTATGATTACTGAACAAATGATGTTTTCTTGGAGGCATGATTGCTCTCATCTTCTTGGTGGTGAGACTCTACCAAAACCTCATTGTTGATCGGTGAGACTCTGTAAACAGTTTATCTTATTTTTCTGTTATTATTATTATTATTATTTTTATATATTTTCTATTGTTCTCCTTCCGTACTGAGTCATATTATATGCTCTTCCTCATTCCATTAAGAGATATTTTCGAGATTAGCAGCGCACGAAGAAAAATCAAAGAGAGTCAACTTCAAACAATCTCTGGCGTCTTCTCGGGCATCCTTTCTTGACACAATCTCCACCCGCCTTGACTCCCATCTCTTTGGCAAACCGTGTCTTGTCCAGTTACTCAACTAGGCGCAACTTTTGGACCCAGGCTCATTTAAGGCCCTTTGTTGGCCTCATTTGTGGCTCATAGTTGGCCTCATTTTAGCTAACACTTGGTTTTTTATTTTAGCCCATAGTTGACTATTGTTTTAGTTCATAGTTAGCTCTCTTTTAACCCTTTGTTATTAAAGATCCATCTTCAATCACTGTCGCCAACGGTCCATTAACTCCAGCGAGTTTCAGGTCTTCGCTGAATTCAAATATTTGAATGTACTTAAATCTGATAATCTAAAAAGTAGAATATTACAAATTTACAATCAAATCTAAAATACTGTATTCCTATGGAATAAAATTAATCAGTCAAAAATTATTCAAACCTTATATTATTTGTAAGAGTGAGAGCTCCACTAATTGTTTATATGAGGAATTGTTTATATGATGATGACAAACGCGATTTTATATATGGTTCAGTGACGAGAGAGAGACTTGTTGAGTGAAGAGTAGGGCGATTTGCGATTCGTAGATGAAAGGGGAATTTTGGCGATTTGTAGATAATTTTCGTCTGATTTTCAATTTGCAATTTGTGATTTCATCCGATTTCGTTTGATGTTCGATTTGCAATTTCGTCTAATTTGCGATTTGCAGTAATTCGTCTGATTTTTGTTTGAATGAAACATTTTCAAAAACGATTATTTTAATTAAATATAGAAGAAATTTAGATAAATGGTTGGATACAAGTTTTGAAAAGTGATTAGCTAAAATCGTAGGTTTAGAAACGTTCAAACCCGAAGAAAGATGTAAATGTGTCTTCCAGGTCATTGCATCAGCTCTGCTTTGTTAATTGTTATCGTACTCGCATGGTATTCCACAACAAAATTGAATTCTTTCAAATATGCAGTACACCTTTTATTAGCCTCCAAGCTCACAAAACCATAAATGCCACACTTCCTGATTTACAGTTCACAGCCCAGAATAGCCATTGAGGGACTTGATTTCCCTTCCTTGTTTCCCCTCCAAACCAAATCTCTTTCCTTACCCTATTGACACCCTAAATTCCCTAATATTTTCCAGAATTCTGAACACAAACCCTATAATAAACATGCTGTCCTCCATTAATTTGCTAGCGGGAACCATAATAATTAACAGAGTAATAGAGATGATCGGATGATAAACTGAATATCCGCTATTAACAACACCAGTACTAGCCATAGCCAATTGCATTATTTGATATTTTGAAGCAATGCTTCCATGGAATACACAATCACTCCTACCAGAAAAATATAAGCCACATATAACAGTTCTTAGGACACAAATTAGAAAGAACAAAAATGAGGAAACGTGTTCTTTACCAAACATATCTGAGAGCTCAAGATGTCTTCACTTGATTGCTCTCAAGACTTTGAACTCGTTGATGACATGCCACTCCTCGACTCAGAGGAAGCAGTTGAAGAATTGCTCTGTGCCTATGAACTTTGGCTTGACTGTGACTCGGTGTAGAAATCTATGTGCTCCTGGTTGTCAGCAAACAGTACTTGGAGAGAATTTGGAATCGGGGCCAGGTTCACATCTAAAACTCCCTCAAGCATTTGAACTACCTGACCCATCGGCGGCCTGTTAGTATCATCATCTTGGATGCACCAACAAGCAACTTTACAAACACTTGTGAGCTCTTCTATATCAGCGTTTCCCTCCAGCCTGGGATCTAACAGGCTAAGGACATCGCCCCCTTCAGCTATGAGGCTTGCAGCTCCAGTTGGGAAGAAATTAGTTTTGCCATCCGTATATGCCTCAGAGTTTCTCCTTCCCGATACAAATTCGAAAAGCATCATTCCATAGCTGTAAACATCGGCTTTGGCCGTAATGGGCATCCCTGAAATCCACTCCGGAGCAAGATAACCTCTTGTGCCTCTCATGGTTGTCAGGACTCGGCTGAACTCTCGCCCAACAAGCTTTGCCAGGCCAAAATCTGCCACTTTTGGACATAAATAAGCATCTAGAAGAATGTTTTCTGGTTTTATGTCACAGTGTATGATGCACTCTCTGCACTTCTCATGGAGATAAGCCAATCCTCTAGCTGTTCCTATTGCAATCTGGTATCTTGTTTTCCAGTCCAAAAACTTTTCATGGAAAAGATGAGACTCTAAAGAGCCATTTGACATATACTCATAGACCAGCAACTTTCTAGTACCTTGTGAGCAGAATCCACGAAGCCGAATAAGATTTACATGGTTGACTGTCCCGATTGTTCTGACTTCTGCGCGGAATTGCTTCTCTCCTTGGCTGATGCTTTCAAGTTTCTTGACTGCTATGAGTGTTGAATCGGATAACGTCCCTTTGAAAACGGAGCCAAATCCTCCTCCTCCCAACTTGTCCGAGAAATTCTTAGTCGCATTTCGCAAGTCTCTGTACCCAAATGCCACCAATGAACCCTCTACTATTTCCCCTGTTCCAACAGCTCTGTTCCTTCTTCTAAGGATTACAGCCACTAAAAGGCCTAGCAGCACTGCTACCCGCAGAACGGCTACCCCTGCAACTGAACCCACAACAGCACCAACAATTATCCACTTATAATTCTTTTTACTAGGAAACTCAGAAGCTGCAAGTTTGAGATATAGAGTTCTCCCATTAGGATCATCTCCAGTGAGTTGTTGCAGATTCAAGAGATCTCCAACCCAAATTGAACAATGATTGATTTCATAAGCATAAGCAGTGCAAGAGCAGTTATTCAAGCAGATGGATTCACATTCTGCAGCATTTCCAACCCCAACAGATTGTGGTTGTACAGATAATGCCATGCTGGGCATTGGAAAGAACCTGTCCGGCTGCCTATTAGTAAGACTGGTATTCTCACACTGTAAAGCAGTTCTCCTCATGCATCCACCAGAAAAATCTGACAAACTCCAGTCGCTCTGCGACTTCTGCACAAAACCTCTCAAACAGCTACAAGAAGGCAAGGATTTTCCGTTGCAGCTACCAAATGCCCCGCAAAAAGGAGAAACCTCGCATTGTGTTTTCGGTTGAGACCAAAACAAATTCCACTGATTGGTAGTGTTTAACCAGGCCAGTTGCTTAATCTGCCCAGAAACATCCATCACGAATCGAGAAATGATGGAAGGATTGTAAAGAGAATAGGTGAAATAACTCTCATTTGTGTTGTTAACATAACTGAAGTTGTAGATATAATTGGCCCTCATTTCAGGAACTAAGCTAAAAATCTTCCCATCCCAAGCTCCACTAGTCCAATACTGAATGGACCTATTCCACAGAATAATATACGAACTGGTATTTGGCTGTAGCTCAAGAGAGAAGAGTCCTGGTGCAGGATCCTCCTCATTCTTCCATGAAATGAGGCGTTGGTTTTCATTGGTAATTTTGTTGAATCCAAGCTTACTACCAGGAAGCCATGTATGAGTTGGGTGATCAAAACTTTGCCATAAATATTTTGATGAAGTAGATCCATCTCTCAGAACAAGATTTCCTTCATCTAGAAGAACGGCTTCTACATGACTTGAAGTGGTAGAGTTTAAATTTGTGGACCAAACTGGAATTTGGATATCATTGAAGAGAAGAACCAAATTACCATCGGAAATTCTTAATACAGAAGAACTTCTATCAAAGACTGCATTATCTCTGTTTGCCACCCAAACTATGGTTTGTTGGGTTGGGAATTTACTCATACTGTTCCATATTCCTATGTAGTATTTAGAAGCGTTACCTGGTTTGAAGAAACCCAGTACAAAGTTCCCATTTGCAGAGACAATGGTTTGGTGAGCGGTGATATATTCGTTGGCGGAGATGGTGTCAGCTCCAAGGGAAAGATGGTTGTTGACAGACAAGCCGAGGAAGAGAAGAGAAAGCATGAGCCATGAATTCTTCTTGGTATCCATGGTTGCAAAGAATTTTTGCTAGAGAGAAAGAATCCTGAAAAATACATGTATCGCTTCTTGGTTGCCTGTGTTGAACAGAGTCAACGGACTAATATGCCCTTCAAAATATCAGTTAATTAGCTTGTGTTGAAAATTATTTTTTCCCCAACTTTTCCGAGGAAGCCCAAATCACGGTGAGATGATTGTTTTGTTTGTTTTTTTCGGTGAGGTGTTAAGGGTGAAAGTAGATGATATAATTTTCACCGAACGAAGTTATACTTCACAGTGGAGGTAAAGAAATTCATTCAATTTATTCTATTAAAATAATATGTTTTTACAAATACCTATTAATTTTAGGGAAATCATATAGAAAATTCTTAGGTCGACACGCTTTTTTAAAAAATTTCCTAGGTATTTTTTTTTGGAAATTTAGTACCTGGGTAACTCGAAACTACTAGAAACTCCCTACCGTCAATTTTTGTTAACTGCCATTATTTGAGTTAAACGAACTGTTTCACTTAAGTCCACCTCAGTAGAATTTTTGTATCCTACGTGTTCACATTGGACACGTAGGATATAAAACACACCGTTTTGGACCATCCAAAACAGTGAGTTTAGCTTAAACTTGAGGGCTTCTATGTTGATACCCTCAAGTTTCATTCGGTCAAAAAAAAAGACACACACCCGATACACCTCAAGCCGGCAAGCGCCAATCACCGACGCAGACGCCACCGACGCAGAACCCGCCGGCGACAGAACCACCAGCGACACTACCCACCGGTTATTTCAGTCATTCCGGCGACTTTTTCGGCTAGGTTTCCGTCAAATCCCAATATTTTGATTCGGAAAAATCTGGTTTCGACGAAGGTATTTTCCGAAATTTTTTTGTGGGTTTTGTTGATTGACTAAAATGGAAGCCTTTTATAGTAGTTTTTTGAATTGTTTTGTTGTGTTGGAAGCTTTTGGTCGAAACCCCATCCCCACGCTTTTTTATAGAACATATGTTGAATTACTATATACACCTTTCAGAGGTTGTATTGGAATATTGTGTATAATTTGTTGCACTTTTGAGCCAAGATTATTGTTGATTGGCAGTGGGTGTGGTCCACCTTGGTTATGGTCCTGGAATGAGACAGTGGGTTTTTCGTGTGCACTGGCAAGTTGGTCAATGGCGATTTTTTCATCTGTATAACTATTGATTTTATTTTTTTGCTTCTCTACTCAAATGGTGGATTGCCAAGGACATGAAAGTAGGAATTGCATGTTTGATTACACTGTATATTTGCATGTTTGTAGGGAGCCGCCTATGATCATATACCATATCTAGCTGCTACACTAACAACTTAGTATTGTTTAGATTACAAATTGAGCATTACTATTTCTGCAAGGGAATCCCATTTTAAACAATGTGATTATCTTTTGTTTAGGGTTTTAGGGTACATTTTTTTTTCCCAGTATTGTTTAGATTACAAATTGAAGTGAGCATAATTTTTTGGCAAGCTTGATTTTATTTTTCTTTTATGAGCTTGATTATTCTCTCACATGTTAGTTATATATTGTTAGGTTCATATTATAAGATAAACAGGAGGAAAAAAGATTTCGGGGAAGGAGACAATGAAAGCGAATTCTACGATGGGAAGATGAAAAAGGTTTGTGAATTTTATTTAGAGAACCCCATCAGGGAACTGTGATTACTTCTAATAATTGTGGGTTTCACTGTAGAATGAACAGTCGACAGAATCGGCATCTATAATATCATCGGGCAAAGAGGATATGGAACCTGTGCAGTGTAGGTGCGGACGTACAAGCCCAATTATAACATCCACGACTATAAAAAATCCTGGGAGGCGATTCTATGGGTGTGCTATGTATGACCGTAAAAAGCTATTTGAATTTGGATAATCAAATTATCAAATTATCAAATTACTTCGTGCTTGTTCGTAATTATCAATTTTTTTTTGTGTAATTACAGAAAGTTGGCCAATGTCGTTTTTTCCAATGGTATGACGAAGAAACCTGTGCTCGCAGAAGGGAGGTCCTACCTGGGCTGTATGAACAAGTACATTCCCTGAAAGGTGAAGTGTCATTACTTAGGGGCAAACTAAAGATCCAAACATATATGTTGGTTTTTCTGTTGGTGATTTGTGTACTGTTGATTTGTCTAAGGTTGATGGGACATTGAGGCATGGGAATGAGGCAATTAGATTATTATGAGTGGAATAGACTATCTATTTTGTGGTTGTCAAGGATATTGTTTACTAAGCTATGTTGTCCACAACAATATATGGTTATGGCTTCTATGTAACAACTATTTTCATGCATTGGAGGTTGGCTGATTACTTTTATGGAACGAGTATTTCCATGCATTAGTTTCATTCGTATGCGGCAATTTATGAGTATTGAACCCTACAATATAATTTGCAGGCAGAATTAATTTTGGGAAATCCACTAATACGATCCAGAATTGGTAATTGCCATGACCAAATTGAAAAATGTAATTCAATAACTAACAGTGCAAGTTTAATGCTCATAAACAACATTCAAGTTAGGAAGCACATAAAGTCCCAAAACAAAAGATCCCCCAATTGTAGCAACGATAATACAAACAAAAGTCCCAAAATTAATCCCCCAATTAGTCCCAAGAGATATGGTAAGTGAGAAATGTGATCATTGCGTGGCACCACTTCCTCGGCTTCTTAGTAGACGTGTAGCTATACGTGTACTACTATGATGTGATGATTCCGCTCCTGCTTCCGCCTGTGGTTCATGTTGGGATCCAAAGAATGCGTTAACAAAAATAATAATTAAATGCGTTAAAAAAAAAAAAATCGGAAATCATTGTGAATATTACTTTCTTAAGCACAAAGTATATGCGTTTTTTTAAGCACAAAAAAAAAAACTAGGATGTTACCTGTGACTGAGTAGCCCTCCGTGTACGTACACTTGGCTGTGATGACCCGTAGGCTTCTGCTTCTGCCTGTGGTTCATGTTGGGATCCAAAAAATGCGTTAAAAAAATTAAAAATAAATAAATAACCAAAAAGGAAATCAGTGTAAAATATGAGTTTTCTTAAGCAGTAAAATAAATTGGATTTTACCTGTGCCTGAGTAGCCCTACGTGTACGTACACTTGTCTATGATGACTCGTGGGCTTCTGCTTCTGCCTGTGGTTCATGTTGGGATCCAAAAAATGCGTTAAAAAAAATTAAAAATAAATAAAAAACCAAAAAGGAAATCAGTGTAAAATATGAGTTTTCTTAAGCAGTAAAATAAATTGGATTTTACCTGTGCCTGAGTAGCCCTACGTGTACGTACACTTGGCTGTGATGACATAAAGAAATCTGCTTCTGCCTGTGGTTCCTGTTGGGCTTGTGATCCTTACAATAATTTAACCAAACATTAAGACAAATACCAACAATAATTATTATATCACTTAAATAATTATTAAGTTAACAAATTTTGGAATTTTACCTGTGCTTGATCAGCATTTTTTTTCAGCTTATATTTCTTTGGTTTCCACCTCTTCCAGTCCGGATTCAAAGGTAAATGACAATCTTTGTAATTATGCCCTAAACCCCCACAATTTCCACATTTAACGATATATCCACTACGGGTTAGCTTGTAGGGGTTAGTCGGCTCATCTACAGCTTTTCGCCTACTAATCTTTGGTCGACCAGGAGCCCTTCTAGTGCAAGGTAGCAGGATTTGATCGCATGGATCATCAGCTGGCCATGTCTGTGGACCTTCCATGCCATAAACTCGAGCTGCATATCCTTGCATGTACTTGTCCTTCTTGTAATAATCATCCAAATAATCCTCCGGGTTTTGTTTATGCATGTAAATTGCAGCACAAGCATGGGAGCAAGGGATCCCACTCACCTGCCATCTTCCACATGTGCATGTGTGATGATCTAACCGGACTAAATGCCGTGGCTCGTATATGTGCTCGATCTCAAACTCCAACTCATTTTGCCACCGACTAATACAATTCCTTGCATCACTTTTTGACCTCTCCAATTTTTTATGGATCTTTGGGCATATGGTGTAGTGTGTCAACAGGATTCCATTCCTTTTCTGCTGCAAGCGTGCCATTATTTGCTGACGAATTTCTTCAAGCATAGTCAGTATAGGCTTAGACCTAGCTTCCTTAATCCACGCATTAAAGCTCTCAGTCAAGTTGTTTAATAACATATCACTTTTGGTTTGACAGCTGAAAGCATGTCTGGACCATGATGCCTTAGGTACACCACTAAGGTATTCGTGTGCCCCTTTCTCCATTGACAGTATATTCTGCATGTGATGGTCAAACGCATAAACATTGGCTGCACGTGCAGCCCCCCACAACTGATCCTTCATAGCTTTCCCTGTGTAGCCTTTCGCTTTGAGGTTCGCATGTAGGTGCCGAACACAAAAGCGATGCTCAACATGTGGCAATACAACCTCAACCGCAATTCCAAGCCCCTACACACATAAATTTATGTTAAATTATATGTAATAACATAAAGAAATAAAAGAACACAATAAGAACATAAATAGTATATTACACCAAATACCTTCTGTCTGTCAGACATTATAGTCCAACCAAGTCCGCCTTCTGGCCCGCATAAGTCCTCCAATAAAATGGTAATAAACCACTTCCATGAATCTGTCGCCTCTGCCTTAGATAAGCAATTGCAATGGGGAACATATCGTCGTTGCCATCCTTGCCTATGGCACACAACAATTGCCCCTCATATTGCCCCTTCAGATGACAAGCATGTAAGCAAATTATGGGCCGACAACCATGTCTAAACCCCTTCTTGCATGCATCAAGACAAATATACATCCTCTGAAAGAATGCTCCATCTCTATGTACGTAAGCACTACTACCAGGGTTGGTGCTGAGTATTACCAGTGCGTATTTCTGTGTGAGGCGATATTGTTTCGAGTGGCTACCAAACAGTTGATTCAATGCTTCCCTCTTCGCTCTATAGCAACGATCAATAGGAACATTTATGTTAACGTCTCTCTTCACCCTCTGTTTCAATGCATATGGTGTCCACGTCGGATCATCCTTGAAGTCCTTCTTATAAGTACGAACAAGATACTCAACATCGCATCTAGAGTTTTCGTACTGATTACCACAAATATGAACCGGTTAGTATGTCTTAATTTGAAAACAAGTCCTGGTAGCATCAGTAGAGGCATGAATCCTCCATGAGCATTGCTCTACTTTACAGACTGCACTGACCCTACTCATGTCATTGTGCTTGTAGTTGTAATCAAACCCATTCTGCATAGCATGCGTCTTCAGTGCCCTCTTGAAGGTATTGGAATCTGCAAATTGATCCCCAAGTTCAAAAGTCACTGGAATCGTCAAGTCATGTTTCAGATTGAACTGTCTATACCGCTTCATTTTTTTCCAACCTCCCCAGCATCACTGTCTTGCAAACTTGCAAGACCATCACTTTCATCACCAGATTCCTCATCCCCAAAATCGGGTCCTTTATCACCTGTGTTAATGTCAACTTTTTCCCACCATTTGGACGTCCCATCCTTCTCTTTCTTCACCTCATCAGCATCATAGAAAAGGTCCTCATCCTCGCCATAAGTTGCTTCGAAGTTAGTCAACAGCTCCTTGATGACTTCATCAATATCCTCTTCCACTTTCTTCTTCCGTGGCCTACCACCACGTCCTTTTTTTGTTGTACCAGTTTTAGGCACGGTGTCCGCACCAACATTAAGATTGTCTTCCTCGTCATGCAAAACAGGTTGAGCAACCCGTGTGCTTCTTCTTCTGCGTACTGAAACAAATATATAAAAAAAATTAAAATAAAAAACCAATAACAAAATGATCAACAACCACAACACAATATAATAAATGTGACAACATAAATCTTCTTGCTGGTGAATATTATTTCCGAACAAAAAAAAAAATTAAAAAAAAAAAAAAACTAATAACAGTCCAACTCAATTTCAATTTGTATGTACCTCCTCAGCTGGTGGTGGGTTGCTTGCTTGCTTTCTTGGATGGCGTAACAGAACGGGCAGCCTTAGTTTTAACTCGTGGGCTTTTGAAATGTCTTGATTGAGAATTTTCACATTCTCCATCTTGTCGTTGTACATCTCTATCTTCACGTGCAACATTAGGTATGTCATCCATCCCTAAAAAAAACAATCAAATTTGTTGATAGTCATTCGGGGAGGGAAGGCTAAGTGCTCTCATGGTATATTATTTGAAAAAAATAAACAAATGAGAAATAAGTATACTACCTTCAACCATAGGTATTCCATCCACCCCGCCACCACCTTCTTCATCTCCATCATGACGGGCAGCCCTAGGTATCTCACCCACCCCGCCACCATCTTCTCCATCTCCATCATGACGGGCAGCCCTAGGTATCTCACCTACCCCGCCACCACCTTCTCCATCTCCATCATGACGGGTAGCCGTAGGTATCTCACCCACCCCGCCACCACCTTCTCCATGTTGTCCTTCAACTGCTTCAAGAAATAAATGCTCCTCTACCATTATAGCATTGTCCACCATATGTTCAACATATAAATGAAAATCTTCTGATTTGTAATCAGACACAATGTTTACAAAATCTACAACTTCTGCATCACTATTTAAAGATATCACTGTATTATGTGGAATGTCACCGACGTTATACCAACATCTAACGTCGCTCACGTATCCTAAGTCACGAACCAACTCTTTGACTTCCCACATACTTAAATAGTCAACATCATAGCCTTTCACTTCATGGACATCGCCACCAACGTATTTAAATGGGGTATGGGTCATTGTCCCACCGTGGTGCATGATTATATTGATAGCCATATCTGTAAACATATAAAAGAGTGTAAGAAAAAAAATATTTGTCCATACAAAAAAACACGAAAAACATATAATATCTATCTATTGCAGGAAATGAAATGATCCAATATATATATATATATATTTTAGAGTATGTTAAATTATACGTGCATGTTTTGGACTCAAGATGCCCAAGTTAAGCTGATTTTGGATGTTAGGTTGACATAGTTCACCACCATTCATTTGGGAAAAAATGACAAAACATAATAGTAATAATAAACATATACTTTTGCACATGCATGTTATATGTGCAAAGTGCACTTTTCGCCCATTGTTATATGTCAAAAGATCAACAATTGCATACAATACAATCATAAATATGTCCAATGGAATTATTACACAAAAATTACATTTCCAAAAGAGAGTATGTTTATAGTCAACATTGTATGGATCTTCGTATAGACATTACACAAGCATCAACCCAAGTCGTCCATTTGGGATAGATTTATTATTTTGGATTATGGGGATCTCATTTTGTGTTGAGATGGATACATTTGACTAATTGTATCTCATGAGTGTTTCGGCCTTGCTTATGTACCTCTTGGATTTTCCTCTTCACATGGCCTAGTAATTATGCAGTTTATTATTACATATTACATATTACATATTATGCAGTTTATTATACACCGGTATTATACAGGGAAAGCCCCACTCAAATTAAAATAACAGATAAATTAAACACCAAATTTGACTTCTCAAAATTCAGAGCATCCATACCCTTCTAGAATGAGCACGGTGAGTTGTGTATTGAGCATGGTGAGTTGTATATTAAATGGAAATTAAGCCCCACAGGAAAAATTGATAGAATGCCTTCTGCCTAACACGACAAAACAATAATTGACCAACTTGGCAGTGCACATGAAAAACCCACTGTCCCATTCCAAGACCACAACCAAGGTGGACCACACTCACTGCCAATCAACAATAATGTTGCCTCAAAAGTGCAATAAGTTATACACAATATTCCAATACCACCTCTGAAAGGTGTATAAAGTAATCCGACAGATATTCGACAAAAAAGCATGGGGATGGGGTTTCGACCAAAAGCTTCCAACACAACAAAACAATTCAAAAAACTACTATAAAAGGCTTCCATTTTAGTCAATCAACAAAACCCACAAAGAAATTATGGAAAATACCTTTGTCGAAACCAGATTTTTCCGAATCAAAATATTGGGATTTGACGGAAACCTAGCCGAAAACGACGCCGGAATGACTGAAATAACCGATGGGTAGTGTCGCCGGTGGTTCTGTCGCCGGCCGGTTCTGCATCGGTGGCATCTGCGTCGGTGGTTAGTGCTTGCCGGCTTGAGGTGTATCAGGTGTGTCTCGTTTTTTTTGACCAAATGAAACTTGAGGGTTTCAAAATAGAAGCCCTCAAGTTTAAGCTAAACTCATCCAAAACGGTGAGTTTTATATCCTACGTGTCCAATGTGAACACGTAGGATACAAAAATTCTACTGAGGTGGACATAAGTGAAACGGTTCGTTTAACTCACATAACAGCAGTTAACAAAAATTGAAGGTAGGGAGTTTTCTAGTAGTTTCGAGTTACCTAGGGACTAAGTTTTCAAAAAAAAAAACCCAGGGAGTTTTTAAAAAAAGCGCGTCAACCTAAGGATTTTCTATATGATTTTCCTTAATTTTATATGCGTTTTTAAAAATGTATGTCATGGTCCAAAGTATTTTTATGGAGGGCCTGTAAAAACATTCTTCCTACTAAGGAAAATCTTAGAAGAAGAGGGTTTATTGATGAGGATCGATGCATTCTCTGCTGCAGTGAGAAAGAAACGGTCCATCACATTCTTTGGGCTTGCCCTTCAGCTCAAGATGTATGGGGAGCCAGTAGCTGTAAGCTCCAAAAATGTGCAAGGAGTTATAGTGATTTTAAGGATTTTTTTGAGGAGCTGTCGGTCCAGTTGTCTGGGAAAGATCTAAATCTGTTAGCTCTAACATTACGAGGAATTTGGAGGCGGCGGAATTTAGTTGTGCATGGGGGTGACTTTACCCACCCAAGTATCATAGCTGATACAGCTTGGGAGGGCCTTTTGCAATTCACACAGGCAAATGAAAAGGAGCTGAACCAGGCCGACGAAGGGAGAGGAGGAACGGGCATGAAATGGCAGGCACCTCCGTCTGGTTTCTACAAAGTTAATTGGGACATTGCAATCTCCACTGGAAGGAAATGTATGGGAATCGGTGTGATTATTCGAGATGCAGCTGGTCGAGTTCTAGCGGCCCAAAGTAAATCCTTCATGGCTGTCTATGATCCAGCTACAGGAGAAGCTTTGGCCGCCTTGCATGCAGAAGGACTATGCAGGGACCTAGGTTTCTATGATATTATTTTTGAAGGGGATTCACTGTCTATGGTGAAGGCAATCGGAGAGAGAGATCCAAATTGGCTCCGGTATGGGCATATCGTGGAGGATATAAAGACAGTGCTAAGAACTCTTCGACAATGGAAGATTTGCCATGCCAAGCGAGAAGCAAATATAGCAGCACATGGACTGGCGAAGGAGGCGACAATGTTTATTATGGATAATATTTGGATTGAGGAGATTCCGATTTGTATCTCAAATATTGTTCATTTAGAGTGTAATGATCTCTCTTTATAGAGCCAAGCCTCTTTGTATTTCTTCCTTTTAATGAATCAAGAGTAACCATATTCAAAAAAAAAATGTATGTCATGGAGAGGTTAGTTGGTCTCACACGGAAACTCGGATCAACAATGCCTGTAAGGTAAGAAATAGAGAATGGTCAAAGTGACCCACCGGTAGTCTTAATTGAAGTGAGTCAGACACCAAGCCTTGAAGCAACAATGCCTACAACAAAGTAGGGAAAAGAGAAATGTCAGAGTGATCCGCTGGTGATCCTAGCTAAAGAGGTCAGTTGGTCGCACACATAGCACTATATTGACAATGTCTGCAAGGTAGGGAAAAAAAAATGTCAGAGTGACCTGCGGTGGTCCAACGTGGGTCACTCTAATGCCTATGTCAGTGAATGACTTTGAGAAGTAAATCAAGCAAATAGAGTGTGTTTGATAAGGATAATAGGCGTCCCTCTCAATGATCCAACCCCTTTCCTTTTTATAGAATTTCTCATGCACACTCAATTGCGAGAAGAGATTCGAGGATCACCAAATTTAATTATGTGGCGCCCACTCTCTTAGCTCACACTTCCGTCATTTTCTGGTCCTATTAGAATGCTAGTAATTAGGTGGCAAGAACTAGGATATTGTGGATGCTGCTTCTTTTTGTGCCCCCTATATCTGATCAGTCATGATAAATTTGGTCTAACTAGCCTAATCGAGTTAGGTCTGGTCGCCCTAGATTAGCTCAAGCTTAGTCAACCTAACATAGATGACGTACAACCAGCTTGTAGGCTCCTTTGCTAGTGGGTGTGGCTTAAGGTGTATTTAAGGTGGGCTGGTTTAATACCCAAGGAAGGCCTGCTCTCAAAACGTAGGGGTGTATAAGCGGGGCAGTTAATAACTGCTAACTACATATTCAACTAGACAGGTTGCAGCTAGCTTAGGTTAGAAAAAAAAAATTAATAACCTGTAACCAGTTTGTAATATATATTATATAATTAATAATAACATCATCTTGGTATAGGGTTTGAGGCTCTTCTTACTACTTTCTTTTTTCAGTTTTCTCATTTGCATTTCACACTCTACATTTAGACTCTCAGAGCTCACACTCTCTACGCATGCAAACTCACTCAAGCTCCCACCTCTTAGTCACTCCGGCTCTCTGGCTCTCCCAAGACTCCTAAGTCCACTCTCGACTACTCTCTCTTCAACTTCGAAGGTACGATGTCTGTTTGATTGCTAAGACTGCCCAAACAGTATTAGTCGTTCTGGTTGTTTGAATTTGTAATGTTTGTTTTCCCATTCTACTACTTTGGATCGATTTTCTTTGGCTTAAAGCCTTCAATGATAGGGGAAATTTCACAAAGGACTCTTAAATTACTACGCGATTTGAAAAAAAATCCCTTAAATTTTAAAACTTCTCAATTTCACCCCCCTCCTGCGGTGAACTTTCAATTTGATGCAATCTACCCCCTCCATCAATTTTTGGACGTTAAAGTGATGATGAAATGACTTTTATACCCCTAAAACTTTTATAAATTTATAAATTTATCCTTAATTTCAAATTTCAAATTAAAAAATAAAAATAAAAAATTGAAGGGTAATGTAGTCTTTTTGGTGGTTTCTGTCAGGGCTTAACAACAAAAATTAACGGAGGGGTCAATTGCATCAAATTGAATCAGGGGATGAAATTGAGAGGTTTTAAAATTTAGGGTGGGCTTTTTAATTCACGTGGTAATTCAAGTGTTCTTTGTGAGGTTTACCTTAAATGATAATAGATCGAGTTATTACAAAGCACATTTTCTTTGCCGTGGAAATAGCCATTACTCATTTTATTATATGGTGGCTGGCCTAAAGAAGTCTAAAATAGGCCTTAAAAAGTGGTCTAAAACGCTAAAAGAGGCTCAAAAGACCCATTATTTGAAAAGAAGTTAGCGGTCAATAATTGTCTTCAATAATCACATAATCGCAAGTTGCGATTAACAGCTAATTGACCTAGAAGGTGGGGCTGCGGTTACTTCAAAATAATTATCACTAAAGCGGTTGCGGTGAAAAAGGAATAACCACTACCACAACTGTTTGTACAACCATTACCAAAGGGGTTTACTAACTCTAATACCCCACTAACATTACATTGCAACTTAACTTCCACCCATTTGCCTATCATTCACCGCCCCTCCAGCTGGAACCTTGTCCTCAAGGTTCATACTTGTTGCTCTGCCTCTCCTTTGGTAGCCACGACCTCCCATGGGTTGGTCATTCTCAATGAAAAGGAGTTTAGGTGCACGACATTTATGCCCCGGAGTAAATCGTTTATTGCAATTGAAACATAACCCTTTTTTAAGTCTGTTTTGCATCTCTTCTCAAGGAAGTTTCTTTACCGAAAAAACGGGTTGAGTGTTAGGGATGTTGCTGCATCACTATCTAGAATGTGAATTGCCCTTTGTACATCCGATTCAGTCAATTGATGTTGCCGGGCCAATCTCTTATCTTGCATTCAGGACATCTCTATGGTTTCCCCAGGGACTTGGGTCCAAACATCTTCACCTGTGGCTATCCAATAGCCCTTTTGGCCAGCCTCTCAATAGTTACTAATAGATACGACCATAGGTCCATAACCCACCAACTTACTAATAACCCACTAACTCATATGGAGTAAACACAATATATACAAAATGTCACTATTCAAACGTCCCTAATTAAATAGAAATGTTTGTTGGGCGAAAAATGTCATCTTGCAAACATCCCTATTTTGCTTAATTTTTGTAGTGAGAGGATATTCATGTGTATTTTATTATTTTTGTATTATATTTTTTTTTCATGGTATTAGAGCTAACACCAGTTTCGATCAAGTAAATTTTTAATTTTTAATTTATTTCTTTTTTTTTTTCTCTGTCATCATTTCTCTCCGATTTCACTTCCTATCATAGCACAAAACGTATTTGGGGATCCATTCAAAAGGGGAAAAAAAATAAACGTGTGCATGACTAGCAACCTGGGTAGGGGTCTTGGTGGTCAAAAACTTCTTTGAAATTCGTTTCCAATCAATCATCGTTCCCATGCTTCTCCCGATCAGCTAGAAATATATTATGATGTACGCCAGATGAGAAAAAAATAAATTAATCTTTAGTTTTATTTAGATTTTATTGATTAATTACGTTTTATATTTTAAGAGTTTGGATTTTTGTAATTTAATAATGGGTTTGGCTCAAAAGTCAATCAATTTAGGATTAGGGTTTCTCGGCGCCTATTTAAATTTTTTTTTGTATCATAAGAAGATTAGATTATGATTACTAAACAAAGGATGTTTTCTTAGAGGCATGATTGCTCTCATCTTCTTGGTGGTGAAACTCTACCAAAACCCATTATTAACCGGTGAGACTTTGTAAACAGTTTATCTTATTTTTCCGTTATTTTTTATTTATTTATTTATTTTTATCTATTTTCTATTGTTCTCCTTCCGTACTGAGTCATATTATATGCTCTTCCTCATTCCATTAAGAGATATTTTCGAGATTAGCAGCGCACAAAGAAAAATCAAAGAGAGTAAACTTCAAACAATCTATGGCGTCTTCTCTGGCATCCTTTCTTGACACAATCTCCACCCGCCTTGTCTCCCACCTCTTTGGCAAACCGTGTCTTGTCCAGTTACTCCACTAGGCCCCAACTTTTGGACCTAGGTTCATTTAAGGCCCTTTGTTGGCCTCATTTATGGCTCATAGTTGGCCTCATTTTAGCTAACAGTTGGTTTTTATTTTAGTTCATAGTTAGCTCTCTTTTAGCCCTTTGTTATTAAAGATCCATCTTCGATCACCGTCGCCAACGGCCTCCAATCACTGTTGCCAGCCTCCATTAACTCCAGTGAGTTTTCGGTCTTGGCTGAATTCAAATATTTGAATGTATTTAAATCTGATAACCTACAAAGTAGAATATTACAATCAAGTCTAAAATACTGTATTCCTATGGAATAAAATTAATCAGTCAAAAAATTATTCAAACCGTATATTATTTGTAAGAGTGAGAGCTCCACTAATTGTTTATATGGTGATTGTCAGCAATTATGGTGATTATCAGAATATATTCTGATTATATTCTAACATCCCCCCTCAAACTCAAGGTGGTAATGTAGAAGCCAACTTGAGTTTGGAAACAAGATCACGGAACCGTCCAGGTGGATGTGCTTTGGTGAACACATCGGCCAACTGATCAGCGGAAGCAATGGGACAGAGACGGAGGGTCCCCTGCAAAAGATGATGGCGCACAAAATGACAGTCGATCTCAATGTGTTTAGTACGTTCATGAAATACATCATTATGCGCAATTTGAATCGCACTTCGATTGTCACAAAAGATAGGAGAACTAGAGGTCTGAGAAACACCTATGTCATGTAAAAGCCAACGAAGCCAGAGAAGCTCGGAAGTGGTGTCGGCAAGAGCACGATACTCAGCTTCGGTGCTAGAGCGTGCAACAACTGATTGTTTCTTACTACGCCAAGAGATGAGAGAATCACCAAGTAAGAAACAATAACCCGTGGTGGAACGACGATCAGTGGGATCACCTGCCCAATCAGCATCTAAATATACATGTAAGTCTAATGATGAGTGAGAAGAGAAATGCAAACCATGAAACAAGGTGCCCTTCACATAGCGAAGGATGCGAAGAACAGCCGCATAATGAACCGAGCGTGGTACTGTCATAAACTGACTAACAAGGTGGATTGCATAGGCAAGATCCGGTCGTGTCACAGTAAGATAGATGAGACTGCCAACTAACTGTCGATAGAGAGTGGCATCAGAAAGTAGCTCACCATCAGTGGCACGGAGTTTGACATTTGTCTCTAGAGGGCTATCAACAATTTTGCAATCAGTAAGGCCATCTCGTGAGAGGAGATCTGAAGCATACTTGGCTTGAGAGAGATAGTAACCTTTTGGATCAGAAGACACTTCCAATCCAAGAAAGTAGTTGAGAAAACCCAAATCCTTCATCTCAAATTGTTGGCTCAAAAACTGTTGAAGATTACGAATACCAACAGTATCATCTCCAGTAATAATCATATCATCAACATATAGTAAGAGAAGAATGAGACCAGCATCAGATCGCCGGATAAAAAGAGCAGAGTCATAGGGGCTAGAAACAAACCCAATCTGCGCAATAGTGGAGCTGAATTTGGCAAACCAAGCCCGTAGAGCCTGTTTCAAACCGTACAATGCCCGGCGAAGTCGGCAAACCTTGTGTGGCGGATGATCGTACCCAGGAGGAGGCTGCATATAAACTTCTTCACTAAGATCACCATTGAGAAATGCGTTTTTCACATCCATTTGAAAAAGATCCCAACGGCGCACAGAAGCCACAGCAAGGAGTGATCAAACAGAAGTAAGGCGAGCCACGGGTGCAAAAGTCTCCTCATAATCAATACCATACTCCTGATTGAACCCCTTTGCCACAAGACGTGCCTTGTATCGCTCAATAGACCCATCAGATTTTGTCTTAATCTTGTAAACCCACTTGCACCCTACCGCAGTTTTGCCTAAAGGTAAATCAACTAAGTCCCAAGTATGGGTTTTGGAAAGGGCATTAAGTTCTTTAGACATAGCATTCTGCCAAAGAGGGTTAGCATGAGCCTCACGGAAGGAGTGAGGTTCATGGAGAGTAGCAAGAGCAGAATAACAGTGATAATCATGAAGATGGGAAGGAAGAGATGTTACCCGAGTAGAACGACGAGGGATAGAGGGAGCGGGCTCAAGAGTAGATGGATCAACAGGCAGGGCAGTGTCATTGGGGTCGACCGTCGGAATGTCGTCTGAAGAGCTTGTCATCCCTGCATCAAGATCAGTAATGTCGGGGAGCAAATCAAGTGAGACATTAGTGAAGATAGGAGAAGAACTAGAGGGATGAGTAGGAAAAGACTCCATATCACTAAATAGCCTATGTTCCCAAAAAGTGACGTGCCACGAGATGCGGAGCCGTTTGGAAATAGGATCATAACAACGATAGCCTTTGTGTTCAATGCCATACCCAAGAAAACAACATAGACGAGAACGAGGTTCTAATTTTGTTCGTTCATGGGATGGAAGTAGCACGAAACAGACACAACCAAAGAGGCGGAGAGATTGGTAATTAGGAGGAGATCGATACAAAAGTTCATAGGGGGACCTATTTAAGGTAGTGGGAGACGGGACCCTATTAATGGTATAAACAGCGGTAAGAGCGGCTTCTCCCCAAAAGTGTTCAGGGATAGAAGCAGATAGGAGCAAAGCCCTAACAGTGTCTAAGATGTGCCTGTGTTTACGTTCAGCACGACCATTTTGTTGAGAAGTATTTGGGCATGAGCGATGGGGAAGAGTGCCATTTTGTGTGAGGGTAGTAAGGAAGGTAGATTCACGATATTCCATAGCATTATCAGAACGAAAAATTTTTATGTTGCGAGAAAATTGGGTTTGAATCATCCGTTGAAATTCAGAGTAAATTTTCGGAAGTTCAGATCGATTTTGTAAAAGATAGAGCCATGTGTATCGAGAAAAATCGTCCACAAAAATGACAAAATAGCAGGATCCACCCATGGTGGGAATAGGCGCAGGGCCCCATACATCAGAATGCACCAAGTCAAAAGGAGCAGAAGAAACAGATGCACTATTATTAAAAGGTAAAGCACTTTGTTTTCCAAGTTGACATGCAACACAATCAAATGACTCAGACTCAACAGACCCTAATTGACCACTTGTAGCTAAAGAACGAATACAAGAAATAGATGCATGCCTTAAACGAGAGTGCCATAAACTGAGGGTGGTAGAGGGAGACCGAGATGGAGTGGCAGCTGACACAGCAGGAGGAAGATGGAGTGATGAAAGCTCAAACAGACGTCCAATCTTACGGGCGGTCCCAATTAGCTGTCCCGTCTGTGGATCCTGCACATCACAACCTCGGTTAGAAAAATGTAGTTCTAAGCCAAGTTCACAAAGTTGGCCAACAGATAAAAGATTTAACGAAAGATTAGGCACTAAGTATGTATCAGACATAGATAGTTGATGAGTTGAAACAAACCCGATGTGACTGACAGCAAGATGGGAACCATTAGCAGTGTAAATGGTGGTAGGCCTAGGTAACACAGATTTTGCAGAAAATATGGAAGAATTCGGTGTCATGTGATTACAACAAGCAGAATCAATATACCAAGAGGAATTACCTGGTGTGGTGGACATGGCGGTATTAAGATTGGACTTAGACAAAACCTGATGAATGAGAGCTTCGATTTCTGCAGGAGAAAGAGTACTGGGTTGGGGTGCAATATCGGTGTAAGACATATCTGATGTATCAGTATGAGTGACCGCAGCAGCCTTATGACTAGGAGCTCGATAATTCCCACGAGAAAGTCTTTTCCTGCATTCACTATATCTATGGCCAAACTTCTGACAATAGTGGCACTGGATGTTCCGATTGGATGAGGAAGACCCGGCAGGAATAGAATTAGGAGCACGCGCATTGCGGGATGCAGTGGCCATGACCATCTCAGAAGTGTGTAACTTCATAGTAGAGAATCGAGTCTCTTCTGAAACAAGTTCACTAAGAGCACTTTCCAAAGATGGCAGTGGTGAGCGGTGAAGAAGAGAAGCTCGAGTATGCTCAAACTCATCTCGAATTGCCGCAAGAAACTCGGCTAGGCGCATGCTATCGCGAAAAGCGATGTACTCAGAGGCATCAACCTTATCCCTCCACTTTGGCTCACATAATGATAATTGATTCCAAAGACAGGTCATTTGTGAATAAAAGTCAGTAATACTCTAACCTGGTTCCTGGCGCATGTGATGAAGCTTGGTCACAATTTGAAACCGCTGAGCAAGATCAGTAGTGCTGTAGCGCTGAGCTAACATATCCCAGACATCTTTGGCATTGTCAAGATTGCCAAATGTCATGCTGATGGAGACAACACAAGTGTTGGAGAACCAAGAAATGATCTTGTAATGGATACTTTTCCATGTACGAAGGCGGGTTGAGAAAGCTGCAGCAGGTTCCTCTTTTCCAGCAAGAGGCTTAGGTTCTTCACCAGAAACATACTCCCAAAGACAATGTCCTTTGAGCCACCTACTCATATTTTGAGACCAAGCCGGGTAATTGGAGCCATCGAGAATAATAGGGATAGGTTGGGTAATATCTTTGGTGTTTGGGAGAGTGGTAGGAGGTATGGCCATTTTTTTTTTTTTTTTGGGATATAATCCGGTGTGGTTGGGTGTAGGGTAGGTTCTGTGAGCCTGGTGCGAGAATTAATCTGGTGTGGTCGAGTGTATGATAGGGGATATAAGCTTGTTTTTAAGGGTTAGGATCTGGTGTGGCTGAGTCTATAGTAAGGAGTATAGGCTTGGTTCAAGAGGGCTGAAATCTAGTGTGGCTAGGTGTACTGTAGGTGTGTGAGCTCAAAAGGTAGAAATAATCTAGTATGGCAAGTGTAGTGTAAAAGAAATAAGCTCAACAAGACAACTTACAAGGTGGCGGCGCGTGGCGGCGCGTGGTGGCGCGTGGCGGCTCCGGGTGGCGCGTGGCAGCTCCGGTTCGACAGATCGGCAGCCTCCGATCACGAATCTATGATTCGTTTTTGAAAAACGGCTGACAGGGCGGCGCGTGGTGGCCGGAAACAGTACTTGGTGGTGGTGGTTCAAAATTCCAGAGACTTCAGGCGGCGCGTGGATGGTCCTGGTGGCGCGTTCTTTTTGCAGGTCAGTAGATCGGCAGCTTCCAATCTGGATTCTGGCGGAATTCTCTGAAAACGGCTGACTGGGGCGGCGCGTGGTGGCCGGAGGCGACGCGTGAGGCGCGTGAACAGTGACACAGAGACTTCAGGCGGCGCGTGAGAGCGCGTTGAATTTCAGAACGTTGATCTGATAACTCCACAGGACAGATCGGACCTTTTTGAGCCTGTTGGTACAATAATTATACCAAAACAAGATCGAAAAAGCCTTTGAACGGACTGACTTCCTACTTCTCTAGACAAGGCCAAAACTTGGCTCTGATACCATGTTAAAATAAAATATAGAATACTAGAGAATATAGGGATAAACTGAATATTGTATTTCTGTGTGTTTAGAACTGTATACAATGAGGCCTATTTATAGTTGAATAAGGCCAGATAAAATAGGAATTACAATCAAGGAATTAATGTACAATATTACAGAATAATATCAATGTATATACAGGGAAAATATATCAAATCAGCAATTATGCTGATTGTCAGCAATTATGGTGATTATCAGCAATTATGGTGATTATCAGAATATAATCAGAGTATATTCTGATTATATTCTAACAGGATGTGTATATTGCCCATTTTTAAACATTGGGGTTCGAATTGAAAAATTACTAAAATTTCAAAGGTAAAGTGAATTTTCCGCTATAGGTTAATAAGAAAACGTAGCGTGATGTAACTTAAGAGGATGAAGTGAGAAAAACTATTTTCTAATGTTTACATGTCAAGATGTCATGAAAATTTGATTGCTAAGAATTAATTTGGTATGTTCTTTGTGAAAATCATTTTCCATAATTTTGATGAAAACTGAGCAGAGTGAACGCAAACAAATTCTGGCCATTTATTTGATTACGGTCAACGATATCCACGTTAAACGTGGTTGAACGATTTTCTGCCGGTTTGCTAATTTACTCGGTAGCCATTAGACGGTTGACTTTTGAGTTTTGACTTGGTAATCGTAGGTGCATGGTTGGTTTTGAGTAGAAACCGCGTGCCAAAAGATTGAATTGTTGTTGCTGTGTTAAAGATACAGTGGCCCGTGTTACACGGTATATATATATATATATATATAAAGAAATTTGTGCTATTTTGTTATTACAAGCATGTGTCTGCATCTTGGACTTATAAAAGGCTCATGGTGGGGGTGTTATGAAAGTAGAATTCTATTGCAGGAAGAGAACGTTGGCATGACTCACAAGCACGAATTCCGTCAAGTTCTGGAGATTATCTTTGCAATAGTTTAATTAAATAATGATGCTATTTTGTTATTAAAAGCATGTGTCTGCATCTTGGACTTATAAAAGGCGGCCGGGTGTTATGAAAGTAGAATTCTATTGCAGGAAGACAAGCACGTATTCCGTCAAGTTCTGGAGATTATCTTTGCAATAGTTTAATTAAATAATGAGAGTTATCTTCTATTGTTATCCATTTAGTACAACTATATAGTTATTTATGTTTATAGTTTGTGTGGTGTAGCAGTACTATCTGGCTATCTGCAGTTATTTTAGTAGTAGTTTAAAGTAGGAGTTTACTTTCAAGTTGTGTTGGAGTTTTACTCTAAGTTTAAGTCGTTATATTGTTCTTATTAAAGGGTGATCAATGAATAAAGAAAAATCAGAAAATTAATCTCGAACATGACGTTTGAAAAAGGTTTTAGGTTGCCTTAGAATGTAAAATGTCTAAGTTCACTCATAACCTAAAATCTATTCTTGTTACATATTCACGTAATAGGGGAGAGTTTTGTTTCGCAAAATTATTGGAGTTTTTTTTAAAAAAAAAAATTCTTTGTTTTCTCCTTTGCATCTTCGCCTGGCTGCTATTTGTCAAATCATTCAATATCTTCTTGGTTCTCTGACAGTACATATATAGATTACTCTTTCAATTCCTACTGGATCTCCTAAGCTTCTTGCCTATAGTGATTGGTTCATATATATATCATATCATGTAAGATAAGATAGCATGGAAGTGCAAGAAATAGGAATAAGTTTCTAAATTTTTCACTGAAACTGAACAATATCATATTAATGTAACAGCACAGAAAGTTATTCGCCCTACATTAAGAAGATAAATTACTTACATGGGGTGGTGGATTATAAAGAGATTAATCATAAGTGTTAAATCACACAATAATTTATTATTAAATGAAACCGAGCTTTATAAATAAATTTAAAGAATTTCAATTGTAACTTAACTAATATTTTTGGAGTGATCGATAGCTATTTAGTGCATATGTGAATAGCGTTTTTTCTAAATCATTACAAATAAAGTGATCATAGCATAAATATTGCTTAGATTTCAATTTGTGACGACCTTGAGAAAGCAATATCAAGAACTAGTTATGTTGTTTTTCTAAATATTGATATTTAATATTCTTTCCATGTTTTTTTCTCAATAATCCTAATAGAAAATGTTGACCCATGAATGAGACCCAAATAACTATAATTTTCTTCCATTTAAAAAGAAGAGGTCCTACAAGGTGGGCATCTAGAATTTCCAACACTCTATTCTTGTCTTTTTTGACATACATATATTTATATTCTAAATATATATATAAAAAAATTAAAAAAAAATAAAAAAGATTTTTCCTTCAATTTCAAGACCCAGCTGATATTTATATCCTAATTTTCTGTCAAATTGCCATTTTATTTATTCCCATGATAGACTAGGAAATTATTAGTTTTAATTCGAATTGCTTTCTTTAGATATTAGGTTCTATATTAGTTCATTGTTTCCTTCTTAAAGGGATTCAATTGTCTTTTAAGTCATAAGTTTTATTTAAAGAGTGTTCATTATATGTAAAAGAACAACTCTTAACAATGAAATATTGAAATATGTGAAATTTTTGAATTTTTTTTATGTGTTTATGCTACAGGTAGCAAAACAGGTCGGCGGGTTGACCTATTTAAAATCTATAATGACACACGACCCATTTAGGATAAGCTGGCAATTAGCCCGTTTAAATTGCTGGTCAATACGTAAGCTTGAATGTAACCGTATTGATAATTCCTTGGTCCTTTGCGTGCGGCAGATTTAACTTTTAAAATAATAATAAAAATTTTTTAAAAAAAAAAAATTGAAAGTTATGAATCGGGTCATAAACGGGTCAATTGACCCATTTATAAAAATAAACAGCATTAACCCATTTATGACCTAAATACGTTAAAGGTAAAAAAAATAAAATAAAATAAAAAATTAACAATAATTATATTTTTATTTCACAATAATAACGTGACAGTTCCTTTTAACTTTTAAATTACTTATTGTTAACAAATAAAAAATTAATTAAAATAGTCACATCGACATGCAATATATAACAACTTTTACGGAATTAAAATGTAATATATAGCAACTTTTATTTATAGAGAATTACTTCTTTTCTTTTATCCAATTTTTTTCTTTTACAATGAATTCTTTTCGATCTTTTATCCACATTATGCCAAACCCCTTGACCTTGAAAGTGATGTTACGCCTTTGACATTTTGGGCGCAATTCCATTCCATGA